>NC_059331.1:41376838-41696261 GCF_018350155.1 Leopardus geoffroyi
TGTCTCTGAGCAAAGGTCCTGAATGGAATAAAAACTGTATATGAAACTACTAGTAGAGAGAGAGGAAACGTGCTAAAGAAAAAGAAGTCAGTGACACTGGTGATAGATGGTAAGGACCATCATGGCAGGTATAGGGGCCACTGCAGTGGGATTTTTACAGTGGAGCAGACAGAGTGGACTCAGTGTTAAGTAAGCACAGGCAGTTGGGAATTTATAGCCAGGGTGTAAGTGCGGAGGTCAGTGGGTGGAAGATTTCTAGGAGGAAACACTAAGAGGTAAGGGGATTCTGGCTAACCTGGCATAAAAGGATTTTTGCTACAGACAAGCCAGACAGTGTTGTCCGAGGATGGATGCTGGAGGGTGAGGAACCCGATCTGATATTAAGGGTTGGGGGTTCTGATTAAAATGACTCTGCATGGTTCTCGCCAATGCTGGATTTTACAAGGAAGTGCACAGATGAACCTGGAAAGCAGCCATTGGGAGTTACAGGGCGGGAGGGAGACATGAACGTATGAACACAGCATACGCCACTGCTGGGACAGCCTCACATGTGCTGCAAGAACGATGGTACTGCTTTGGGTGCACCCAGATTTAGGCTGAGAATATAGATGTCTCAAAAGAGATGAGAGCTGGGATGGGGGGTCATGGGGCAATAATTCACATATTTTTAATTTTTTAAATTTACCGTCCCCTGGCTGGAAGCATTATGATGAACAATGTCCAAATGATTTGGTTGTGACTAACTTCTTATGGGCAACTTGGAAGTCTTCAAGGGCATTTGTATACATTCATTTCTTCAATAAGTATGTTCTAGCTGCTTTATCTCCATCATTAGAAAAAAAGGCATAAATCCCTATCCTCATGGAGTGTACATCTGAGAGTGGAGGAGGATGCTAATTATAAATAAATTTTGCAGCTTACTGAGAGAAGTGCTTCAAAAGAAAAAAAAAAGGAGCATGACAAACGCTGGGAAGTGGCAAAGGAGCATTCAACTTTCAGTCTAGGTGCTGAGAAAGTGATCTGAGCAAAGGCTGGCACTTGAGGGGGGAATGAGCTGAATAGGCATTTGAGGACAGATCACTCTAGAGAGAGGAATAACCAAGGCAAAGACCACAAGGGAGGAAACATGGCCACGTGTTCTAAGAACAATGAGGTATAGAAAGGAGGAAAAAGAGATGAGGTCAGAGTGGAGCAGGAGGTTAGATCATGTAGGACCCTGTAGATTATTGTAAAGCCATTAGCTCCTACTCTGCTTGCAGTGGAAAGCTACCAGACAGTTTTGAGTGTGGGCAAGGAATTCTCTAACTCACATTTTAAAAGTATAAAGTAGATACCAAAGTACTCCAGCAGGTTCCTGAGAAATGGAGAGTCTACTAGAGGTACCATAAGGAGATATGGGAGACGATTCCTATCGCATACCACACTGAAGAAATAACTTAAAATTCCCTTCAGTATCTGATCTCCAATTGCCCCAAAACATTAGTATTTGTGCTAGTAACACCATCTCTCTGCCTTCTTCCACACACAGCTGCCAAAACTCTTTCCTGCTACTCTCAGCTCTCGTTTTCAATTTCTATACCTCACTTGGCAAAACAACACAGTCTAATTAACTGCAGAACAAACTTCTATTTTTTCTCAAGCATGCCCTTGAAAGGCTCCACTCTACCCGCACATATGAAAATGTTCACCCAAGAAAACCAGGTCCTCCCCTCAAGATAATTTTACTGCTCAGAAAATACAATTTTTACCATATTGTGTTTTTTTATGCTAACTATTCTTGTAATACACTAGACTAGACCTGAAATTGGGTTTTTTGAGACTTACAAGTTGGGGTCTTCCTTGAAGTAAGTACTTTAGCACATGGTCTATGATGTGTTAGCAGTGACACCTTATTTCAGAAGAGGATGCGACGGTGGGACGTGGCGAACTATCAGTAGAACACTGAACTGAAGGTGAAGAAAAGGAGATTTCATTTCCATTTCCAAACTGAGGACCATACGTGCCTGAATTATCCACTAACAGGCCTGCCAGCCACTCGTTCATTAGGAGGTTTGTGCTATGGTGTAACTGGAGGGAGTAAGATCTTGAAACCTATTTATTCAAAACTGTACTTGTCGTTAGTTAAAACAAAAGCTCCAGAAGTCCAGAGACCAATGCAGGGAGGAGGGTGGCTGGGCCAGCTGACAAGTAGGAGAGAGGAGGTTCTGAGTGACAGGGTGGAGAGAGGAAAGTCAGGCTTTGCCATTTTGCCCAAAGCTTCCCTGTGTGAGTAGAGTCAGAGCCTGTGAAAACCAGCAGACTCAGTAGCACCTAAGTTCTTTCCCCTACTCTTGCAAAGGTGAGACCATCAGAAGGAACAAGACATTTCAACAGGTCTTCATTACAACAAAATGTCCCCCATACATCACACTGGATTACCAACAACACCGATGTTACAACAGATCACCAGCTTCAATTCAAGATAAGTGGTGAGTCTAGAAAATTTCATTATTCACAATTACTTCAAAAAATACAATCAGTGCCTTAAAGCCCTGCCAGTCAAAGTGTGGAACTCACACCGGTAACACCAGCATCATCTGAAAAGTTTGAAGTGCAGAATCTTGGAATGCATCCCAGGCCTACGGAATCAGAATATAATTTTAACAGCAGCCCCTAGTGATTTATATGAGCAGTAAAATTATAGAATAGTGTTTTATGGCAATTATCCTCAAACCTTGTACATAAAAATTACCTGGAGAGATTTTCAAATATCCCTAGTGCAGGTGGTTTAAAATTGTATACATTCATTACCAGTCCTTAAAGGATTCCAAAATGCAGACAAGTTTGAGGATCAGTGCCTTAAAAATAGTGATATTGATATTCAAATGGAAACATGCTCTAAACTTACTGATTACCAGTCAGGTTTTCCTGGTAAGGTAGATATTAAGAAAGCAATAAATCCTATCATAGGAAATTCCAAATTAAATTTCCAAACTTTAATGATATAAAATTTCTAAAATTCTAATGACATTCACATTCATTTTGATTGCAATCGATCCATAACTGACAAATGGTCAGAGAAATCCAGAAAGACTGCCACGTTTCTCTACTCAGAAATGTTAAGGATTCTTTGTTTTTAAATACGTTGTTTGTAGTTCAAGGGTGGGGTTTTTTTTCAATGGATTGATTTCCTCTTTCTTATTTCTCAAATCATTCCTCAGTAAAGGAGATAAAAAAATCTTACCTATTTTCAGTATTTCCAGGCATGATTATCACAAATGTTTTGCAAGTTAGTTTGAGGAACTGAAAGGATTTCTCAATGGCAGGTGATACTTTTGTTGAATCAACAAGATTGACTGGTCTCATGGTTGTGTTTAGTGAGTCAATCATTTTCATTACACAATGGATAACGTTGAAAGGAAATTTTCTTTTATTCATTGGAAGGCTATTTTGTGATATTGAGAACAAAGAAAATCAACTCTCTATAGAACGAGAGTCAATCTTCCAAAATGTAATACATCCATTAGGAGAAAAAAAGAGAGTCAGATAAAAAACAAATTGGCTAAATGGGTTGAAACAACGCTTTAAAATTAAGTTTACATATTAAAGGGAATATAAAAGGAGTAAGCGTTTCATTTTCTAAGGCACAAATACCTTCTGATTTTCAGCTATTTCACATCTCAATTTTTTTCTCTCAGTACATTTTTAGCACTCCTGGTTATGAACAGCAGAAGATGAAATCAAATTGACTTGAAAAGAAGATGTACTTATTGGTGCATATAATTAAAATATTAAGGGGTGTCTAGCTTCAGGCGTTGCTGGATCCAGATGCTCAGATGATGCCAGAGCTGGTCTCTTTCTCTAAGCGAAGATTTTTCTCTGTGCTGCCTTTTTAGTTTTTATGGAACAATGGACCATTATATCCAATAAACTCACAGTATATCTCTCTTTGTTGATTTTAGTTGCCCATCACTGAATCTGATTGCTAGGTGAAGGAGAGGCTTCTTGGCAGTATCTGTGTTCTGTGCTCAACCTATGGAGCTGGAGATAGGGCTAGCCCTGTTTAATTTTTTTTTAACGTTTATTTATTTTTGAGACAGAGAGAGACAGAGCATGAACAGGGGAGGGTCACAGAGAGGGAGACACAGAATCTGAAACAGGCTCCAGGCTCTGAGCTGTCAGCACAGAGCCCGACGCGGGGCTCGAACCCACGGACTGCGAGATCATGACCTCAGCTGAAGTTGGACGCTTAACCGACTGAGCCACCCAGGCGCCCCCCCCCCCCCCCCCCCGCTTATTTAAAAAAAAAATTTTTTTTTAACGTTTATTTATTTAGGCTAGGCCTGTTTAAGCTACACGAACCGAGAGGAGAGGGTGGAGGCTCCCTAAATGATAATCAAAGTATTGATGTCAGAAAAGGGAGTAAGGGGGGCGCCTGGGTGGCGCAGTCGGTTAAGCGTCCGACTTCAGCCAGGTCATGATCTCGCGGTCCGTGTCCGTGAGTTCGAGCCCTGCGTCGGGCTCTGGGCTGATGGCTCAGAGCCTGGAGCCTGTTTCCGATTCTGTGTCTCCCTCTCTCTCTGCCCCTCCCCCGTTCATGCTCTGTCTCTCTCTGTCCCAAAAATAAATAAACGTTGAAAAAAAAATTTTTTTTTTAATAAATAAATAAATAAATAAATAAATAAATAAATAAATAAAAAAGAGAAGGGAGTAAGGATGCTGGAGAGGCAAACGTAACACTGTGCAAAGGCCCCTACATTATTTGCCATTTAAACAATTGCATGAGATAACAATTGTTTTTAAGAATTCCAAAAGACATAGGCTTAGAGAATTTATTCACCTTTGTTTACACACTCTGGCATGGGCTTTCAATACACATGCATCAACTCCAATTTAGGAAAGAAAAAGTGTCTGATGTTTCTAACCATGAAATCCCCAAGTACGACAGCCAGTACAGCCCAGAAGGAGGAAACGAGGACACAGGGGAGGATGAGACCACCAGCCACACTATGGTAAGCCATACTCAGCGAGTGTTTTCTTGATTTTGTTGACTGTGTTGCCGCATTGTGAAGTCTATCCCTTTTGAAGATGGCCAAGTGCAAATATGTGACATGCACTACTCTCTCTCCTTTATCCACCTACTGTTGTTACAGTCAGGGCTTTTAAGGAACCTAAACAAAGAAAACCCTATCTCTGCAGAAAAAGCGTCTATCTTCCAAAATGAAATACATTCAGGAAGAGGCAGACCAGAACTTCAAGTTAGGTTCCTAAGACTCAAAATATACCTTCTTTTTAGTAATGTAATTACCAGCTCCCAGAAATTCATGACAGAAATTGAAACTGTATCTAATTCTCAGGCTTATACTGCAAGTTTTTTTAAAGATAAGCAAAAAAGGGAAAAGGCTTCGAAGACTGAATTATATAAATAGGATTGATGAAAGAAATAGTTCAGAAACACTCAAATACATTTATGTGGCAACTATTTCTTCCAATGATTTATGGATGTACAGAGAAATATATTAGATGTGTAAATGTTTCGTCCTTCTTCTACGCACCCCACACCAAGAATTAGTATATCAGCCCTTACTCAGACTTGTCAACTTGTCTACTTAGGAAATTCACAGTGTAGTATATATTTTTTAAGTTTATTTGTTTATGTTAGAGAGAGAGAAAGAGGGCAGGGGAGGGGCAGAGAGAGGGAGAGCAGAATCCCAAGCAGGCTCTGTGCCATCAGTGAGTAGCCCGACATGGGGCTTAAACTCACAAATCTTAAGATCATGACCTGAGCTGAAATCGAGTCAGATACTTAGCTCACTGAGCCACCCAGGCACCCCTAGTATCTTTTTTTAAAAAATGAATCACAGATGCTTTAAAATCGGGTCTCAAAACCTCAGCACTATTAACATTTTGAGCCGGACAATTCACTGTTTTGAAGGACTAATACATTGTAGGATATTTGGGAGCATCCCTAGTTTCTACCCATTAGATTTGCCAGTAATAGCCCCACATTTTTGTGACAACCAAAAATGGCTCAGACATTGTCAAATGTCCCCTAAGGTACAAAATGATTCCCGGTTGAGAACCACCGCTTTACATAAAAAATGAAAATAAGGAAATTCATAGAATACTCTCTATCAAAATAATGTTAAAGCTGTAATCCAGAATATAAACATTTCGTCTCTTTTTGACCCTTACATTCTGGAATTGTTACAATTATTTCTTTGGAATTAACAACAAATCTATTTTTTAAGAGTCATGAGAATAAAATCCCAACTGCAAAATAGAATACTCCTTGCTACATAAACCTTCACAAGTCAAGGAAAGAGGGCTGTGACTTAAAGCGGTGCTGGATGAACCTGCTGATTTAAATGAAGATTCCTCTTTTCCACTTCCCTTTGGATTTCTGTTGGTCACTATAGTAACAAGAACGGGAGAGATTCAGAACAAGGACACATGCACTCCAGCATGACAAGTTCACCTGAAATCTAGACCAGCAATGTAACAACAAAAACAAAACAAAACAACAACAACAACAAAACCCCAACCTCTGTGAAACCTAATGATTACATACATACCATCAACACACTTTGCTATGACATTGCAAGAGTTAACACTCAGCTCAACAACACTCCTCATCAGGGAAATGCAAATCAAAACCATAATAAGATATCACTTCACACTTGTCAGCTTGACCATTATCAAAAAAAATAAAGAGAGAGAGAGAGACAGACAGAGAGAGACAGAGAGACAGAGAGAGCAAGCGCTGGTGAGAATGTAAAGAAAAAAAAGGAACTCGCATGCATGGTCAGTGGGGACATAAACTGGTTGCAGCCACTGTGGAAAACAGTATGGAGTTTCACCAAAAAATTAAAAATACCATACCATCCAGCAATGCCACTTCTAAAACACTAACTCAGAAAAATATCTGCACCCTTATGTTCATTGCAGCATTGTTTAAAATAGCCAAGTTAGGGAAGCAGCATAAGTATCCATTAATGGATGCTAGATAACAAAGATGTGAGATCTATATATCTACAGACACACACACACACACACACACACATACCACATACACATACACATGGAATATTACTCAGCCATTAAAAAGGAATGAAATCTTATCATTTTGCAGCAGCGTGGATGGACCTTCATTATGCTAAATGAAATAAATCGGACAGATAAAGACAAATACCCTATTATCTCAATTATATGTGGAATCTGAAAAAAACAAACACACACAGAACAAAACCTGCTAGGTACAGTGAACAGATTGATGATTGCCCAAGGTGAGCAAGGTTGGGGATGGGTGAAATGGATGAAAGGGATCAAGAGGTACAAATGTCCAGGTATAAAATAAGTAAGTCGCAAGGATGTAATGTACAGTATGGAAAATACAGACAGACAATAATATTGTATTAACTTTCTATGGTGACAGATGGTAACCAGACATTACAGTGATCACTTTGTAATGTATATAAATGGAAAATCACTATGTTGTACACCTCCAACTAACATAATTGTATATATCAGTTATACTAAAAAAGAGAAAACATTTGGATTTTTAAAATTATTTTAGAGAGAAAGTGAGAGTGAGGGTGAGCTGGGGAGAGGGGCAGAAGGATAGAGAGATAAAATTTTAAGCAGCCTCCAGCTTCAGCACAGAGCCCTCTGAGATCATGGGCTGGGATCATGACCTGAGCTGAAATCAAGAGCCAGACACTCAACCAACTGAACCAACCCAGGCGCTCCAAACCTTTGGATTCTTAAGAATGGGAAAAACTCAAACACTTTCATTAAGGTGTGACTTTGTCAAATTTCTCCTGGGAGGTTTGGATCCCTTGAAACCTTAAAATAATGTCTTTCCTTACCCTTTGGAGGATTTTTTTCCTTATAAGATAGAGTGATGAATGTCTCCAATGATAATGAGCGCACAGAATTTTCAATATTTAAATATAGGCTAAAATACTCATATGTTCCATGTAAGAAACAAGCATAAGATCATTAATTCTCTAATGGGATATTTCTTTTTCTGTCATACTAAAGTTTTAAAAGTATAGTTAGAATTATATTTAGAGCCAGAGATACATTTCAAAATTGAAATCACAAAGTGCAAAAGAGAAACGAGTTATTTCCTAGCGGGATTAAAAGTCATTGCATAGGATATATTATTTCCTGATTTTTATCACTGCAAACCATTAAAGAAAATGATGCTTATGGCTTTTTTTTCTTAGACCTTGATATAGCTAGACCTCAGTTTAAAGAGCTTGGGGACTGAATTTCTTACTTTTATAAACTTGAAGATCTAAAGACGACTTCAATAGATCTAACTATGGATTAATTTTTGTGTAGAATCCAATTTGAATTATTTTGAGCAAGTGACTCTATAATTTTAGAAAATCTTCTAGAAAAAATAAGGCAAAGTTTATAAATATTTGTTTATTTAACTATATCCCTTTCTAAATCATGAAATACTCATGGACAAATCTACACTGTGGCAGAGAAGACTAATTTTCTCTTTTACTTCCTTGTCATGATTAAACCATCTCCCCCTTGCATTTTAAGAAGCTAGAGAGTATATTTCTAAGCCTTCCTACAAGTCAAGTGCAACTAGCTTCTTACCAAGGGACTGTGAGGATAACTGATACTTGCAACATCTCTCACATCTTTTAAAGAAAATCGTCCACCCTCCATTTATTTCCTCATTCCCCCTTCAAAGGGGCTAGAGCATGGATGTATTGGGAACCCAGCATCAAACATGTGGGAGAGAACAATATTTTACAGCAGGGGCTGGCAAACCCTGGACCATGAGTCAAATCCAGTCTGCTACCTGTTTGTGTAAATAAAGTTTTATTAGAGCACAGCCACACCCATTTATTTACTCTTTGTTTACAGATGCATTTGTACTACAATGACAGAGTTGCATAGTTTTATCCCAGACCATACAGCCCTCTATGTCCAAAATATATACTCTCTTGTATTTTGTGGAACAAGGTTTCTTGGCAGTTACCTGAAATGATGGTAGAGAAACAAGAACCCAGGAAGTACAGTACCAAGACCCATGATGGGTGGTTATTAAATGCAAAGTGGAGACAATCAGGGATGAGTTCAAATCTAACCTCATCACATGTAAATCAGGATCATCATTATCAACCTTTCTGGATTACTGTGGGGATAAATGAGATCACATATAGTACCTAACAAAGAGCAGGTGCTTCTTCAGGAATCAGTGGAAACAATTCTGTGTCTGGTTTAAAGTTTGGCTACTCTATCCAAAGCAAAATATTAGAACAGAGGTAATTTAGGGTCGCAGTCATCGCTCTCCAGTGTTGAGGATCCAAGAGGCTTTGATCTTTGTATGCTGTCAGCCACAAGAAATGGCTTCTGTTTTGTGGTCTGTCATAGCTACCCAGACCTACCAATGTCCATTTTTCCAGCAACTAAAGAAGTGTCCATGCTACTGTGCTTTAAGGCCATGACCCTGAAGTTGCTCACGTCACCCTCTGTCTTAGTCTGTTGAAGTTGCTTTAACAAACTCACAAAGAGTGGGCAGTTTATAAACAGTAGAACCTTATTTCTCACAGTACTGAAGTCTGGGAAGTCCGAGATGAAGCTGCCAGGCTGGTCAAGGTCTAGCAAGGGCTTGCTTCCTGCTTCACAGACATTATCTTCTCCCTATGTCCTCACATAGTAGGAGAGCAAGGGTCTCTTTTATAAGAGCACTAATCCCATTCATAAAGGTTCCACTCTTATGACCTAGCACCTCCTAAAAGTCCCCATCGCCAAAGACCCTCATCCTTACATGTTACAATTTCAAGAGATGGATTTTAGGGGGACACAAACATTCAGACCATAGCACTTTCCTTCACATGCCATTGCCAGCATTTCCTTGCATGGCTTCATCTGTTTGCAAGAGCAGCTGACAAGTATGATCTATGGCTGGGTGGCCAAGCGCCCAACACCAAATGGGCAGCTCTATTACTAGAGAAGGACAGAATGGATCCGTGAAATAACCAGCATTTTCCACCATGAACATTAACCTAGGTGAAAATGTGAATTTTACATCAATTGACTATTCGGTATTTCTCCATTATCTTTCTTTCTAGATCACTGAGCCATAAAATTACATGCATATGCTGAGAAGTGTATCACACATCAGATAGTTAAGATGTAAAATCCCCATGAGGACAGCCAAAGGTGGATGTACTCACCTTCCAGGGTATATGGCAAGGTTGTGATATTAAAAAATTAACCCTTGTATGGCTCCAACAAAATTTGGCGAACATGCAACAACTAAGGAGACAATTGTTGATTCCAAGAGTATGGGAAGAGCGAAAAACCCGGAGGATTAGGAGCGAAAAACCCGGGGAATGCATATACTCAAAATTAAGCCACGGTGGGGAGCTCCAAAGAAGAAGATAAGGTAGGTCCAGAAAGAATCCTTTGAGCTGTAGGAACAGTGTGGCTCTGGAAAACAGAAAATTTGGAAAAAAAAAAAAAAACAAAAAAACAGGAACTTGGAAAGACATCTTGCAAGATGCAAAGAAAAATATGGTTTTTGCTTTTTAAAAAAATTAGTCACATTGGTGGTCACAGAGCCAACATGGGGGAAAGAATTAAACATCAAGGTTGGGAGCATAATTAAGTACGAAAATCAGCAGGATTTATATTAGATTTTTAAAGTGTCCCTCACTGATAGACTTGTAAAGAGTCCGAGAGAGCACCAATCAAATACACACTAATCCCTGGGTTGTAATGCATGGGTTGTAATGCTGCTATTTTAAAAATCCATAACATCCTCCAAAATACGGATTGTGGGCTTCTGTCACCAAAGTTCTTATTCTTACCTTTCAACAAAAACCAATTGCCGAAACATCTGCTGACTACAGAGTAATGTGGTCTGCTCTGTAGGGTGAGCAAAGTATAGATGTGGCATTGAAGATGCTCATGAAGTAGGGCGGGAGGAGAAAGTAGGCTTCTACACAGGTGACCATTAGGCCACACAATATCATTATGCTCACATGGAGGTGAAGCAATATGCAAATCGCACAGCACTGAGTTCATTCCAGTTGAGAGCAGATTTTATGGGAAAAGTAGAATTTTTACAAATCTCTTGAAGGAAGCAAAGATTTTAAGAATCGTTACTGGTGGAACAGAAAGACAAGACCATGCAATGGCAACTCTGCATTTGAAAGAAAAGAGGGAAAGAAATTTAGAGTACTTCGCAAAGGGCACACGTAGCGAGCTCTATACAAAGGTCTGTCATACCTTTATTCCACTAACAAATTCTGTCAATTATGCCTCCAAACTTTTGTCTCTTTTCTGCCTCTTCTTCCATCTAAGGGGACAGCACCTCATGTTAAGCATCCAAGACTTTGTCATCTCTTATCCACCAGCCATCATGGTCTCCTGTAGGATCCCGATCTGACCGTGCAATCCATTCTCCGCATGACAATAGACTTCTTTCAAAATGCAAACTCGGTCCAATTTCTTTCCAGCTTAAAACCTTTCAAGAGCTTCCTAACACGAATAGAAGAAACATCTTAGGTTTTTCACTCAAACTGGAAGACCCCCAAGACTTGGCCCTGTCCATACTCCAGTCAAACCCAGCCCCATCTCACCTCTGCTCTGCATGCTCTTACAACACTGTGCCCTTGGCCTTTCCTACTTCAGAACCCCTGAGCATTCTGTTCGTGCTTCTAGAAACTAGTTTATTGGACAAATCTTCACTAGTCCTTTAGGTCACCTCTTAGATGTCACTTCCTCAGAAAACTGTCCCCACCAATCTCAGTGGGGTTCCTTTGTTAAAATCCCTCACTATTCCTTATCCTTTTGTAGGATGCATCCCAACTGGTAACATGTGTGATCACTGTCTAATGTTTGTCTCCATCATGGCTGCTAAACACTCTGAGAGTAGAGACCATGCTGATCTTGTGAAATCCCTTGTCCTTAGTGACTGACACTTGAAAGGTATTCACTGAATAAATGTATTAATGCAGGCATGACTGAGCAAATAATCAAGGACTTTCATCAAAAATGCAACAAACATTATTTTTAAAGCCTCCTGATGTTTTATCTGCACAATGTGTTAGGATACATTGAAACAACCACATTTGTGTTGCAGGACTCCTGAGGGCAAAAGTAAATAAAATTCAGACAGGTAAGTGAAAATACAGATTTTCAGGATTACACTGCTGGTAAAAAGGATAATAATTATAGATAATAAAGTACGTACTTCAAGCACTAAATAAATTATACATTATCTATTTTATGCCACATATGATGGTGACTCTTACTATCCCCATTTGGCAGCTAGGGAAACTGAGGCACAAAGCCTTGACATGATTTCCTCTAGAATGTCCAACTGTCAGGATGGGGTACGCAACTGTCAGGAGTGGCTCTTGTCCACACTGCCTCTCAGTTTGTCCATTAATGTAATATATCGAATTGTAAGTATATTAATTTGATAGCAGTTTCTCTGAAATTTTAGATTTTTACTGCTTTATGTTTCCTTTATCATAGTTAAAATATGATTTAATTAATAGTAAGGAAAAAAACTATAGGCTTTGAATGAAATAAGGGCCACAAAGAATAGTTTACCTGTAAAAATGTAAATCTATCTATCATGTTAATTCTTTGAGACCACTGAGCATTCAATTGCTTTGTTGTGTTGTTTTAAAGCCTTTAGTAAATTACTAGTTTTTCAAAGTATTAGTGTTTCTTGTAAAATTATATCATTTCTTACCCTGCATAGCAGAATTTGGGACCCAAAATTATGGCATCACTTTAGAGAAAAAAAATGTCTGTTGGTAGATTAGTAATTAACTCAGATGGATCTTGGTATAAAATAGAACTACTTGAAATAGTAAAGACTATTATGGTAAGACACAATGTTATTTTAATGCAGTACCTTGGAATAACTTCTACTCTCTAAACCATGGTATTTTTTCCCAAAATACATGAACCTAAATTTTATAGGCAGAATTATTCTCTACTACATTTTATTCTTACATTTATTTGGGGCAACACTTCCCATGTTATTAAACAATGAAGGCAAACATGTTTTTAGATTCAGTTTGTATTACAATAATCCTAATCAATATCTCCTAGGTTTCTAAAGAAGAGTTAATTTTCAATAAACGCATTAACTTGTCTCTTCTGAATGGCATAATTTATACACCACTTTAAATGACCTAAATGCCAATAAAATTACAATTTTAAACCTTTCTCTGTTAATTATTTGTGCTTCTTCATAGATGCTAAGAAAACTATTCTTCAGTTTGGTGTGTATATATACACACACACATACACACAAACACACACACCAGTCCATGTATGTATATTTCAATTAATGCAGTATCTATTTCAGTGAATACATATAACCTAACAGTTAAGATCATCAGCTTAAAATAAAGATTATCTGAATTCTAGTCCTGGCTCCACCGTCTATTAACTTTGTGATTCTGTGCCTGAGTAAATTCATTTATAACATGGGGATAATAAAATCATATATCTTACAGAGTTTTTGTAAGGATTAAATGTGATAAGACAAATTCACTTTTAACAGAGGGCTTAGCCCAGCTACATGCTCAATAAATGTTACCCATTACAATATAATAGTAAGATATTTGGGCCTGTTATCACAGAACTTAGCAATAATTTGGATTAAAGGTAAAATATTTTCAAACCTATTATTCTATAGTAACTGAAAAAAAACTTTGATGGATTCATGAAGAGATTTTCCGATTTGTCCTGAGAGATCCATTTAAAGTAGTACCATTTCCCATGCTCTACTGTGTCTCTCATTTTGATTCATTTTTATCTTGTGATATAGAAGGAAAACAGTGGTAAATAACATTTCAACACTCAGTGAATCACGTGTAACTATCTAATCTCAATCCATCACTTACAACTCTTAGTTAGAAATCAAAAGCATTCTAACAAAACAATACTTACAATGAAGAGTGATACTTTAAACTCTCAAGTAGGAAAGATTTAAGCAAGCAAAAATACAAATCAGCATGCAGTGCAGGGTCTGAGGTTGGGATTTACCAATTGGCACTCTTGAGCTGAGATTTTGGCACATAGAATTTTCATTTGAGCAACAAAATGCATCTAATTGTGTAATTTGCATTCCTTAACTAATGCATATGAAAAGCAAGAGTAAACAGAGAACATTTTAATTTTTGAAGTGACAAATGTGACTGGCTCTTGTAAGGTACTTATCTTCCAAGAATCTTCTTGGCTTAATTCATAAATACAGAGAACAGACTGGTGGTTTCCAGAGGGGAGGAGAGGTGGGTGCTTGGGCACATTGGGTGAAGGGGGTCAAGAGGTAAAACTTGCAGTTATAAAATAAGTAAGTCATGGGATGTAATGTACAGTGTGGTGACCACAGCTGATACTACTATATTGCAGAAATGAAAGTTGCTAAGAGTAAATCATAAAAGGTGTCATCACACACAAAAAAAGAATTTTGTAACTTTGTAAGGTGATGGATGATAACTAGATTTACAGTGGTGGTCGTTTCAGTGCATACAAATTTCAAACCATTATGTTGCACACCTGAAACTAATTTAATGTTAATCTCAATTACATCGCAATAAAATAACAACAACAATAACAAGAGAATCTTCTTGGCCTTAGAGTATATTAATAAAATTGTTGGGTAAAATAAGCAATTGGAGTAAGTTGGCAATAGATCATATAAGACACGAACTCTGAGATATTTAGGCCTTCAATAAATATTTATATATGTGTTTTATACAATAAGGATTTTCAATTCCTAAATCTACCTCCCCTAAACTATCTTTTACTATCAAGTTTGTTTAATAATGAATGAACTAATAATGGTTTCATAGAGCCACGCTGTAAGGTTTACTAATTTTTACCATTCACCTAAATCAGGCAAAAAAAAAATATTCACATTTGAAGAATGTAAAGAGTGGAAGAATCCTGTTACTTTTACTATTGCTCTTAAGGCAATGGAAAATGGAAAGTATGTCTCAAAGCAACTTTCTGATATTTTGATTTCAAACATTTCAAACCTACATATATATTCAGTCACTCATTTCATTGCATAAATATTTATTGGAATATTTATTGTATGCCAGGCATTTGCACAATATTTAAAATATTGATACTTCCTCCCTTATTTTTTATGATGCACAATAACGTAGAATAGATTGTTAACTTCACCATCATCATTTTATCCTTCTTCCTTGACTTAACCAATGTGCCTATCTTAAAAACTGCACTTCCTTGGAACCATTGCACATAAGGGTGACCATGAAAATAAGTTCCAGCCTATGAAATATCAGCGGAAGTAAATAAATGAAGTTTCCAGGAAACTCTTTGTAAAGAAAGAAGAAATTCAGGGGTGCCTGGGTGGCTCAGTCAGTTAAGCCTCCGACTTTGGCTCAGGTCATAATCCCACTGTTTGTGGGTTTGAGTCCCGCGTTGGGTTCTGTGCTGACAGCTCAAAGCCTGGAGCCTGCTTCGGGTTCTGTGTCTCTCTCTCTGCCCTTCCCTTGCTCGTGCTCTGTCTCTCTCTCCCAAAAAGAAATAAATAAAATTTAAAAAAGATTTTTTTAAGTAAGAAATTCAGTAGGCAAGAGCCTTTGTCCTTGGCCCAGTTTTCTATCTACCTTCCATATGCATAATGAAGACAGTTCTATCCCAAAGATACAGAGCAGCAAGTACCCTAATATTTTTGTGGAATTACTTTAATTTTTTTAAAGTTTCTTTATTTTTGAGAGAGAGACAGAGTGTGAGCAGGGAAAGGGAAGAGAGAGACAGACAGACAGAATCCGAAGCAGGCACCAGGCTCTGAGCTGTCAGCAAAGAGTCCAATGTGGGGCTCTATCTCACCAACCTTGAGATCATGACCTGAGCTGAAATTGGCCACTTAACTAACTGAGCCACCCAGAGACCCCTTGTGGAATTACTTTATCAGACTTTAGCTTGTGAACTTACTACATGAGAAAAAAATCAACCCAAATCTTCTTTAAGCCATTCTTATTTGGGTTTTCTGATATAAACATCTTAAAGACATTCTGGAAATAACATTTAGGAATGTGCATTTCCACGTTCATGTTAATAATGAATTGTACAAATTATGTAGCTTCTACAAATCCAGTAGGGACTATAAGACCTGAAAAACTTATTGCACCTGTGAGAAAACCCACAGATAATACCATACTCAGTGGTGAAACACTAAAACCTTTTTTCCTAAAGTCAGAAACAAAGGAAGAATGTTCACTTTCCCCTCTTCTATTAGGAGAGTACTGAAAGTTTTAGAGCATTTAGGCAAGAGAAAGTAATAAAAGAAATCCATATTGAAAAGCAATAAATAAAATTATCTCTCTTCACAGATGACATAATTTGTCCATAGAAACCCTAAAGATCACACATGTACATGCATACACACACACAGGGTAAGAGCTCATAAACTAATTCCACAAAGTGACAGGTTAGAAAATCAACTCAAAAGTCAGTTGCATTTTTATACACTACCAATGACCAATGAAAAAAGGAAATTGAGAAAATTGCTCTTACATTAGCATCAAAAAGAATAAAATAAATAAGGATAAATTTACAGAGGCAAAAAGCTTGAATATTATAAACTACAGAATGTTGCTGAAATTAAAGACCTAAGTTAAAGAGAAGATATTAGTACTCATTAAAGATGACAACATAACACAGAACAATATATAGATTCAAAGCAGTCTCTATCAAAATTCCAAAGATATTTTTTGCAGAAATAGGAAAACCCATCCATTATTTCACCTGAAATCTCAAGGGACTCCAAATGACAAAAACACCTTGAAAAATAACAGATTTGGAGGACTCATACTTCCTAATTTCAAAACTTAATTCAAGTTACAGTAACCAAAACAGCATGGTACCAGTATGAGCACATACAAACCAAGAGAATAAAAAAGATCTCAGAAATAAATATTCACCTGTATGTGTTGAACTGATTTTCGACTGTGGTGCCAAGACCAATCGATGGGGAAACATTCTTTTTAACAAAAAGTTCAATCAGTTTCTCTGACAATGGTCGTCATCTGCCACAGTTTCAAGCATATAAAGTTTAAAATGAAAGTCTTAGTTAAGACTACATACTGATTATGATGTCTAGCGTTAGAATTGTGATCTATCCTAAAATTTATTTTGAAAATAAAGTAGGATAACTCATATTGGTTTTTTTCTTAATTGAAAAGATTTTTTTAATGTTTAAATTTTTTTTCTTTATGAGTTTTACCTTAAAAGAGAGAAAAAAACGGGGCGCCTGGGTGGCGCAGTCGGTTAAGCGTCCGACTTCAGCCAGGTCACGATCTCGCGGTCCGGGAGTTCGAGCCCCACGTGAGGCTCTGGGCTGATGGCTCAGAGCCTGGAGCCTGTTTCCGATTCTGTGTCTCCCCTCTCTCTGCCCCTCCCCCGTTCATGCTCTGTCTCTCTCTGTCCCAAAAATAAATAAAATAAACGTTGAAAAAAAAAATTAAAAAAAAATAAAAAAAATTAAAAAAAAAAAGAGAGAAAAAAAGCAAGCTGGCTAGTGCTTAAAACAGAAGCTTTAGCCATATTATAAGAAATTCTAGGAAGCATTCTATTTAATTCACTTTTTTCTAATACATCTAAGAAGAAAATAAATTGTAGCATTTCCAGAATAAAAGAACTGAATATGTAGCATGTGACCAATTCTGTAATGTGCATTCAAAATAATTCTTTTAAGACCAGGAATGTGGTCAGCTGTGTTCTGGTGACTTTGAATGCTAAGCTTCTTTTCTTAGATGGAAATCTTGTAGTTTATCTCTGAATATCAAAGCACACCTTGCCTTGGGAGAAAATGGATGCAAAATGTTTTCACAGGGAGATAGGATGGGACAGATATTCAATCACAAAATGCAGAGAAAATAAAAATAAGAATATCCCTCAAATATTATTTCCCCAATAGTCTAAATCCTCTTTATGATCAATATCATTTCTGCCAATCCTAACACCAAGTTTCCAAATATTGCAAACCAAGTTCCTAGAAGGTTACACAGTCTCCTTTCCCAGACCCCCTCCTTCTACCTCCACTGTTCACAGCCTGCTGTTCCCAACAGCATCACTTTGGTCTTTCAAAAGACAAGTTAAAAGTGAAAGTGAAACTTTTTACCATTTTGCGAACATGGAAACGTCAGCTTTCTGGATTAGAGAAAAATAGAAATCATGTATTTTTTGAAGAGTGTTGGACCACTGGCTTTGGGTACAATCAATATTTATCAGGGATTGTTCAGAATGCTCTGATAAAAATACTTCATTCATTGTAGCTCTTATTTTCAGAGACAAGGCAATTACAAAAAGAAAAGATTGGCAAAGAAATACTGCAACATTTTGGCCCGGCTTAAATTCTTTCATTGGATGGATAGTCTTGGAATGCAGAGTAACCAATTTTAAACTTCTAACCTACAATTGTATCAAGTGCATGCATTAAAAAGTCGAAAATGAATTCCCAGCAATAAGCCAACTGGGTTAGTTCCATATATTTGCTCATAGATATGACAGGTTAGACCAAATTTACCAGCAAAGAAATTTCTTAGGTGATAACTAAAAAAGTGTCTGATATTGAAAACTTGTCCAATTGGCTCATTCATAAACACTACCTTTAGAATCATATCTCTTATATTTGAGTTGAACCATAGCCTTATGGTTATAGAGTTTTATGCTATTAGACACAATAGAGCTCCCTGCTTGGCAACAAATGTTTCAATATTTTGGCCTGAAATGATTAGCTCATTTATATGAAAAACTGTTACCAACTGGAGATCCTGGTCTGACAGTTCACTCATTTACCATTTCAAAATCCTCTGAGGGTTCCACTTGGGAACACTGGATGACTAATTACCTAGAGTTAATGAAGCCCTAATTGTTATGGCATAAGCTGGTCCACTTAACTTTCCAAATTCAGGACAATTAGGCATCATCAGTATTATCCACTGACTGAGCTCTAAAATAAGGTTTAGCATTTCATTCTCAACAACCTTTAGGTATCCATGAAGAAAATATGTCATGACTTATGACAACAAGGTCTTCTAGAAAAATTAAATTAGTGAATAAGTCAAATGGCTTTACAACCAAATAAAGCAATGTACTAAATATAAATTCTAAATAAACTGATATTAACATTTATTATTCAAGAATCAATTTACAAATGAATACTTAATTTCTGTCAAAATTAAGACTTTTTTATTAAAATTAAGTACCAGAATTAATAAGTTAAACTATAGATTAGTGACTTCCACTCAAAAGTGAGGTGGAATCATGGGCAGGATCCCAGAGCTCCAACCCCCAACAAGTAGAATCAGTAGTGTCATAAAAGATCCGAACAACACTTTTAACCTAATTTGACATCCATAGACCTAACTGATATTCACAGAATGCTGCACTCAGCAGTGAAAGAATATATACCCTTTGTGAGTCCACAGAGAACATTTGCCAAAATAAAGTATACAACAAATAATCAAATAACACTAAAGAAATTGCATGGAATTTAATTCATTCGAATTATGGTTTTGGAACATGTGGCAATTAATTAATTAGCCCAGTAAAATAATAACTAGAATATCCATCAGCTTCTTTGAAATTAAGCAATACATTTTCAAATACACTGCAGGTCATGAAATCAATCACAAAAAAGAATCAGGAAACCTTTGGAACCAAATGATAATAAATACAAAATCTTCTAAGATATATTGTGATACAGTATTTAGAGGCTTATCTATAGCTTTAAAATTCATATATTTGAAAGTAACAAACACTAAGAACCAATGAACTAAGTACCTATCTTAAACTAAAAAGAAGGATACCTGGGTGGCTCAGTTGGTGAAGCATCTGACTCTGGCTCAGTTCATAATTTTGCAGTTTGGGGGTTTGAGCCCTGTGTGGGATTCTGTGCTGGTGGTATGGAGCCTGCTTGGGATTCTCTCTCTCTCCCTCTCTCTCTCTCCCCCTCCCCGGCTTGTGCACTCTCTCTCAAAATAAATAAATAAACTTAAAAAAAAGAAACTAGAATGAGCAGTGCAAATGACTCCCAAGAAAGTAAAGGAAGGAAACAATAAAGAACAAAGGACAAATTTGACAATCTAGATGAAAAATACATACTTTTTTTAAAGCTGTGATTACCGAACCCAATACAAGAAACTCTAAGTTCAGATGGTTTCAGTGGTGAGTGTTTTCAAACATTTAAGTATTTAAGGAAGAGAATGTGAATTTCAAAAAAAAACAAAAAAAAAACTTTGACAGAAATCCTGATAAGGCCATTAGAAGAAAGAAAAATTACAGGCAAATGTTTTCCATCAAAAGAGATATAAAATCCTCATAAAGTACTGTATGAAATCTGGGGCGCCTGGGTGGCTCAGTCGGTTGAGCGTCTGACTTCAGCTCAGGTCACGATCTCGCGGTCCGTGAGTTCGAGCCCTGCGTCGGGCTCTGGGCTGATGGCTGGAGCCTGGAGCCTGCTTCCAATTCTGTGTCTCCCTCTCTCTCTGCCCCTCCCCCATTCATGCTCTGTCTCTCTCTGTCTCAAAAATAAATAAACGTAAAAAAAAACAAATATTTTTTAAATAAAAAAAAAGAAATCTAAAACTATCCAGAAAAGATTGTATACCACAATTAAGTGAGGTCTATTCTGTGAAGGCAAGGTTAGTTAACATTGGGCGGGGGGGGGGGGGGGGTGGAATGTAAGTGGACATATTAACGACAAAAAGAGGCAAATCATATGGGTGAAGATAAAGTTTGTGATAGATTACATACTTCTTATTAAAAACAAAACAAAGCAAAATAAAACCACTCCAAAAAATCACAAAAAGCCAAAGTGGAATAGGTAATAATATTTTTAATATGATACTATCTCTTTGAAAGAGATCGATGATCATACATGATGATCAAATATTAAGTAGTTTCTGCTTGAGTGAATAAGACAAAGATGACTGCTATCACCATTTCTATTCAACACACTGTGGGAACTCGTAGCCAGTGCAATGAGGGAAGCAGGGGAATAGACAAGAGTTGGAAGGAAGAATCCATCTTTATTCACAGGTAACACGAGAGTACCTGTAGAAAACCAGAGAGAATCAGCAGGCGAAGTTCAAAAGTAAGCAAAAGAAGTGTGATGACAAGAAGTCAGGGTAATAATTATTTCCGTGTGGTGATGGGAAGTAGTTTCTGGAAGGAACAGTAATAACAGGTTCTTGATCTCAGGGCCATCCACCCTGAAGTGTTCACTTTTTGAAAATTTACTGCCCTACCATGTTAGGTTTTGGGCACTTTTCTTTATGTATGTTACTACAAAAAAATACACTATATGCTATAGGTGACATATATTGAGTCACTGAGATAATCGGGTGCCAAGAATTATGCCATTTAATGTTAAAAAAAAAACAGTTCAGGAGGCAAATCCTTTTTTTAGCCTCATTTTACGAGTGAAGAAATAAGTTCTTGAAAGTGATTAACCTCCTCAAGCGTGTACAACATAAAGAATCCCAAGGTTTATACACATATCCTTCTGATGCTAAACTCAACTTTGTCACTAAATTAACATTTTCAATGCTTCTTAACTCAACGTTTTTTCAAACTCTCTTCACAGTTCTTTCTATTTAAGATTTTGGGCAACAAGCATAGGTTAAATTCTAATTCGAAATGAATGATTGTGACTTCAGCAAAGCCATGACCTCAAATGATTACATGGCTGAAAAACCCATGCTTAAGGAGATATTTGAGGGTACACTGCATTTTACTTACTTTCAAGCAAGATCGACTCAGTCAAATGTTTAAAAATCAAGCCAGACTTAAAGCCCAAACATGTATTAAATCATGCGCACAAATGATTCATAACAAAAGCCAATCCACCCCCTGCCATGGTGGCAGCCATGAAGAAATCACAGCCATGGCTAAATCTGAAGACCTAGTCTTCTCTCACATTGTTAATGGTGAGATTACAAAGGCAGCAAAGCACAGGAGATGAATGGGTGTCCATAAAATATAAGACGTATGCTCCAGTAAGACCCAACATAATTGAAAGAAATTAGATCATGGTGGCACTTCTTTCCCCTCCATCTAGGTTTTTTGTTTTTTTTTTTTTTCCTTTCCAATCTCCCAGCAGAAGTTGATGTAAGAAGAGAAAATATTTGCCGGTCGATACAACAGGCAGTGAAATCTTCCCACTTTTGTGCAGATGGAAGCTAACTTAATCTGGTTCATATGTTCTAAGAACATCTTAAAATAAAAACTGGAGGCTGATTTGCACCCAGAAGAACTGTGTATAAAGCTGAAGGAGGCAAGCAATTTAAATTTCCAATATGTCACTGCAATTTTGTTTTCATTCCAAAGGGGTAATAATGCCACCATTTTTCACTTCGTCCTTTGATCCCTTTTGAAACTCACACTTAGATTTCGAATATTACATCTGACCTAATTATTTCAAGAACACTGAAGTTGCTTTAAAAAAATCAATTACAATACCCAGTATGTTTTGTTTCTACTTACAAATTCATTATTGAAACTTGCTGTCAGAATTCATAGCAGCAGAGTTTCCAGTTATAATACATGTATGACATCTGTTATTTTCTCTTGTAAGTGGAGTCCTTGGAGCACTCTGGAAAACTTGGTTATGAAAATACACAGTAACCATTTTAGCATCATCCTACATAACAGGACAATGCTTATCTAATTATTGCCTTTATACCTTTATGGAGTTTTAAATTCATATTCTACCCCTATTTATATAATTATTTTTTTTCCAGGGGAAAACAGAAAAGCCAAGCACTAAATTTTACTGAAACGTTCTGTTAAGGTGTCAGGTCCTCTATTTACTGCTCTGTAACTGGTTGGCATGTTTACCATGATAGCAAAGAAAAAACAAGTGGGGGGGGGTGGATGGGTGGAAAGGACATGCTAAAAATAAATTTGTTTTGTATTATTTCAGCTCAGTAATCAAAGCTCCACAAAGGTCAGTGCCATGTAGGTCTTATTCACAAATTTACTCCCAGATTTTAGCCCAAAGACTATTGCCTAGTAGGTGCCCAGTAAATCTCCATTGAAAGGAAGAGGGGCACCTGGGTGGCTCAGTCGGTTAAGCCACTGACTTCAGCTCAGGTTATGATCTCGTGGTCAGGTCAGATCTAGCCCGGTGTCAGACTCTGTGCTGATAGCTCAGAGCCCAGTGCTTGCTTTGCATTCTGTGTCTCCCTCCCTCTCTACCCTTCCCCCACTCATGCTCTGTCTGTCTCTCTCAAAAATAAATAAACATTTAAAAAATTTAAAAAAGAAAGGATGAAACTGTCACTTTTGGAAGCTAAGAACAAAGAAATAGAAGATTATACTTCGGTTAAAGGCCCCCAAGACCACACACAGTTTTGATGAGTCCCAGGACTCAGCATACAGTGGTTCTCATAGCCATGATTTATGACAGCAAAAGGATCCAGAGCACGGTCATAAAAGGCAAAGGCTCACAGGGTGAAGCCCTTAGGAAAGTGGGCACAAGCTTCCAAGAGCCCTCTCCCAGTGGAGTCACACGGGACTTGCTTGAATTCCCAGCGGCGAGTTGTAACAACATATGGAAAACATTGTCTATCAGGGAAGTTCATCAGACCCACAGCCCAGGGTTTTTACCAGGCGTTGGTCACAAAGGCATATGCTGCCAGGTAGGTACCAGAATTCCAAACTCACTGAAGAAAAGTCAGTGTGCAGCAGAAATCATACTGTTTGCATAAACAGTTTAGGCACAGTAAGAGAGGCTTATCAGTTCTAGGCATGGTGGAAAATCTTTTAATATCTCGCTTCTCAGAGGCCAGTCAAGGGCCAACATTGTAAGCAGTCTTTTCTAAGGATAGTGGTCTCAGGTCTGCTGCTGTTTTCTATACAGAGCTCATTTCAACTCACTGTGCAAATTTCAATGCTTGCCCGCCTTTCTATTTGGCTCCTATCTTCCAGTTTAACAGAGCCCTGTGGCAAATCCCATATAAATCCAATATCATTGATTATTAGCAAACATTTTAACACTAAGTTACATATCTAATGGTACACATTGCTCTTTGGTCCAAGTTGTGATGAGAACCATATTAAATAGAACAAAACAAATTTTTGGGGCGCCTGGGTGGCGCAGTCGGTTAAGCGTCCGACTTCAGCCAGGTCACGATCTCGCCGTCCGTGGGTTCGAGCCCCGCGTCGGGCTCTGGGCTGATGGCTCAGAGCCTGGAGCCTGTTTCCGATTCTGTGTCTCCCTCTCTCTCTGCCCCTCCCCCATTCATGCTCTGTCTCTCTCTGTCCCAAAAATAAATAAACGTTGAAAAAAAAAATAAAAAAAATAAAAAAAAGAACAAAACAAATTTTAAAAGTCCTTTTCCCTGTTGGATTTCTGTACTGGTATGAATTATGTCGGTGGTGGTTCTGGGACGGGTCATTTTTCCAATTCAGATTCATCTAAAAATGCAGAGTCATTATCTTATTAACATTTTGTCCTTAAAAAGCATTTGGGCTTTCTATACATTATTAGTGCCACAAATATTTGTTGAAAGAATAAATTTCTGAATACATATTTACATATGCTCTTTGAAAGATAAATTTTGCTATTGGCTGAAATTTTAACACCAAAAATTCCCTGAAAAATGCTGCTTTGCTGCTTCCTAGGTAACTTTTTCTGGTTAAAGACATATCTTTTTTCCTTAATATTAATAAAAAAAAGAGTTTGCTTCAAATGGAAAATGTTTGTGTTTAAGAAAAGAGCTTGAATTTCCCAATTATGGCAAACTGCCTTAGGCAATTTACCAATAGGTAAATAATAGGCAATAATCAATACTTTACCTTCTGGATTTCCAGAAATTTCAAGCACTAAATTTTAAATAATCTTTTTTAGGTTTATTTATTTATTTTGAGAAAGAGACAGTGTGAGTGGGGGAGGAGCAGAGAGAGAGAGAGAGCAAGACAGAGACTCCCAAGCAGGCTCTGCACTGTCAGCACCGAGCCTGATGCAGGGCTCCAACTTGGGGAGATCATGACCAGAGCCAAAACCAAGAGTCGTACGCTTAACTGACTGAGCCACCCAGGCGCTGCCCCCTCCGCCCCCTACCCCCCCCCAAAGGTCCAAGCACTAAATTTTAGTAGGACCTGCCTTTGCCATGTAATCATGCAGGTCTTTCCAGGAAAAGGATGAGTGTATTGCTTGATCCTTTGAACCTGGATTTAATCATATGGCTTGCTTTGGCAAACAAGATGTCATCAGTCATGATGCAAACAGAGCTTGCAAATTATTTGCAAGATTGAGTTTATGCTTTTGTGCTTCTGTCATTGCCAAGAAGAGGATGTTCCCGGGCTGGCCCACTGCTCCCAAGAGAAGGAAGAGAGGCAAGTGGAAGAGATCTGAGTAACCCCATCCAAGCCCAGCTGACCCCCTGCCAGCTCCCACATGTGTACGAGAGCCAAACCAACATTACTGGGCCCACCAGCTGAGCCTGGCCTGGATCAGCTGAAATGCACTGACACATGAGACATAAATGTTGATTTGTGTATGCCACCTGACAGCTAAGAAAAGTCATGCAAAAGTTCACAGAGGCAAATTATAGGACACATTTTACCAAACCACAACGGGGAAAGTTTTTAACAATACTAGAGGAAGCAGACTTAAAGCTGACTAGAGGAAGACCTCAAACATTTCCTAGAAATGGTATTTACATTTTTTAAAAGACTTCTTCTGGATCAGTTAAAAGTAAGACATTAATAGTTTGCAAGGGCTATTTGAAGATAAGGTTTGAGTCATTCCAAATAAGCCATTAAAAGTGAATTTGATGTCATTTTATATTCACAGTCTAGAGAAATCTGAACTCTTAGATCACTCTATTTTATTTCAAATTTTCACTAAATCTTGAACCAGTTTCAGTGTGCCACACACCAGCATGGCAGAATGAACAGAAACAGAAAAGGTGGTAGACAGTTTCATTATGTGTGGTGAAGAATTCTCAAACTGGCCTGGAGTTTCACCAAAGGAGGGTGAGTAGTAGGAACAGAAATAAAAGTGAAACACATGAATCTGTAGATTCCTTTCACGTCTCTCTAATCAAGGGGAAATTAAAGGCAAAAAAGAGGAAAAAGGAAGTAATGGCTGTCTTATTATGGCCATAAATTCTCAGAACACTAAAGGGCTTGCCCTGCTCAGACACACCTATCAGCTCACAATAATAAGGCAACCTGCTGTCATATGTGTATTCATATAGGCTCTAAAGTGACTTAGGGCAAAGTGCTATCTGATTATATTAGTTAGGAGGAGCACTGTCTACTATAACAAATGAATCCCTAAATTTCAATGGCTCAAAACTGTAAATGTCTGTTTACATAATAGTCCAATGTGGGAAGCTTTGTCTGTATCATTCTTCAAGGATCCAGGCTCTGTCCATCTTGTGACTGCTCCCTTCTGGCTTGGGAGTCTCCTGCAACCAGCCAAGACACAGGAAAGAAACAGTGAAGGAAGTACACTTGCTTCTTTAAAGGACTAGATGACAAGTCACACTTCCTCTGATATTCCATTGACAAGAGTTAGTCACGTGGACACAAAGAGGCACAAAGGAGGGTACGAGGTATAGTTTCAGGCTGTACAGCAGGCTGCTACCAACAACTTCACACAAGGGAGGTTATGTGGTTAACTAGCCATTCTTGCCATACTGACACAATTGTGCTCTGCCCAGGGAGACCAGCCCGGGCCTTCAATACAGCAAGAGCTCAGACCACATGGGTGGCTCAGTCAGTGAGGTATCTGACTTTGGCTGTCCGTGAGTTGGAGCCCCATGGCGGGCCCTGTGCTGACAGCTCAAAGCCTGGAGCCTGTTCAGATTCTGTGCCTCCCTCTTTCTCTGCCCCTCCCACATTCACACTCTGTCTCTCAAAAATAAATACTAAAAAAAATATTAAGAAGTATAGCAAGAGCTTAGAGCATAGTCACAGAATAACTGAATTAATGAACTGTCTGGACTCATGTAGTCATTTTTGCCCTATAGTGTCCTTCTAGCTATTATTACTGTGTTTATTAGCTCTCATTGAGTAATCGCTTCATGCCAATGGCTACGCTTATTAAGTGGCTCTGTGAGATAGGTATTACCACTGTACTTGTTTTAGCAGATGAGGAAACTAAGGTTCAGGAGAAGTCAAGTAACTTGTCTAAGGTCATTAGGTGTTGGGATCAACATTCAAGCTTAAGTCTGTCTAACTCCAACTAAAATGTTTAAAGGCACTGAGTGGCTCCTTCTCACTTTGAGCTCAATCATTTGCTGATTTACAATGTAACATTATCCATGTGTGGACATGTCTTTTCCAGTCACCTCAAGTACTAGGAGGAAATAATCTAAGCCTTTGATGAATTTTTCCCCCTGGGTCACGCCTACCCCAAAACTAAGGTAAGTTTAATCTTATAATAATCTATTTTGAAATATGGAAAAATAAAAAGGTGAATCTTTCATTTCAAGTTGCATATTCACTGTATGTGAAGTATATATAATGGTATACATTATATATATAATCTATAACAGTGTACATGTAATAGTATGTATAACAGTAAGTAAATACTGTTAAGACAAATCAAATTCTCACATATTTTCCTGCTCCATGGCCTGGTTTCAAATTAGCATTTAGCAAAAAAATGGAAAACATAAAGTGAGATAAGATTTCTGTTCTATTTTTGGGAAAGAACGAGTTCCGAGTGACCCAGGGTAATATGCTAAAAATCAATCATTAATATAAAGCAGGCTTAACTACAATCTGAATATACACCTTAAACATCAAAATTATAGGTACTGCCTGAATCCATCATCAATAAATTGTGTGCATAGTTTTTAGCCCCAAAATTTAGGAGAGCAAATAGTGAAATTTCTTCAGTTACCTCCTTGAGAAACAGTATCTCTCTTTAAAAAGAAAACAGATTGGGATGTTTGCATGGCTCAGTCAGTTAAGCATCTGACTTCAACTCAGGTCATGATCTCACGGCTGGTGAGTTCAAGCCCCACGTCAGGCTCTGTGCTGACAGCTCAGAGCCTGGAGCCTGGTTCGGATTCTGTGTCTCCCTCTCTCTCTGTCCCTCCCTGACTCACACTATGTCTGTCTCTCCCTCAAGAACAAACATTAGGAAAAAAAATTTTTTTGAGAAAACAGATCATTTTGATTTTTTAAAAAAAGGGTGCTAAATTATTTCTACTGAATTAAAAAGAATTTAATTCGGGGCAGCAGGGTGGCTCAGTTAGTTAAGCATTTGACTTTGACTCAGGTCATGATCTCATGGCTTGTGAGTATGAGCCCCATGTTGGGCTTTGTGCTGAGAGCTCGGAGCCTGGAGCCTGCTTCAGATTCTATGTCTCCCTCTCTTTCTCTGCCTCTCCCCTGCTCACTCTCTGTCTCTCTCTGTCTCTCAAAAATAAATAAATGTTAAAAATATTTTTTTAAGTATTTATTTCAAGCAACTAATAGCTTTTTATATTGAAGGTAGTGATCAGATTTTCCCCTCTTTATTCAAAAACTGAATAAAATGTTAAAGCCTTAGATTGTGGCTGGAGAAATCCTGAGTAACTAAACATTCATAAAAATGCAATATTAAATACTTTGTGGGATCATGTTTAAGCAGATGGACTCCTTTATCTATAACAGTTTAAAACAACTTTTCCTGGTTCTTGGGCTGGCAATTTCCTAACATTCAGTTTTACCAAGTATTTTCACAAAAATGATTTTTGAGATCAGTAGGTAGCTTACCATCATACAAAAACTGAATGAAAACAGAATCTATGATTTGTGTTCACCATATCAGTTGTTAATTCATATTAGGCACAACATTGCACAAACCAACAAAAACATAAGCCTTCTGGATCCCTCTCTCTGACAATGTTTAATGAGGGTTGGGTGGCCCTCTTCCCTTGGAGCTACGCTATCTGTGGCTTCTAAGGCAGCAAAGACAGGAAGGGACAGATAGGCAGGAGGGATATCCTCTTAGCTGTCTTGACTCCCCACTGACACATGTCTCTCTTCTGGCGACAGACCATTGGCCAAAACTAGTCACAGGATGCCCCAACTAACTACAAGAAAGACTGAGAAATGTAGGGGAACTGAGGAGATTTTGATGAGCACTGTTTCTGCTACATTTACAGCAAAAACAGGCACCCAACCTTCCTGAGAGCCGTTCTAGAAGTTTTCCCATGGATTCTAATCCCAGGCAAAGTATACTTACTGAGCTCAAAAAATTATCTGTGGCTTTTTTGAGCTGTGTTTATCAGGGTTATCATTAAATGAAAAGACAATTCTGATAGAATCATGATGGCGGACGTCATCCTAACATTCTCAATCTTGTGACTCTGAGTTTGAATTTCTCATTGTTGACGCATGGAATTTTTTTTATAAGCTTCAAGTGATTCACAGCTGAAAGTGGGTTACCTGAAGCCTCCTGATTTAGTAGGAATGTATAGTAGCTGAAGTAGATATGTTTAGTAGTAGGAACATGTATGATTTAGTAAGATTTTTCTCATAAGGAATGATATTTTTTTTTTCTCTTTGGGTATGAATTCTGTTTCTTAGTTTCTACAACAAAACCAAAGCAGCTTGCAACCAAAAGCTTTCTCTGTGCACACACTGCAGTTTTGTTTTTTTAAACACTTACTGAAAACTCAACATAGAATAAAAGTGGTAACGTAGCCACCTGGTTTTCTTTTCTTTAATAACACAGATCATGCAGAATGCATTACAATGCCAGAGAGAATTTTTTCCACTTTTTTAAAGTTTCTAAAATTCATGCCATGCAAGGTAGAATGCTGTTTTCTAATCCTCATTCTAATCCTCATTCCTAAGAAAATTGTGAGAGCAGAGCATCATATGTCATAATAATTTGGGCTTATCATTCATCATGGATGTCTCACGTGCTTTATAAACAAATTGCTATTTTTGGAAAGCAAACAGATTTCCTCAAACTTTTCTCACATTGATTAGTAAAGATGTATACATAAGGGAGTTTTGAAATTCTTCCAAATCCTCTCATATGTTATCCACCCTTCATTATGAAGGTATATGACCTATTACTTATACGTTATTAGTGGATAGGAGGGGTTATTTTATTTTATTTTTTATAAAGGCTGCTGCTTTTTTTTTTCAATGTTTATTTGAGAGAGCATGCAAGTGGGGGGAGGGGTACCAGGCAGGCTCCGCGCTGACAGCGGGTGTGGGGCTTGATCTCAAGAACCGTGAAACATAAGATCATGACCTGAGTCAGACGCTTAACTCACTGAGCCACCCAGGCGCCCCATCCCATTAGGAGGGGTTATTTTAACCTGGTCCTCCAGTATGGGCTCTGGAGAAAATATTGTAATCATTCACCTAAACCAAATTATTGCAAGCATTCCTTACCATGAAATGATTTTATCAGGAGTTTTATTAGAATAGCACGCTGTGCCTTAATTAACGTTTGTTTTCTCTTTCAAATACCACGCGGTATTATGTATAGTCACATAATGACCTCAGAAACTTCCACTTATCTATTATTTGAAGCCTGTATCCCCTAGACACTAAGGAGAGGGTCCAGGAATTTTGATATCCTGTATTTAATTTATGCCTATAAGAAGACGCTGCCTGCCTGGTTAGAGGAAGTTAGAAAATGAGAATCCCACTGAAGAGAAAAGGTCATTTGAAACGGTTCATGGCAGGTAGCATTCAGCATATAAAAACCCTCTCTTCTTGACATCCAAAATAATAGTTGGTGAACTTTTAGCATTTATTGGTTACAAAAATATATTACTACAGAATTTTTAAATATTTTGTAAGAAAGTAAATAGCATTTATTAGTTACAAAAATATATTATTGCAGAATTTTTAAATATGTAAAATTATAAGAGAGGTATTAGTGAGATTCAATCATATACACAGTTTCCTCAAAGAATTAAAAGCATGAAAAAGTAAAGGAGAAAAAAAATTGTTAGAATTAGCAATTCTTGGGGTGCCTGGGTGGTTCAGTCAGTTAAGCATCTAATTCTTGATTTTGGCTCAGGTCATGGTCTCACAGTTTGTGGATTTGAGCCCCATATCAGGCTCTGTGCTGACAGCATGCAGAGCCTGCTTGATATTCTCTGTCTCCTACTCTCTCTGCCCCTCTCCTGCTTGTTCTCCATCTATCTTTCTCTCTCTCAAAATAAATAAGTAAGCATTAAAAAAAAAAAAGAATTGGTGATTCTCCTCCCTCTTGCCACTCAGCATATCATCCTGAAACTGAAGATACTCTTTCTGGGGCACCTGGAGGGCCCACTTGGTTATGTGTCTGATACTTGGTTTCAGCTCAGGTCATGATCTCATGGTTCATAAGATCGAGCCCCACGGGGGGGCTCTGCAGTGATAGTGGAGAGCCTGCTGGGGATTCTCTCTCTCCCTCTCTCTCTGCACCTCTCCCACCAACATGAGCAAGGGTTCTCTCTCTCTCTCTCAAAATAAATGAACAAACATTAAAAGAAAAGAAGACACCCTGTCCTTGGTATCAGTCCCTAGTGGTTTTAGTATGAGCATCTTATCACCCTGACAGTGATTCTAGTGAAGGTTAGGAACTTGCATACAATGTGATTCCTGAACACTCACCAAAACCTTCATCTATTCCTCAACCAACAAGATAAAAATGGAGGAAAAACTCCTCATGTTGGGCTTATTAAGAGGCAATATCCCTGTACAGTGTACAGAAATTTACTGAATTATCAAAGGTAATTGAACAATGCCTAATTTTCACTTTACTAATTTAAGAATTTGAGCATCTGACAAGTTCTGATTGATACCATGTAATTATCACAATAGGATCCATATCCACATCATTATTGTCTATCAGTGGGCCAAGAGTTTGTGGACACCTTGCAGATGTCCTGAGGGTTTCTGCAGAAGATAACCAACACTGTGAGAAATGAATCCAGAGGTTAATGCTCAAAAAGCCCCAAAATCAACTGACCGAGCTTGTTTAAAACAGATTGCTCAATATTCAGTCACCTTCTTAGCAAACCTAGTCAATAACATACTAACAGACACATTCACCTCTACATGGACAAGGTTCATAAACCAAAATGAAGATTATTCTTTGATTTAGTCAGTGTCAACAAACAGCATATGGGTTACTCACTACTAGTATGCAAGCTTTGGAGTAAGAGGCATTATACACTTGGTATTTAAGAGTTAAATTTGACAAACTTTTTGTTTGCCAAACTCTCTGTAAAGGGACAGATAATCAATATTTCAGGCTTTGTGGGGCAGATGGCTTCTGTTGTTGTAGTACAAAAGCAGCCATAGACAATACATACATGGATGGCTATGGCTGTATTCTAAGAAGCTTTCTACAAAAATAGGCAACAGGCCAGACTTGGCCTGGGGGCTGCGGTGTGCCAATCCTGGGTCACGGCAGGCTCTGGAAGGTGCCTTCTACGTCCTTACAACACAACACAAAACCTAAGCAGCAACTCCTGCCTCTAGGGAAAAGAAACATGATGGGTAGAGGATAGGAGATAGAAATACACTTCCCATCATGTACCTTTTATAATCTTGAATTCTGTCAAGTATGCCACATTTAAACAAAAGATGCATTTATCTTCGGAAAGTATCCTTCCCATGTAGCAATCAACTTTTCAAGGAATCCATTTAATCTCCTATAGAGCAGGGGTATAACATCTCCTCTCTTTCTTCCACTGAGCAATTAAGGAAATAAAATCAAACTCTGTACGCAAATACGTTTTATATCTAGCTAAAGCTCCAACTAAATATACAGTGTATTTTCATTATTTTATAACTGTTGCTTTGGGGAGACGGGACAGTTTAGCAACTAGAAGCCTAGGTATCAGAGCCAGATGGTTAAATACCAACCAGAGCATTTTCAAACAACTTGCTTTCTTATCAACTGTGTGTTCAAATTGAAGCCCATTTCAAATCAATACTAGTCACAAAGTAATTCAGACAACAAATCTGGCATCTTGAAAACTGGTACATAGAAATAAAAGTCCTAACTGAGACCCACACTTTAATAATTCATTGTATTGTATTCTTAAATCTATATAATTTACTAGGAAAAAAACTGTGATAAGAAACATGTCTTCCTTTTTTCTAGTTTTTTAAACTTTCCTAGTCAATTCTGGTATCAATCAGCCTTCAACGCAGTCCCATTGACATTTATAGTTTCTATAAATGTTGTACGATTGGAAATTATCAAGATCAGAATAATGGCCTTAGGCACATGGAAATCCTCAAGGACTAAGTAATATTTAATTAAATCAGGTCAAATATATTAGGATAAAGCATGAAAATGAAAAAAAACTATTTTAAAATCATTTTCAACAATAAATCTTAAAACTGAAAGACATTTCAGGTTAAACGACTTTAAACAATTCATTTGCATTAAATGTGGATTTACTGAGATTTATTTCAGAGGAAAATTTAAAAGATTTTTGGAGTATGCCCTCTCTAGCTATTGTTTATAGTTGCCGGAATGGGTAAGTTAAGAGACAGAGTCATTTTAGGAGACATGAAGAAAGGCAAGTGAGTCAACATAATGGAATAAAGCACTCACTATTTAAATGAAACAATAGTACAGTGTGAGATGTGAACAAACATTGATTAGTCATTGGAAAAAGAGAGACTATTTAATAGCATTGGAACCGGCTAGAAAGTTGGAAAAAAATTCCTCACTTTGTTAAGGATACAGAATTCACCAAGTAATGAAAGGTGGATGTGAAATGGAGTCTTTGGGGTGTTTTTTCTTTTGAATCCAATATTGAAGTGGAAGATGCCATTTATGTCACTGAGTCTTAGACCCTAAGGTAAGGCAACTATGAGCATAACTATAGGTATGCATGATTCTGAACTTGAGAAGTAATAACCTGGATGGGGAAATGGATTCTGAGTAGCAAATTCTCTAGGCGGCCAAAGATAAAAGACTTTCCTGTTGACAAACAGAGGCAGTAAAGCAAAGAGCTGCTTCATCAATGTGAGAGCTAATTAAATCTTTGGGAAGTTGTTCCAAGGCATGGAAGATAGAAAGCAAATATCAGGGGTAATGGTTTAAGAGGAGTGCCTTAAGGATGAAGGAAATAAACCTAAATGAAAACTTCTTGGGGGGAAAAATGGAAAACAAATAGCCATCGAAGTGGCACACATTCTCGCTGAAGTAGTTGGTGTTAGAAATGGAGAATGACACCAGGCGTTTCTACTAATCAATTACCAAAATAATAACTGAGGCATCTGTATTCCAGAGATGAAATTCCTGAAACCAAATACGGTTCTAGAACTTATCTCAGGAGGGACAAGAGTCTGCTGAAGTGGCCTCACTAGTGCCAAGCGTGGGGAAAGCGATAGCTATTTGGGCCTTCTTGCTAAGTAAAAAAAAATAAATAAATAAACAATTAAAAAATAAAAATTACTGAATCGAAACCAGGTATAACAGGGAATGCTTATTTCGGATGAGAAAAGAAATCACAACCAGCTAATCAAGAATGTTAATAATATGACAAACACACAAAATCCAGGGGGGAAAAAACCCAAAATATTTAGTTAATATTTGGACACAAATTTGACCCTGTATTTGGGTGACAATGCCAACGACACCAGCAGAAGTTCCTTGGAGTCTTCCTAAGCCAGGACGGCTAGCCATAGTTTCATAGAACTGACTGTATGCCATATACACCCAAGCTAAGTGTTTCATCCAACTTAATCTCCTTTAGCAGATCCCACATACGGGCATGGCCAAGGTCACTCAACAGGAGGGGAAATGTGACAGAAGGCAAATCAGAGGAGGTCGACAGTAGTCTCGAACAACTGAAGTCAAAATGTCTTATTTTTGCAAATTTTACCAATGCACATTATGGTGAACACATTCTAAGACTCCTCCCAGAATCTTATGAAGAGTCCATGTAAGCAAGGAGTCCAGCAACTCCATCATCATCAGAGTGAATTTGCTTCTACACAACTACTGGTGCTTCTCAGCTACACATAGGCTACCACCTGTAGGAGGCAGAAACAGTGTGGACCAGCAGAGTGTAAGAACCTGACATTAAGTTTTAATTCTAATTTAAGGGCCTGAGTGTAAGTGTTTGGTTACTAAGGCATCTATTCCAAAGAGACCCATTCTGAATAAATATATTGCTAGGTGTATGAGACAGCTAGCAGCTAAACAACTAAGTAAGAAATCAAGCTGGCCCACCCAGGAAGATCCCCTCATAGAAAGCCCTGGATAACGAAGATCACTGACCACTTGAGTGACCCCACTTTTCCCTTCTCATGCCCCAAATCTCTCTGTTTTCAATTCACCAAAAAAGATTAAACCTGTGGAACCCTAGGCACCCACGCTTGGACCCAATAAAGGCAGAACACAGGTTCTGCTCCGGCTCTCCCCTTCTCTACTCACAATCGGGCTATGTGGTCCCTGGGCAGATGGGGTCTCTGCGAGGACCAACGCTCCTGATAGTTGTTGCTGAGATGTATGTTACAATCACAAGTAAGAACCATAAGGACCAGTCCAGGTACAACACTGGTTCAGGTCAGTTAGATAAACGTCTGTGGGAACTCACCACAAGTAGTAAAGGCGCAGGTGAGTGCCTCGGACATTCTTTTTTTTTTTTTTAATTTTTTTTTTTTTCAACGTTTATTTTTTTTGGGACAGAGAGAGACAGAGCATGAACGGGGGAGGGGCAGAGAGAGAGGGAGACACAGAATCCGAAACAGGCTCCAGGCTCTGAGCCATCAGCCCAGAGCCCGATGCGGGGCTCGAACTCACGGACCGCGAGATCGTGACCTGGCTGAAGTCGGACGCTTAACTGACTGCGCCACCCAGGCGCCCCTAATGTTTATTTATTTTTGAGACAAAGAGTGCAAGCAGGGGAGGGGCAAAGAGAGAGGTGGACAGAGGATCTAAAGTGGATTATGAGCTCACAGCAGTGAGCCGGATGTGAGGCTCCAACTCACAAACCGCGAGACTGTGCCCTGAGTCAAAATCATGATGGGTTCACTTAACCCACTGAGCCACCCAGGCACCCCCTCAGGCATTCTTAGCTTATAATATCACTATTGATAGGTTGAGGCTTCCACAAAATAGCCAGATGCCAGATTTTCATAAAAATGATTAGGAAGTTGCAATGCAATTTACTGTGAACTATTCTGCTTCTATTTTACACTTGTAAGACTTCCCCAAGATGAGAACACTAACACATACTTACAATTATTTAAGGGAAAGTTTTTCTTGTTTATTTCTCTGAAGATTCCAGATTCTTTCCCAGAACAATTAATGGGACTTCAGTTCCGAAAGATTTAGAATTCCTAGGCTACATGGTATGATCTGAAGGATGGTGTTAGACGGTTCTTTGCTCGAGAAAAATCTACCCAGGAAGGGCATTTAACTTCTCTGAGGCACTTATTATTTAGAATAAAAGAGAATGATTCAAGGCCACTCCCCTCGTTAAAATTTAAATAGCTCTCTAGCAGAGACTAAGAAATTTGGTCACATTATTATCAATTAGAAAACTCATCAGGAATCAGTATATTAGATCAGAGAGTTACCAACCATATATCTGAGAGAATATTACCCAGGAAAGTTATGTTCTGAAGTTCTGAGGCAGAACAAGGTAATGAATACAGATGAAAGAAATGCTCTCTTCCAAAAAGGGTTTCTGCCTCTAGAGGACAAACCATAATTGGGCTTTGAGTGAAAAGTGGGCAAGAGAAGCACAGGGGCACCTAGAATACCTGAAGAGGTAAGACAGGTGGAGAAGGAAGAAGTTGAAGGAAATCAAAGTTAAACCTTTTTTTTTTTTTTTTTAATTATTGTGTCCTCTTGCCAAAGGCTTCCTCTGCCCTTAGCTCCTGACCATGACCAGGTCTATACATATAATGTCATAGGATTAAAGCTGTGTGTGTAACTGAAGAGTTCAACAGTAAGTTCTAGTGAGAGACAGAAGACCCCTTTTCATGCCAGACACTTCAGTAAGGGGAAGTTTGATGAAGGGCTTTTCAGGTGACAATCTTATGGCAGCATTTCCCAAAAGGAAGTACATGTACTACCATTGATAAGTGAAATGATAGGACTTTAGTGGACCTTTTTTTGAATGCTTTTATTTTGTGTTATACTTATCCTGATGCAGTAAAGAAAAAATTTTATCTAGCCAGTGAGTTTAGAAATTACAAAGTTCCCCTTTTGCATTATTTCCATAAAAGAAGTGGGTCAATTTAGAAAGAAAAGGATAAATAACAATAGTGTGAACAGACGATACTTAGATGCAACACGAATTATCAAGGTGGACTGAGAATAATGCAACCTGGCAAATAAAGTCATATATAAGTCTGTCCTTTCTCAGAAGTGGAGACTTTGCAAGACTGTAGAGATAGAACACATTTTGCATTAAAGGAGACCCATATCTCAAATTCCTAAAATGTTAACAAATAAAAATAGTTAGAAATTCCAAAATGCTGTTACATTCTTTAACTTTTAAATGCGAGCAGGAGTCATACATAATTTGTGTGTGTGTGCGTGTGTGTGTGTGTGTGTGTGTTTACCTAAGAGGAGCTTGAGGTATGGAGTTAAGTGGGTTAATCTCAAAGGTGTGAAGGGCCATGTTAAGGTTTCAACACAGGCGTACTCCTTTCAAATTCCATAGTAGCAATTATTCTAGCAACTAATTCAAGATGACATTTTGGCAAAAATTGTTGGGTTTTTTTGTGTTTTGTTTGTTTTTTGAGAGAGAGAGAGCATGCAAGTTGGAAAGAGGGGCAGAGGGAGAGAGAGAGAATCCAAAGCAGGCTCCATGCCTATAGCAGAGCCCATCTTGAAGTGTGATCCCAAGACCCTGGGATCATGACCTGGGCCCAAATCAAAAGTCTGATGCTCAAATGACAGACCTACTCAGACAGTCCCATTTTGTAAAACATGTCAAGGCAGAGAATCAGTATGGTTAGCAAAATGGTAAAAGTCTCAGGTACAATGGGCATGTTTACTTCATTATCTATTACCGATTAAAATTTGACCAAGTATTGGAGGAGAATTGTTAACACTGGATCTGCACAGCAGTCATGATGTTCAACCAGAAAAATATGGTGAAAATGATATACACACCAAAAAATAGACATGCATACATGTATGTAATTATGTATGCATACATACAGACACATCCATTATATGCATGTATGACATGGAGTTTTTGGATAAAAATGGGAATTATGCTACATGTTCTGATATATAATGAGAGGTCTGAAGCCTTATTTTCTGGATTCAAATCCCTTATCAGCTATGTGACTTTGGATGAGATTTTCAACCTCTGTAAGCTTCAGTTTCCTTGAAACAGTAAGAAAAATAGTAGCTACCTTGTAGGGTTGCTTCAAGGATAAAAATAAGGTTAATATAATAAATACACTGAAAACTGAGTCTAGGAAATTATAAATTATAAATGACATTATATATGTCTGTGACATTATAATCCATTTTTTAAAGTATTTATTTTTAATGTTTATTTTTGAGAAAGAGAGGGAAAGAGAAAGAGAGATCATGAGTGGGGGAGGGACATAGAAAGGGGAACAATGGATCCAAAGCAGACTCTGTCTGTCAGCACAGACCCCAGTGTGGTGCTCAAATTCACAAACTGTGAGGTGATGACCCAAACGGAAACAAAGATTCATATGCTTAACCAAATGAGCCATCCAGGTGCTCCTATCATTATCGATATGATAGTACAATTTAAAATATAAATAAATTCAATGGAATACTCCTTGGCAATGAGAAAGAATGAAATATGGCCTTTTGTAGCAACGTGGATGGAACTGGAGAGTGTTATGCTAAGTGAAATAAGTCATACAGAGAAAGACAGATGCCGTATGTTTTCACTCTTATGTGAATCCTGAGAAACTTAACAGAAGACCATGGGGGAGGGGAGGGGGAAAAAAAGGTAAAGAGGGAGGGAGCCAAAGCATAAGAGACTCTTAAAAACTGAGAATAAGCTGAGGGTTGATGGGGGGTGAGAGGGAGGGGAAAGTGGGTGATGGGCATTGAGGAGGGCACCTGTTGGGATGAGCACTGGGTATTGTATGGAAACCAATTTGACGATAAAATTCATATTAAAAATAAATAAAATAAAATAAAATAAAATAAAATACACATAAATTGGGGCACTTGGGTGGCTCAGTCAGTTGGGCATCCAATGTTAGCTCAGGTCATGATCTCAGGTTTGTGGGTTTGAGCCCTAAATGAGGCTCTATGCTGACAGCCCAGAGCCTGGAGCCTGCTTCGGATTGTGTCTCCATCTTTCTCTGCCCCTCCCCTGCTCATGCTCTGTCTCTGTCTCTGTCTCTCAGAAATAAATACACATTAAAAAATATGCACAGAAGTCTCACTCTTATTTGACACAATAGTTAATCTGTTTTGATCACAGATTTATGTATTAAATAGAAAATTAAAATTATTTTCACACCAGCAGTTGGCCCAAAAGTGTAAGATACTTGAAATAGTTTTAATAATAAGGGCACTGACTATTTAAAGGAGACCCAAGCCTGACAATTTGCCATAGCTATAGTCGCTAAGGAAGTAAATGCTCTATTATGCCTGCGATCTTTCTGATATTTGCTCAGTAGATTCTCCAGTTTATTTATATATTTTTAAATTTCTTAATGTTTATTTATTTATTTTTTTTTTTTTTTTGAGAAAGGGAGTGGGGGAGGGCAGAGAGAGAATCTGAAGCAGGATCCAGGCTCTGAGCTGTCAGCACAGAGCCCGACACGGGGCTCGAACTCATAAACTGTGAGATTATGACCTGAGCCAAAGCCGGAGGCTTAACTGACTGAGCCACGAAGGCACGCCCCCCCTCCGCCCCCCCCCCCCCCCGCTTAATTAACTTGGACTAGAATGTAAGTGCTACACAAGGGTGAGGAGGGGCAATGGAAGGGGCGACTAGCTCAGTTTTGGATGAAGTGAGTTCAAATCCTAAAGGATGACGAAGAGTTTGCCAGCTGACATGGCAGAGAGAGAGGCAGCCTGTGTCCTGGCAGATACCCACAGGCTAAAAATGCCCGGAGATGAGAAAACACTGCTTCATGGAACTGCATGCTTTCTAGTATAGTGTGAGTTTAAATTATAAGATGAGGGAGCTTGAGAGACTGAGCCCACTCAAGTTATAATAGGGCCTGTGTGCCATGCTAGGGATTTCAGACTTTATCCTGAGAAAAGTTGGGAGCAACTGGAGAGCTTTAAACTGGGGAATTAGACAGTCACTTCTGCTAAGAGGCCACCAGCATCTATGTGATAGGAATTCTTAATCCAGAGTCCTGAACACTGCCTGAAATTCAGTGGGTCTGTGAACGGGGGTGGCCAACGGGAAAAAAGTAACATATTTGTTTTTACTAAGCAATGTAATGTGGTCATAAAGCAGCACATAATTCTACATTATAAATTTGTTTACAACATATGCAACTGTTTTAATAAAATTGGTTTTCTCTGTAATCCTATGCATTTTAGTTAATGCTTTTAAAAACATCTTTCTGAGAAGGGGTCCATGGGCTTCATCAGGTTGCCACAGGGGTCTATGGCACAGAACCCCCAAAGAAAGATTACACGTGCATACAGACTCTTGACAAGGTTTTTATGGTATGGTCGGGGAAGTAGCCAAGAATTCAAGAACAAACCACAGATCCCGACAAGGTAATAATTAAACTGACTTAATTAGAAACTCCAAATACTGATAGCTGTAGTACTTCCCTGTGTTTTCTAGCAAAAAAGCTGAAAATGTTAGGGTGTCTCTTTCAATACCAATCATCTGGCAACCTTATAGACACTATCCCTGCATATTACTTCTGGTTGATTCTGTACATGCATAATAATCCCACAGTGGATGTTTATTAGGGATGTCTCTCCAGATCCATCCCCCTCCTTCTGGCAGCAGCAACCAATGAATGGACATATTCCTTATGTTCTTTCAGTAAGTATGGTCTTGGGAGTTTTCACTCCCACCAACCTATATAACAAGGCTACATCAATCACCATATCACACCTCCTCAATCCCATGACCTAACTTTGTCCAATTGCATTAACTCTCAAGATTTTATAGGAAGTAGCTGACAAGATTCTAGTCATTTCTACAGTATAAGAACCTGAGAGGCTATGAAAATGTAGCTCCTGCAACCACTTTTCCATCACAGCAGGGAGGCTGGCATCAGAGGAAGAAGTCCACATGCAGACCACAGAGGCAAGAAATAGGACAAAGTTCTGCTGACCCCATATGATCCCTGAAGACAGAGTTAACACTGGACTTTTTAAATTCATAAGCCCAGTGGTTTTCTTTTTTTTTTTTTTTTGAATGTTTATTTATTTTTGAGAGAGAGAGAGAGAGACAGAGTGTGAGTGGGGGAGGGGCAGAGAGAGAGAGGGAGACACAGAATCCAAAGCAGGCTCCAGGCTCCGAGCTGCCAGCATGGAGCCCAAAGTGCGGCAAGAACCCATAAACCATGAGATAATGACCTGAACTGAAGTCGGATGATTAACTGACTGAGCCACCCAGACGCCCCTTCTTTTTTTATTATTAATAAAATTAGGGTGGTTTGAAATTTTATTACCAGGTAGAAAGGATCCTAACAGAAATACCCAAAGCTCATGTGCTTGGTGAAAAAATTCTGTGTGGTCCATAGCATAATGTGGATTCATTGCTCAATTCACCTGTGGTTGCAACAAGTTATAGTTGTCATAATCATGCCTTTGGTGCCCATGTTGTGTTGATGGCATTTCCTAAGCAAAAGTGTGTCAAGTGTATTTCATGAACCACATGCAGCAGGATCCCACAACATGTGACGAACAGCAGACATTCCTATAATCATAACCAAATGTATTAAATCTCCAGGGGAAAGGCTGAGGCCTTAAAATTTGCATTTGCTCAGACACTTGGTGATTTTCACATACAGAAAGATCTGAGAACCCTCTTCCTTTACTAAGGCTACAGAGAACAAGGAGAATTACATCATCGGGGTTTCTGGTGTAGTACAGTGCAAATTCTTCACTAGGTGTTTTTGTATTTTTCACTGTAAAGTTTCATATTATTGGTTGGATGCTTTGTACTGGAATTTGTTGCACTCAAATGGTCTCTTTGCCATAATTTCTATGACTTTGGTACAAAAGTAGACTTCCAGGACTTGTTATCGATTCAGTTAAGAATAAATGGAGGGAGCCCTGAAAAATCTGCCTTTTAAATGTTTTTTATTTTTTTATTTGAGAGAGAGAGTACACAAACAGGGGAGAGGGGCAGAGGGAGAACGAGAGAATCTCAAGCAGTTTCCACGCCCAGCACAGAGCCCAATGCAGGGGTCGATTCAACAATCCCGGGATCATAACCCAGGGTAAAATCAAGAGGTGGATGCTCAACCAACTGAGCCACCCAGGCATCCCAATCTGCCTTTTTTTAAGCCAACTTTCCCAGGTAATTCTGATGCATTCTGACATTTAAGATCCATTGAACTGGAGAGATCAAGAGAAAAAAAAAAAAACCCTGAATTCTAAGCAGAAGAGACGAGTATTAAATCTGGAATCTTTGAATTCCTTTTTTACTTGGCCATCCAAGAGATATTTTCACTTTACTCTACTTGCTATAGGTTTTTCCTTTTTTCATTATACCAAATCTTCACCCATATAGAGGTTGAGAATTCATGGTGCTCTCTGTACAGAACAACTCAAGCTACTTGCAAGCAACAACATTTTTTAATTAGGAGTATCCCTAAGGAAAAAACTTGTGCCTCTATCTCCTCACAGCCCAGTAGGGCTGAACGCTTAATGAATTTTAGGATATTTTTAAAGTAGGAAATTGAGCATACAATTGAAAAAGCGAAAACACTGCTACATTCGTCAAATAAACTCACCATGAGCTCTGAATTCCATTTCTGTTTCTCGGTCAAAATTGAGTTTGAGTTATGCACACATTTTCAGAATAAGAAAACTATTATTTATTTTTTTTCAGATAGGGGTTTTGGCATCTTCTTCAAGCCAGCTGTAGAAATTGAGCCATGTATAAGTGAGCAGAAATGTTACAGTATTTTATGAGGTTTTTTTCTTTTAATTGCCTTAGGTAGAAATGAGAACTTTTCCTACATTGTAAACTGTCCACTATTAAGGAGAGGAAACTGCATCTATAAAACGTTTTCCTTCTACCAAATGGACAGAGTTGCCTTAATTTGTTAACTCGAGGGGTAACCCCCTTTCACGTGTCCGTAGAAGACACAGATGGAAGGGAGGGGGAGAGAAAGAGGGCTTCCTCATCAACTGCCCATAGGTATTAAGAAGCTATAAAAACAATACATGTTACATAACGGTATCTCGCATTTCTTGTAATTAATAAATCTAAAGAGGGAAAAGTCATTTATATGATATTTTCATTTCTTTTCATGGAAGTTTTATTATTTATTTTTTTTTTTAATTTTTTTTTTAGCGTTTATTTATTTTTGAGACAGAGCATGAACGGGGGAGGGGCAGAGAAAGAGGGAGACACAGAATCGGAAGCAGGCTCCAGGCTCTGAGCCATCAGCCCAGAGCCCGACGGGGGGCTCGAACTCACGGACCGTGAGATCATGACCTGAGCTAAAGTCCGACGCTTTACCGACTGAGCCACCCAGGCACCCCTATTATTTATTTTTGAGAGAGACAGAGAGAGAGAGACAGAGAGCTCAAGCAGGGGGAGGGCAGAGAGAGAGGGGAACAGAGGATCTGAAACGGGCTCTGCTCTGACAGCAGCGAGACGGATGTGGGGCTCAAACTCACCAGCTGGAATCTGCAGTGACAGCAGCGAGCCCCATGTGGGTCTCAAACTCACAAGCTGCAAGATCATGGCCTGAGCCAAAGTCAGGTGGTTAAACAACTGAGCCATCCAGGCTCCTCTCTTTTCAGGGAAGTATCTGTGCATTTAAAAAAAAAAATGTTTGGGGCGCCTGGGTGGCGCAGTCGGTTAAGCGTCCGACTTCAGCCAGGTCACGATCTCGCAGTCCGTGAGTTCGAGCCCCGCGTCAGGCTCTGGGCTGATGGCTCAGAGCCTGGAGCCTGTTTCCGATTCTGTGTCTCCCTGTCTCTCTGCCCCTCCCCCGTTCATGCTCTGTCTCTCTCTGTCCCAAAAAAAATAATCGTTGAAAAAAAATTTTTTTTTAAATGTTTATTCACAGGTAGCAACAATAAGACGAAACGATCCAATCACTTCCTTTCTCCAAAACTAAGGCATTATATCTGAACATTCTACAAGGTATATCAATTAACTTTAAAATCAATTTCCAAATCAACCCTAGGAAACAGAGCTGCCCAGAGGATTTCATTTCCAATTTATCTGACAAACAAGCAACCTGAACACATGAAGTGCAGTGTGGGTGCCTCCTATTGCTTGATCATTGCTTGATCACAGTGGCCATCTATATAAAGATTTGACTCAACATTTGACTGAATCAGGGCAGATGGGTCCCTCAGTCAGTTAAAAGTGTGACTCTTAATTTTGGCTCAGGTCATGATCTCACCATCGGGAGATAGAGCCCTGCATCAGGCTCTGCTCTGATGGTGCAGGGCCTGCTTAGGATTCTCGCTCTCCCTCTCTCTCTGCCCACCTCCACCCCCCCCCCAATAAATAAATACACTTAAATTTTTTTTTACTGAAGCAAGAGCTTTTACAGGCTTTTGTGTTGCCTTAATGGTTTAGATATCAAATAAAAACCACTAGGCATTTGTTCTCATCAGGGACTATTACAAATAGAAAATACTGTACATTTTTCTCAGCCTTCCACATCTGTTCCCAGTTTATGCATGGTTTTCAGCAAGGGGATCAGTGATGGCTTCATCATAGGAGGACTACTGTGAGTGATTTATGATTATAGGAACTTACATGAATGTGGGAGCAGGGGGTGGGGTGGGGGCAGGTCCATGCAAGGCTATAGCTTCTGCATCTGATTTGGGGCTTTGCTGGCTATGGTTCAGATGGGCTGTCCTCTGGCAGGGGAAGCTGGACATGAAGTGGGGCCCCAAGAATAAACTGAAATCTGGAAGGAGGAACTATAACCCACCAAGGCAAACAGCTCTCTTGATTTCATCAGGAATATCTGCTATGTGACAGGTATGTTACAAAGTACAGGTCCTCTGCCAATGGTAAACAATGCTTAACGTGGTCTTTTTTCCCCTCAGCGATCAGAGACTGTGCTTCAGAATCCTTCTCAACACAGATATAGAGGCAGTTGTTTCCAATTAAACGCAGTTGATCAAAAAGAAGAAACCTATTGGCCACCTGTCCTGTCAACACAGCTTTCAAGTAAGGGAGGCCTGTTATAGGCGTTCCATACTCTCTTGATCTCAATCTTCATTGATTCTATGATTTAAAGGGCCTGTGGGGATAATTAATCATGATTTAAGACATTGCTTTTTGAGGGAAAAATGAATTTCAAGGTTCACTAACCATCTTATGAATTCATGCTTGGTAGATTCCCAAGAGCAAGTCTTTCATTAACAGCAGTAAAAATAAAACCTACTCTTTTGAAAATTATCTACATTTATTTTTATTTGCTCTAAATTTACAGGCTTCGAGTCTATGTAAACTTGTCCAAAAAAGTAACTATTAGATCTTGAGAAGAAGATCAAAGTGAAAAGGTGCCAAACTGGGCGGGACCTGGACACCGCCTTCCTCCAGCCTCCATGGAAACTGTTCTGTAAGTACTGATTTCATGTATCTCACTAGCTCATGGACTTTATTTTCTTTTTGCTCTTCATATTTACATTTAGCTTAAATCTGCTTTTCTCTAGATTTGCTCATTGGATCTGAATTCTGTCCTGTTGCTTCTCCTCCCTGTGTTCCTCCAGCTCTTACTTTTCCCTCAAACCTTCTCTGCAAGGGAGATCGATGAGTTTCTTTAAGAATCCTAGGGGCACCTGGGTGGCTCAGTTAGTGAAGCGTCCAACTTCGGCTCAGGTCATGATCTCAGTTTGTGAGTTTGAGCCCCGTGTCAGGCTCTGCGCTGACAGCTCGGATCTTGGAGCCCGGAGCCTGCTTTGGATTCTGTATCTCCCTCTCTCTCTGCTCCTCCCCCACTCATGCTCTGTGTCTCTCTCTCCTTCAAAAATAAATGAAAACATAAAAAAAAAAAAAAAAAAAAAAGAATCCCTGTCCTACCACATAACATTATTTTTCACACATTGGTACTCTGGTTGTTCTTGACTGGTCTTACCCAGAAGCATTCTGGTTTATTCATACTTCTTTCAGAGTTGAGACTCTTACCACACTCAGCTCAGAAATGACTCAGAGTATCAGAGGACTCGTAGAATTACGCTTCTGTGGCAGCCTTAGAATTAAAAGCAAATTCCTTCTCTCTCCCTTTCGTTTTGTATCCGTATCTTACTACTTCCTCGTATTGATCTTGTGGTCATTTACAGTCTTTAAGATTTCCCACACAAGGTGGTTTAACTCATTGTGCTGTCCCTGTAACGGCACAGCTGGAATATTTAGACTCGAGAGAAGGGCATTCTATTTGTCATTTTTATAGTTTACTGGCCTTGAAAATATAATGGGAATGGGTTGAGTGCACTGTGAAATTTTTCATTGGATTTAAGCAATCACAACTACCTTTTCTAAGTGCTTACAAGTCCACCTTACACATTATTCTGGATTTTATCTGGCTTAGTGGCAAGTTTATGTGTAAACCCTGTACTATGTGTTCCTATTGTTGAGAGACTATAAGCTCCCCAAAAGTAGGAATTTTCTAGCTGCTTGGTTCACTGATGTATCTCTAGCAGTAGGCTCTCATTTGAATATGCAGAATAAATGAATGAATGTGACAGGTACTTTCTATACACTAAATATTTAATCTGTATCATAGCCCTACCTGGTAAGGGCTATTTTTATTTCATTTTAAATATGAGGGGGTGATGTACTCACTTTCAAATTTCAGAGTGGATAATGGCTGGTTACTGGAAATTAGCTCTAACATGTATATGGAAAACAAGAAACTGTAGCCTAGGAAAGAGCCAAACTACCATAAACTGATTAGATTTGCTTTACATACCAAGTGTAGCTATTCATTCACCCAGACACATTTTAAGCTGTTTTTGTGAACCAATGTAGGAGGAACTGAGAAATAAAGGAGTGCCCCTGGCCTCAAACAGCCAACGATTATGCTCAGAATGACAGAAAATGTGTACTAATAAGAAACAGTATGGAAATAAAGGATCACACATATGCTTATGTAAGTGTCTGAGTGGGCATGATTCAGAGTGACACTTATTTTTCTTCACAGTCAGCTAAAGCTCAAATGGAGGTCACAAAATGGAACCAAATTACAAAATGATATGTGACAGGAAGCTCTTCTGAACCAGTTAAGAAGTGAGAGGATGGGTGCCATTGAGACCCAGATCAAGATATATAAAAAATGATTTCTTATCAATAAAGAAACCATAGATGATTTATTGCCTCATAAATAAGAGTGTGGCTCACCATACATGTGACCACACAATGAAAGTATTCCTCACTCATGAGGATTGAATTCAATTAATTAATTGAAGTCAAGTAAGGTTTTTAATTGGTCTAGCTTGACTAGTTACAATTTATATCTATTCTCCATCCTTGATCTCAGAAAAATTCTTTTGTTGCAGGACTTCTTAGGTTATAAAGATCTTTTCTGGATTTTTTTTTCTGGCATCCAGGCTATTGGTTTTCTTTTGTCACTCATACCAACAATGTATGCAAATAAATTATTAGTCAAAAGTTTGGAGGCTGACAGTTCTAAGTATAAAACTCTAGATAGTTGGGGCACCTGGGAGGCTCAGTCCGTTAAGTATCCGACTTTGGCTCATGTCATGATCTCATGGTGCATGGGTTTGAGGCCTGCATAAGGCTCTGTGCTGACTGCACAGAGCATGCTTGGGATCCTCTCTCTCTCCCTCTCTCTCTGCCTCTCCCCCAGTGTCTCTCTCTCTCTGCCTCTCTCCCTTTCTCTCTCTCTCTCAAAATAAATAAATAAACTTAAAAAAATAAAAATAAAACTATATTTGTACTAATCTATAAAACCTGTATCAAATGCGTAATACACATCTCTTCCATCAGTTACATCTGTCATTACACTTGTAAACTATTTGCATCAATTTGACTTGTTCTAGAAAGAGTAAGCCTATGATATGAGAGATTAGGCTTAATTTCAGTTCAAAGAGACATTGGGGACATGATTTATAAAATAATAAAAGCCAGAAATGAATTTTTCTTGTAGATGATTCTATTCTTTAGTTGGCACATTAATCCCACCCCAATCACTATTTGCAATTCCATTCAGCAAGGTCACGGTAAAAGCCAATCCTGTTTTCTGAATTTCATCCAGAAACCTGGCTGTGACCTTTTAATTTCATTCCTTAGCTTCTAATAATGGGAGAAGTAATTTTTGCTTCATTGGTTTTTGATGAAAACTCTACTATTAAACTTTCTGAGAATTCCCTGTACTTCATGAATCACTTCTCCTTGCTGTTTTGAAGACAACTTTTTTGTATTGTGATGAGTTTTGTATTAAGATGTTATTTTTTAGAAGCAGTTTTAGGTTCATAGAAAAATTAAGAGAGAGGTACAGAGACTTACTTTCATCTCTACACATCCAGTGGCTCCCTCATTATCAACATTACTCACCAGAGTGGTATGTTTGTTATAATGAAGAACCTACACTGATATATCATAATTACTCCAAGCCCACAGTTTACCTTAGCATTTATTTTTGGAGCTGTACTTTCTATGGGCTTAGATGAATGTATAATGACATGTATCCATCATTATAATATCATAGAGAACAGTTTCACTGCCCTAAAAATCCTCTGAGCTCTGCCTATTTATCCCTCCTCCTACCCCCCCCCGCCCCTAACAATCAATGATCTCTTTACTATCACCATAGTTTTATCTTTCCCAGAATGTCATATAGTTGGAATCATACAGTATGTAGCCATTTCAGATTCTTTTACTTAGTTATGTGCACTTCAGTTTCCTTCATGGTTTTTTAATGGCTTCATAGCTCATTTCTTTTTAGCAGTGAATAATACCCCATTATCTAGATGCACCCCTGTTTATTAATCCATTCACCCACAGAAGGGCAATTTGGTTGCTTCCAAGTTTTGGAAACTATGAATAAAACTTCAATAAACATCCATGTGCATAATTTTTAATAGACTTTCTTTGCTTTTGACCTTTGGTATTTTGACTATAATGCGTCCACCTGTGGATCTCTATGAGTTCGTTCTGCTTGGAATTTGTTGAGCTTCTTACATGGGATTCATGTTTTTCAGAAAATTTAGGATATTTTGAGCCATTATTTCTTCAAATATTTTTGCCTCTTTCTCATCTCCTTCTGGAATTTCAATTATGCATATGTTGGACCACCTGATGGTGTCCCACAGTTCTCTGAGACTCTGTTTTTCTTCATTTTTGCCTCTTTATTTTCTCAGACTGGATAATCTGAACTGACTTATCTTCAAGTTAGCTGAATCAGATCTGCTAGTATGTCTCTTTCGAATTTTTTGTTTCAGTCATTGTAATTTTCAGTTTCAGATTTCCTTTTGATTCTTTTAAAAATCATTTTAATCTCTTGTTTGCTGAGACGTTTTACTTTAATTCTCTGAACATATTTTAAAAAGCTGATTAATGTCTTTGACTAGTAAGTCCAATGTCTGCACTTCTTCTGGGATATTTTCTATTCACTGATTTTTTTTTTTCTGTTTATGGGGCATACTTTCCCATAAGTATGGGAAAGTTTCTTTGTGTCTACTGTAATGGATGATGTAAATCATTTAATGGGACAACTCTGGAAAGTATATCCAACTTTCCCCATCCCACCCCCCAGTTTCTTGTTATTGTTGTAGAAGTCTTTTTGTTTAATGATTTTCCTGCACCACTCATGTGAAGTCTGTATTCTTTATTATATGCCCCTGAACTCTCAGCTCAATTAACTTTGACTGGCTAATCAATGGACAGAGAATTTCTTAATTGTCTTAGATGAATAAGTCTCTCATCCTTTGCCAAAGGCCGTTGTGTATTCTGGGAGAAATCTTTAAAGTTTGGCAGTTTACATCTCTGCCTTGGTTTCCACTTCCTCCTTGCACAGAGCTTCAGTGTCAGACAGAGATGAGAAGTAAGTTCCTTCTTGGGTTTTCCTGGCATGTGCATAGCCCCGCATATATGCACAGCCTCCAAGATCATCCAGAATATGTCAGAGCTTTTCAAAGCCTGCTATGACACCTCATTCCTCAGTTTTTCTTTTTATGTTTTCTTGGCCAGCTTCTTATGTTTCTTAACTGCTATATGACTGCCTCAGAAAGCTTTAAAGTTAAACAATTGCTCCTGATTATTTTTAACCATAACTCTGAGGAAAAGACTTTTCCCACTGAGTATGGTCTGACTCAGTCAAATAGACAAACCCTAGAAATGGAGCTTTTCCGGGGAGCTATCAGACAGATCAGATAGTGACAATTCTCTGGGTGTGTGATTTTGAGGGAAGCTCTAAACCAATTCTGCACCTCCAGTTATTGCTAAGCCACTACTTTCAAAGTATACTGGGTTTGGAAGGCTGCCGAATTCCAAGGCTACCAGAGACCTAAAGAGAGGGAGTTATAAATACAGCAAGTTAAAAAGTTTGCTGTTATTACCAACATTTGGCCATTTTTCTTGACTAAGTATTCTTCCTATCATTGCAAGTTTTGATTGATTTCCTGAGTTCTGAAAAAGTTGGTATTTACTACTTTTGCAAATAATCTTTATTGCTCTTTTGGAGGAGGAGATTTTTGGAGGCCCTTCCTGTGCCATTCCAAAAGTGCTTCTTGTGGTTTACTTTTCCATTTCTGTAACAGATTAACTTTTTTTTTCATTGCTCTCAGCATATGGCTTTCTTAAGCATCTTATTTAACTAATACTTTCACTGTCATTTGAAGTAGACATTAGTGAATGAATTCAATGTACTAAATATTGCTGTGAATTGAAATATTATGTTATATGACTCTGGTACAGTTTCTAATAAACAGATTTTTTTACAGTTACAATGTTAAATATTCAAAAAAGAACTTTACAATAGAATAGTAATAGATATAGTAAGGTAAAGAATTTTGAAACTTGCATAGTAAAGGTTAGGGCATTCTGATCTACCTAAAATAATAATATTCATTTTTAATAGAAACATTTAGATACACAGAAAAATCACAAGGTAGAATAATCACAATGATTCAACAGTTTTTTTCTTGAGGAAATACATACTGAATATCATTTTAGTCTAATGGCATTAACTATGTACCAAAGACAGAGAAAGAAAATAGTGCAGGCAATTCTGCTCACAATGTATGAGTTGGGAATGTTAATATGAGGTGGTTCAGGTCTTACCGCTACTAATGATTTAAGTGTCTCATTATGCTGCATCTGATTCTGTTGTTTAAAGATAAAGTGCTGGAAAAATATTACAAGATCATTATCTTCTGGGTATGTGCAAACATTCCTATTCACAGACAGAATTATTACATGATACCAGGTGTCATGGATTGTATATGGTCCCTAAAAAGTCATGTCCATCAGGAACCTTAGGGTGTGAACTTTTCAGGTATAATTCGTTAATTCTTTTCAGGTATAATTCGTTAAGATGAGGTCATACTAGCTTAAGGTGTGTCCTAAATCTAATAACTGGTGTCCTTATAAAAAGAGGAGAGAACTCACAGAGATACACACAGAAAGGAAGGACATATGAAGACAGAGGCAGAGTTAGGAACAATGCAGCTACATGCTAAGAACACCATGAACTGTTAGGAGCCACTAGAAGCAAGGACAGAGTCTTCTCTAGAACCTTTAGAGGGAACATGGTCAAGCAATATCTTGATTTTGGATTTCTGGCCTGTAAAAACAGTGAGAGAATAAATTTCTGTTGTTCTAAGCCACCCAGTTTGTCGAACTTTGTAGAAACAGCCTTAGGAAAATTCTATGGCAAGGATCCAATGTTTTATGGCAAATATAAAGAATTTTCAAGAGTAAATTGAACTAAAAACAATCTGGCATTATTTTCACCTTAGGAAGTGACTTAACATTAAACCCTCACAGCAACTACAATGCTATGATCGAAAGAATTTCATTAATTTTAAAAGCACAGTTTATTTTAAAACTATTTAAAATCTAATATGTAAGTACTATAATCTAATTTATATCATTGGTAATGTTATTCAAATGCTCTGGCCTTCAATTTCTTCATTGGAAAATGGAACATCATATCTTAATCAACTATACGTACTTTTCTATATGTGCATAGGGGTTTTTGTTAACTTCCCTTATAAAGTTTAAGCTGTTATTGACTATGTAAAATCTTTCAGTCCAGAAACCTTATTTTATTATCTAGGCATTCAAAAATCTGTTCAAATAATGCTATCTGCTTAATATCAGAATAATAAAAACTTAAAGCTGAAGAAGAACTTAAAAATACAGTACAAGCTGACAAGATCCAAATCTTCCCTTTAGGGAACTGAAGCTCAGCTTTAGAAAGCTTATCACCACGGTGAAACTACAATCCAGATCCTCAGACTCCTCCTCTGACAGAAAAATTGCTATTCTTGTTAGAAGAGCTCCCAACAAGTTTTGCATAATTGGGGTAATGGTTAAGTAGTAGGCTTTAAAGCTGACAACTTAGTTTCAAATTTTATCTGTGCCTCATATTAATTTTGTGACTTCAGCAATTAATACAATCTTTCTAGAACCCAGTTTCTTCATCTGTGGAATGGATTTAATAATCATACTTCCATAAAATAGAATTAAAAGAGGATTAAATGGGTTAAGACATATAGGTACACACAAAAAAACACACCAAGACACTTAGTGGTTATTATGATTACAACCACTGTTTGTACTTTTGTAAATATCTGTGCAATGTACTTTATGGACTAATTCTGCATATGTTTGCTTTATTGTTTCACATAGCCCAGGATTTCTCAGCCCAGGCACTAATGACATTTTGAGTAGGATAAATTTTGGTTGTCGGGGGCTGTACTGTGTATTGTAGAATGCTTAGTGACATTATAGGATACTATATACCAGGAACATTCATCCACTCCCATTGTGTGACAACCAAAATTTCTCCAGACACTGCCAAATATCAAATACTGCCAAATATCCCTTCTGATTAAGAACCACTATTCTAGTCTTAGGTTCTTTGAGGGCTGGGAGTTGATCTTATGTCACTTTGTTAACTCCCAATTATCTGGCCTCATGCTCTTGTATAAATATTGTATTTTATAACTTGTATTATATAATAATTGATGGGAAGTCTATTTAGAATTAAATATTATATATTCTAATATAGAAGGGGGTTATTCCACCATCATCACCCCATTATGATCTATATCTGGTAGCTAGCTCAGTGCTTGGCTTATGAGAGGTATTTTATGAATGATGGTTAAATATATGAATGTTGGTTGGTTGGAGGAATTGTTCCTTTATTAAAAGGGGTGAAATGCCTCCTCCCATGCACTGAGTCCTCATCTTTCAAAGGCACTGTCCTAAATTCCTTACATACATTATAGCAATGAACTCTTAATTACCAGATGGTGACAGAATCCCATTTCGTAGGTAAGAAAACCATATTTACTTCAAAGTCACACAACTAGTAAGAGTCAGAAGCAAGGTTTCATTGCATATCTTCTTAAATCCTCATGTAGACTTAGTGTTCTTTTGATATCATGGAGTTAAAATTAACATCCCCAGAAAAAGTAGAATCATCTATTATAGTATCAACCTTTTTCATTTTGCTTCCTAGAATTACGCAGACCATAGAAAGTTTTAGATCCAAATAAATGCTACAGAAACTAATGAAAGCATCTGATGGGTTTGAAAGACATTTTATAGTGTAAGGTTGAGGAAAAGTAAGCAGGTTACTTCCCCAAAGCATTTATTCATCAGTCACGAGCTCAGACCAACTTATCTTACTTGACATACATCTCATCACCTCTACTCAGGCTTGTAGCTCTCATTTCAGGATGGTATGTTCACAGTGGAAAATAAGTCTCAAAAAGATTTATTATGTCATTAATCAATACTCAGTGCTACAGAGCAAATAAACCACAAACACGCTGAATCTGCTAGTTCAGTTGTCTTCAGGACTGTCAACCTTAAGTGTCTGAGATCTGAGAGTACTCATCCTTGGGGTTACTGTGTGTACAAATGCACATATGTGATGTCCCCTCTAGAAAAGCTAAAAACTGTTTAATAATGTCTTAACACTTTCCTCAGACATCTTATATCACACCATAGCTTTAGAAATTATAGCCAGTTCTGCTATTTTGTAAATCGGGTAAAAAAAAATCAAATGTAGATTACTGGAGGGGATCCAAGACAGTGGTGTGGTAAGATCCCAAACTCACCCCCTGCCATGGACATATCAAATCTACAGCTACATAAGGATTATTTCCTTCTAAAAAAGATCTGAAAACTAGGAAATACAAATGAAATCCATGATGAGACAACATCACCCCTGTCAAAATGGCTAAAATTAACAACTCAGGCAACAACAGATGTTGGCGAGGATGTGGAGAAAGGGCAACGCTTTTGTACCAGGAATGTGAACTGGTGCAGCTATTCTGCAGAACAGTATGGAAGTTCCTCAAAAAAAAAAAAAACAAAAAAAAAACCTAAAAATAGAACTACCCTACAATCCAGCAATTGCAGAATTTAGTATTCACTCAAAGGATACAAATAAACAGATTTGAAGGTGTGCATGCAGCCCAATGTTTGTATCAACACTATCAACGATAGTCAAACGGTGGAGAGAGCCCAAGTACCCAATGACTGATAAATGGATAAAAAAGATGTGGAATATCTATACAATGGAATACTACTCAGGCATCAAAAAGAATGAAATCTTGCCATATGCAATGATGTGGTTAGAGCTAGAATGCATTATGCTAAGGGAAGTAAGTCAATCAGAGAAAGACAAATATCATAATTTCACTCATATTTGGAATTTATGAAACAAAATAAATGAACATATGGGAAGGGGGGAAAAAAAGAGAGGGAAACAAACCACAAGAGACTCTTAATGATGGAGAACAAACTGTGGGTTGACAGAGGGAGGTAGGTGGAGGGATGGGTTAGATGGGTGATGGGTACTAAGGAGGGTACTTGTTGGGATGAGCGCTGGGTGTTGCATGTAAGTGATGAATCACTGAATTCTACTCCTGAAACCAATATTGCATTGTATGTTAACTAACTAAAATAAAAATAAAAATAAAAGATCTGAAAACTGGAAAGATTGCTTTCCATAACAAAGGATAAATGACCACAAGGAGAAGGAGGAGAGTCAGAGACATTGTCTTGCAACATACCCAACCCCTGGCACCGCAGCACACAATAGGGAGGGATCTCTAAATAGACAGGCATTCTTCCCAGAGAAGCAAATGATTGGTGTCCACACTGGGCACTCTAGCCTCTGGGATTTGTACCAGAAAAATGAACCCTCAGAATGTCTGCATGGAAAATCAATAGAGCTGACATCTGGGAGTCCAACAATGCTATAAGAAACTGAGATTCCCCTCTTACAGGGGTTATATGTGGCCTTAATTGCCCCAGACCATGAAAATACATGCATTTGAAAGGCACTTAGATTATCTGTGAGAGAGATTCATTTGCTGATTTGGGGGCATTGCCTGGAGGGGGAGGAGAAAGCTGAGACAATCTCTGGAAACAGAGGTGATGGCAGATGTCTTGGATGTACTCTCCACATAAACTGTTAGCACAGGTGGATAAGATCAAATGAGGCACCCTTCTGCCACCTTGGTGGGATGGTATGGGGGGATGAGCAGTTGGCACTTGTTGAGGCAGAAGAGGCTGGGCAAATGCAGCACTCCCCTGCTCTCTGACTGGAGTAGGTGAGTGGAAATGGTCAAAGACTTCTTCTGCTCCCTACAATCTGCAAGCTAGGGAAGTTGTGATACTTCCCAGTCCCCTGGCTGGGGCTGATGAGCATAAACGGTGACAGCATTCTCCCATTCTCTGCATAAAGTTGGCACGTAAAGAGAAAGCACTATCCTGCTGCATTGCTGAAGTCCTTGGTCACACACAGGACATTTTCTCATTGGTTTCTTGAGGCTAGTGAGTGTGCTCCACCCCCTACACTCTCCACATGCCTGGCTAAAACCAGCAAGTATTCACAATCCACACATGGGACACCCCTTGATCACCTGGCCCTGGTTGTAAAGGTGGCTGGAATTCCAGAGCTCCATAGACTGTAACAATAAGACAGTTCTTGGCAGTCCACCACCGTAGGGCACTTGAAGGACAGCAGAGCAAAATAAAACCCTAGTTTTCCTATGAAAAAGGTCTATTTGCTTATTCTGGAGCTTCAGCCTAACAGATAGGCTTCAGGTGCCCCACACATCCAGTACTTAAGAAAGTGCTCCCAGGGAACATGAGTAGGAAGGCACCATCTTTGTGCACCCCCCTGGATTTGCTACAGCTCAATGAAGCTTCCCAAAAAGAACTTATATTCTCAACTGGAGTCCCGATCTTTACAATTATCTCCCAGGGATACCTCCAGATTTTCTGGCCTGGAAACCAGAAGGGATTACAATTGTGTTCCCACAGGACTGTATATATTTGTATACTTTAAAAGCTGCTTGCTGCCTGAGGGTCTGGCCTCTGATCAGCCTGAAGCTAAGTGCTAAAAATAAGACTCCTTTATTCGGATCAATAATAGGTATTGGCACACCCTCAATAATGAGGGCATATGAAGAATACATCAGGTGGTTTAGACAATCACAACGTTTAACAGACAACCAAGAGCTAAGGCAAGATTAAATGAGAATTATCACCTACACAACTCCACTCTCTCAAGACAGAGTGGGGGCTGTTTCACTTAATATATCAAAACACACACAGAGAGTCAAGCAAAATGAGGAAACAGAGAAATATGTTCCAAATGAAACAAGATAAAACCTCAAGTGGAGACCCTAATTGGAATGGAGCTAAGTAATATACCTGATAAAGAATCAAAGTCATGCATATGCTCAGCAAATTTGGGAGAAGAATGGATAAAGACAGCAAGAATTTCAACAAAGAGATGGAAAACAAAGTACAAAACAGAAGTCACAGAAATGAAGAATAAATAATTGAACTGAAAAATACACAGGTTCAACAGCAAACTGGATGAAGGAGAACAGATCAGCAAGCTGGAAAGCAGAGCAATGAAATTCATGCAAACAGTGTAACCAAAAGAAAAAAAATAATGAAGATAGTTTATGAGACCTCTGAGACAACATCAAGTAGAATAATATTCATATTACAGAGGTTCCAAAAGGAGAAGAAAGAACCAGAACATGTATTTGAAGAACTAATGGCTAAAAATTCCCCTAACCTAGGGAAAGATGCAGACATCAGACAACCAAGTCCAGGAAACCCAAAAAGTTTCAGATATGATGAAATAACTCAAGGAAAGCCACACTGAGGCACATTATAATTAAAATGTCAAGAGTTAAAGATAAAAAATCTTTAAAGCAGCGAGAGAAAAACAAATTGTTTCATACAAGGGAAACTTCATAAAGCTATAAGCAGATTTCTTGGCAGAAACTTTGCAAGCCAGAAGGGAGTGGTAGTACATATTCAAAGTGCCAAAAGGAAAAAATTTCAACTAGGAATACTCTGCCTGGCATGGTTATCATTCATATTTGAATGAGAGAAAAAAAGAAAAAGAAAAAGTTAAAGGAATTCATCACAACTAACTGCCTTATAAGAAATATTAAGGGGATTTCTTTAGGATGTAAATAATTAGAACTAATTAGTGACAAGAAAACATACTAAAGTAAAATCTCACTGGAAAAGGTAAATATATAGTAAAGGCAGTGGATTAATCACTTATGATGCTACCAAGAAATTTAAAAGAGAGACATAGTACCATTAACTGAAACTGTAATAATTAGTTATGTGATACGTAAAATAAAAAGATGTAAAAAGTGACATCAAAAACATAAAACATCGGAAGGCAGTAAAAATGTAGAGTTTGGGAATGTATTCAAATTTAAGTTGCTGTGAACCTAAAATACGATTATATATATAGGATGTTATATGTGAACCCCAAGGAAACTGCAAAGCAAAAATTTACAGTAAATACACAAAAGAAAATGAAACGAATGTAAACATCACATTAAAGTAAATCATATCAAACCACAAAGGCAAGAGAAAAAGAGAAGGAAAAAAAAAAAAAACAGAAGAACTACAAAACTTCTAGAAAACAACAAAATGGTAATATAAACATACCTATCAATAATTACATTAACTGTAAATGGAATAAATTCTCCAATCATAAGATAGATGTAAAAAATGGATAAAAATGGATAAAATGGATAAATGGATAAATGGATAAAAAAAAAGATCCATCTTTATGCTACCTACAAGAGACTCCATTTAGAAGTAAGGACACACAGATTAAAGAGGAGAGATGGGGACAGATATTTCATGCAAATGAAAATAAAAAGAAACACGGAGAAGCAATATTCATATAAAACAAAATAGCCTTGAAAATGAAGACTGTAATAAAAGACAAAGGGGGGCACTATACAATGATAAAGGGGTCAATCCAGCAAGAAGATATAACATTTATAAATATATATGCACCCAAGATAGAATATATATCCAAAATATATAAAGCAAATATTAAAGGAGCTCAAGGGAGAAAGTGATAACAGTACCATATAGTCCACTTATGTCAGTGATCAAAATCAAGATCATTCAGACAGAAAATTGGAAAGGAAACTTCGGCCTTAAACAACACATTAGACTAGATGCATTTAATAGATATATACAGGAGATTCCATCCAAAAAGAGCAGAATATACATTATTCTTTTTTGTTTAATGTTTATTTTTGAGATGAGGAGAGAGAGAGATACACACAGAGTACGAGTGGGGGAAGGGCAGAGAGAAGGAGACATAGAATCCAGAGCAGGCTCCAGGCTCTGAGCCGTCAGAACATAGCCTGATGCGGGGCTCGAACTCACAAACTGTGAGATCATGACCTGAGCCAAAGCGAGATGCTCAACTGACTGAGCCACCCAGGTGCCCCAGAATGTGCATTATTCTTAAGTTCACATGAAAGATTCTTTAGTAGAAATCACATGTTAGGCCACAAAATAAGTCTCAATAAATTCAGTAAGATTGAAATCATACCAAGCATCTTTTCTAACAAGAATAGCATGAAACCAGAAATCAATTACAATAATAAAACTGGAAAAAACACAAATAAGTGAAGATTAAACAACTTGACACTGAACAACTATTGGGTCATAGAAAAAAATCAAAGGATAAATAAATACCTAGAGACAAATGAAAACAGAAAAGGGACATACCAAAATATGGGATGCATCAAAAGCAGTTTTAAGAGGCAATTAGCAATACAGGTCTACCTACTTTAACTTCACACTTAAAGGAAATAGAAAAAGAAAAAATGAAGCACAAAGAGAGTAGAAGGAAGGAAATAATAAAGATCAGAACAGAAATAAATGAAATAGAGACTAAAAAGATGATAGAAAAGATAAGTGACACCAAGAGCTGGTTCTTTAAAAAGAAAAAAAACAAAACTGACAAACTTTTAGCTAGATTCACCAAGAAAATTAAAAAGAGACAGAGGGTTCTAATAAATAAAATCAAAAATGTAACAGAAGTTACAATTGATACCACAGAAATATAAAGAATCATGAGACTGAAATGAATAATTATACACCTACAAAATGGACCACCTAGAAAAAATAGATAAATTCCTGCAAACATACAATCTTCCAAGACAGAATCAAGAAGAAGTAGAAAATCTAAATAGACAGATTATTAATAAGGATATTCAGTCAGTAATCATAAATCTCCAAACAAAACAAGTTCAGAACCAAATTGCTTCACTATTGAATTCTACCAAACATTCATAGATTTAATATTTCTCAAACTCTTCCCAAAAATTGAATAGGAGGGAAAGCTTCCAAACTCATTTCACAAGGCCAGCAATGCCCTGACACAAAAGCCAGACAAGGACACCACAGACAAAAAATAAAATTACAAGTCAGTATTCCTGATGAACATAGATGCAAAGATCTTCAACAAAGTATCAGCAGCAGGCCAAATTCATCAATACAGTAAAAGGATCCTATACTGTAATAAAGTGGAATTTATTCCAGAAATCCAGGGATGGTTCAACATCCAAAATTCATTCAACACAATACATCACATTAATAAAATGAAAGACAAAAAAACATATAATTATCTCAGTAGATGCAGAAAAAGTATTTGACAAAATTCAACATGCATTTTTAATAGAAAATCTCAACAAAGTGGAGATAGAGGAAACACACCTCAACATAATAAAGGCTATGACAAACCTACAGCTATTATCATATTCAATGGTGAAAAGTGAAAAATTTCCTCTAAGATCAGGAACAAGACAAGGATGTTCACTATGCACACTTCTATTCAACAAGGTACTGGAAGTCTTGACCATAGCAATTAGGTAAGAAAAAGAAATAAAAGTCATACAAATTGGAAAGGAAGGAGTAAGACTGTCCAATTTGTAGATGACATGATACTATACATACTAGATATACAAGATTCTGAAGACTTGCCCAAAAAACTGTTAGAACTAAAAAAAGAATTCAGGAAATTTGCAAGATACAAAATCAATACACAAAATATTGCATTTTTATACGCTAGTAGCAACCAATCCTGAAAAGTAATCAAAAAAGCAATCCCATTTACAATCTCACCAAAAACAATAAAATACCTAGTTAAATTTATTTAACCAAGGATGTAAAAGACCTGAGGCATGATAACTATTAGACATTGATGAAAAGAAGGGAAGAAGACAGAAATAAATGGAAAGATATTCCAAGCTCATAGATTGGAAGAGTTGTTAAAATGTCCTTATTACCCAAAGCAATCTATAGTTTAATACAACCCTTGTCAAAACTCTAATGATACGTTTTATAGAACTAGAACAAATAATCCTAAAATTTTTACGGAAGTACTAAACACTCCAAAGAATCAAAACAATTTTGAGAAAGAAGAACGAAGCTGGAGGTATCACACTCCCTGATTTAAAACTAGACTACAAAACTATATTTTAAAAAGGAGTATGGTGCTGGCAGAAAATCAGACACACAGATCAAGAATAGAGAATAGAAAGCCCAAAAATAAATCCACTCATATATGGTCGATTAATTTACAACAAAGCAGGCAAGAATATACAATGGAGAAAGGACAGTATATTCAATAAATGGTGTTGGGAAAAATAGACAGCCACATGCAAAAGAATGAAAATGGACCACTATTTTATACCATATACAAAAATTAACTCAAAATGGAGTAAACACACGCATGTAAGACCTGAAACCATAAAATGATCTCCTTTTCTTAGCAATATTGTTTTGTTTTGTTTTGTTCTTTTGGATCTGACTCCACATCTCCAAATGCAAAGGAAACAAAATCAAAAATGAACAAATGAAACTATCAAACTAAAAAAAAGACAAACAAAAACAAAACAACAACTTCTGCACAGTTGAATAGTGAAGGGAACTATCAACAAACCAGACAACCTACTGAATGTAGGTTATTTGCAAAGATATTTGCAAACCATATATTTAATAAGTTGGTAATATCCAAAATATTTAAAGAACTCCTTTAAATATTCTTTATTTAAAGGATCCATCAGATCCATCACATGGAAAAAACAGGCAAAGGGTCTGAACAGACGTTTTTCCAAAGAAGACATATAGATGGCCATCAGGCACATGAAAAAGTGCTCAACATCAGTAATCATGAAGGAAATGCAAATTAAGACCATAATGGTGTATCACTTTACATTTGTCAGAATGGCTGTATTACCAAAAAGACAAGAAATAACAAGTATTGGCAAGGATGTGAAGAGTAAGGTGGGAACATAAACTGGTGTAGTCACTATGGAAAACCGGAGGTTTCTCAAAAAATTAAAAATAGATACCATATGATCCAGCAATTCTGCTGGATATTTATCTGAAGAAAACAAAACACTAATTAAAAATGATATCTGCACCTCTATGTTCATTGCAGCATTATTTACAATAGCAAAGATATGGAAACAGCCTAAATGCCCATTGATAGATGAATGGTTAAGATGTATATACAACGGAATACTAACCGGCCATAAAGGAGAATGGAATACTGCCATTTGTGACAATATGGATGGACCTGGAGGTTATTATGTTAAGGTAAAGAAGCCAGGCACAGAAAGACAAATACAGCATAACTTCACTTATATGTGGAATCTACAAATCAAAACAAACAAAATACAACAAAATGCAGGTTCACAGATACAGAGAATGGATTGGTGGTTGCCCAAGTCAAGGCTGGGGTGAGTAACAAGGACGAAAGTGGTCAACAGGTTCAAACTTCCGGGTATAAAAATTAAAAATCATGGCGGTGTATTGCATAGTATGGGCAAGAGGGTCAAGAATATTGTAAAAACCATCTATGGTGGGAGATGCTAACTAGACTTACGGTGGTGATCATTCTGCAATATACACAAATGTCAATCACTGTTGTATACCTGACGTTAATATAATATTGTGTGATAAGTATACCTCTAGAAATAAATCAAATGTAACCCCATCTTGTTTTACGAATAGGGAAACTGATAAATGCCTCTTGGTGCATAATGCTACCTTCAAACATGTGAGCTCTTCAACAAAAATGAAACAAATGAGGTGTCTGGGATTTCAGTTTAATGACTTCTGGCCATCACATATGTTTTGCTGCTCAATGGCAAGAAGGGGGCTTTAGTTCACTTTGGTCATAGTCAATGCGCTAACAGTTATGTACCTTCAAACTTGATTATTGTTAAGTTGATCGAGTTGATCTTCAGCTGTACTGTAAACAGGGTACTGCATACAGTCTCCATATATGTTTATCATTTTTCTGTCATATTTAAGAGTTGGTTAGGAATACATAAAAGGTATAGTAACTAAAATATCTGATTTTTTCTCTTCCCTCCCCCATTGAAAAGAAGGGGCTTCTGTTGTTCCTACATGACTAGTTAGAACCATAATAAACATTGTACCAGTAATTTGTAACATGAGTATTGTGATATGCTAGTAACACTCTTGTAGCCTTGTTTTACAAAGTTTATTTTATTTTAATCAGTTCAGTATATTGCACTAACTGTTTTAGTTATTTTACTTATATGAAATCTACCACACCAGAGATGATGTAATCTCTTTAAGTGTTGAACTGCTAGTGGAACTTATACATTTACAATAATTCAGAATTAGTAAGGAAAATGGTTCACCAGTATTTAGTTTTATATGGAGGGGCTTAGATTAGAATAAAGTGGTATAAAATGCAAAAACAAACAAAAACACTAAAGTATGGAAGTCTATTCCCTAAATGCCATTCAATTCAAGACTTTTTCCATCACATACAGTCAACCAGAGTGCTTGTAAATTACATCCTAGATAATCAGCTTTAAGGCACTTGTGCTATGTTAGAACACATTTCTCACTTTGTAATAATATGTCTTTTCTAGAGTCATTCTACACAATTCTACTTAATTTTTAATGTATTTGAAAAATATAGCATTATTTCAACTAATCAATCACTAAATGTGTCATTTATATTGAAAAATGCATTTTAAGTTATGGAAGGGGCGCCTAGGTAGCTCAGTCAGTTAAGCGTCAGACTCTTGATTTTGGCTCAGGTCACGATCTCACGGTTCATGAGATCAAGCCCTGAGTTGGGCTCTGCGCTGACAGTGTGGGGCCTGCTTGCAATTCTCTCTCCCTCTCTCTCTCTCTCTCTCTCTCTCTCTCTCTTTCTCTCTCTCTCTGCTCCTGCCCCGCTCTTTCTCTCTCTCCCTTTTTTGCTCTTAAAATGAATAAGCATTAAAAAAACTTTATGGAAAATAGACTTCAATTCTTTAATGGTGATGAGTTAATGACATTATTAGGGTCAAGAATTCCACCAGTACCAATGTAAGGAAAGATAATGCTTCTGGATATTGAAAAGTTCTGTTATCTTTTAAATTCAGTTCACACTCATTCGATTCTTCTATTTTGACACATGGAGTTTGCACTCTGGAAGCTCCCAGCCTCACATAGGAAGCAAACCCCACTATAAACAACTTCAATAAAGTGATATAAGAATAATAACAAATATAAGTTAGAGATTATGTAGAGAAAAGAAACTGAAACAGGATGGTGGCATGGGATTTAAAAGGGGCTTTGCTGAGGAGCAGAATGTACATGTAGGAGCTCTGACCTAGAAATGAAAGTTATGATTTTACTCACTCATGTGAAATTTTATCCACTCATCTGTAATTCTAATATTACTCAAAGAGTTTGGTAATTAGATAACATCAAACCATAACTGTAAGCTATAATGTTATAACTGAATTCCTTTGTTTGTTTGTTTGTTTTGCTTTCTTTGAGTCTGAAGTTCTGGGAAATAACCTTTTGGAATTCATGTTTATAAAAGAGTAACAGCCAACACTGATGCACTTACCGCCACTTAGGAATTACTCCAAGCACAGTATGCCATTTAATCCTGACAACATGCATATGAGGTGAACTGTATTGTCTCCATTTTGTGAATAAGGAAAATGAAGCATATAGCAGTCAATACCCTTCCTCAAGTCACAGAGCCAAGATCTCACAACAGTCCCATACTGTTCCCAAATAATTAAAATGATAACTAGCATCTAGTTTGATGCTTTCCCCAGTTGCCATTTTATCTGAGTTCACACACCACAGTGGCATTAAAGGAACTTAGCCAAGATTACTTCTGCTTTTCTATCTATTACACAGCCATAGCCATGGCTGAGTGAAAGGAACAATCCAAATGACAGCCCTGCCTTAGTTTAAAGCTAGGTTCTCTTTTCTGCTTATTATGGATCTTTGATAAGAAATACAATTGCTGAGAAGTCTGTTTTGCTTGCTGTTTGCTACGAGCATTGTGAGACCTTTCCTGAATGTAACACGCTGTGTAGTAGAATGGGTTGTAAAACTTCCTAAATGTAGTCTGATATGTAATGGAATGAGTCATTGTACATAAACTAACCGACATTTCTCGCTTCTGTAAACCTGCTTGCTTAGCACATTCCTCACCTACCCCCTTCCCCCTTCCCCCTTCCCCCTTTTTTTTCCTCCCGCCACAAGTAACGGACAAAGCCTTCCTGCCAAAGGACAGACAAAGGACGCCCAATCAGAGAACAACAAATGTCCTTACTTTAAAATCAACTAATCAGGCCCCTCATAATTTGAAGCCTCCCCTGTGCTATTTGTCTCTGTCTATAAAAACGCTGTACCAACCCTGACCGAGGCCTCTTAGCGTCACCAGCAACGAGTGCACAGAGGTCCAGGTTCGAACCTGCAATAAACGACCCTTGCCGCTTGGCTTTGACTTACGACTCTGGTGGTCTTTTGTGGGAGGTTTTGGAACTTCAGGCATTACACTGAGCAATTCTTTTATTTTTTATTTTTTATTTTTTTTAAATCCTGGCTTTCCTATTTATTACAATTCTGCTTTTACAATTATACTCATTATAGCCACATGTTGGTACATTGAACAAAAGGCACATCGCCACCATATTGTTGGTAATACCCCTACACTGGAAAATAGCAAAATACCTTTCCCTACTACAATGGGTAGATATACAACCTGCGGTACACTCACATAATGGGATGCTCTACAGCAAAGAGAATAAATGGTCTACAACTACAGACAATATGGATGAATCAACCAAACAATATTTGGCAAAATAAATCAGACAAATGAGTTTGTTCTATGAGAATCCGTGTGTAAAGTAGAAAAAGAGACAAATAAAGCTGTTCAAAGTCAGAATAGTGGTTATCCTTAATTTGTGAAGTGACCGGGATGGAGAAGGAGAAGAATTTTAGGGACACTGATAATGTTAATTTTTTTAAGGGTGCTGGTTATATGGATGTGTTTGGGGAATTCATTGTTATCTTCATTCATAAGGTGTATACTTTTCTGTATGTATATTATACAACTATATTTGTTTTAATCAAACAATATAACTCATTGGCCACTGAACAGAGTGACTAGCTATACAACTGATGTATTAAATGGAGCAAGTGGTAACAATTAAATATTATTTTATGAAAACACTGCTTTGGCTATTCAACTTCATATCCTTAGCCCTTCAATCATTACGGGATACAAGCAGACAGTTTTATCATCTTCAAGTGAAATCATCTAAGACTTTCATTTTCCTGGTTTGGGTCTGGGCAGAAGGTAGAAAGTACAGAGGAACCAAACAATCTTAGCGGTAAAACAGAGTAAATGCTTGGGAGATGGGAGCAAGGAGGTGAGCAGGAAACATAAGCAGCAAATGAAAGCCTCTAAGAAAATTCAGGAGACTACTTACTAATCGCATGGTGTCACCAGAGTCTCTGAGGTAAGAGAAAAGATGCCCTGGCCAGGCATAAGTCTATAAAAGCGTAAAGACTTTCTTGGACTATGAACGTGGGGTCAAACTCAAGTGTGAAGGGCAGTGATAAAAAGCGGTAGTTGGTTCCAGGCACAAATCCATGGTAACCATCTTAAATTGTGCTCTGTTCCCCCGGTGGTCTGTCCAACTGCACAAACTACAATCGCCTTTAAAGCCACTGCAAAATTCCCAAGTATTAAAAATTGGAGACATGACTGTAGCTTGAGTTAAGCAGTTATATGGGCATTTACTTTGTTATTCCTCACTAAAGCCTCCCAACAAAGGGAGAAAGCATATTAGTCCCTAGAACGTTAATATAAAATATTTAGAGGGGTCAAATGTTTGCAGCTTTTAAGTACTGAAAATATGAATACTTGTCCCCAAGCGCATAAAGCACCACCACAAACAAGAAATATTAATAAATTATCGCTTACTTGAATTGCACAGCCTGTGGTTCCCCTAGACGATGAAAGTCAAGCAACTCTTTTTAAGTATACATTGGAATTGTCAGTCATCTGCTCACTGGTAGAAAGTAAATAAGCCCCATACTAATCTTTGTGTTAGTGCCTTCTTATCTCCTTGTTAATCTGTAATTAATTTAGGAAGCAGCACATATGATTTGGGACTAGATTCAGTTTTATCTCCAACATTAGAATGGTAAATCCCTTCATTAACAGAAACAGTACATGGAATAGTTATTAAACTTATTCTTATTATGTTATATTGGATATTTGTTTCAGATTGCAGCCATGCATGAATGGATATTATATGATGCTTTGATGACCTTTAGAAATTCATCTGATTAAACACTCTTGTACTTCATTATGACATTTCTCTCCTTGTACTACCAGATTTGATGTGTATGGCTTAATAATGTAAGTAGACACAAATGCTAATAACTTCACAATTCATTGCTATTTTTTAATGCACATGAAATTTAGTACAAGTTTTGCTGGCTGGAGGCTTACATGAATCATATAAATTAGAGGGTAACAAAAGAACATATTAGCATTTGTTAGCCTAGATGCACGAATTTTGTACTAACCATTTTAATATGTACTACAACTTTCCACCCTCAAGTTAAAAAGCCTTTCAATTTTTCAACCAACATCATAATTGAATTGGTTCTCTTTCTGCCTAAGGATAACAATTTTACACTGATGGAATCTTTATTAGATTCTAAGGATTATACTGATGGTTCTGGTTTGTAAAGTCAAACACCACCACCCAGGGAAAGGGGGTATTTCAACGAATCATGAGCAAAAAAAGTTTTACATTTGTCTTTTAAGGGGAAAATGCTTGTTTAATTATTATTGTAAAATAAGCTGAATAGGCCTCTGATAATTGATTCTCAGGAGAAATGGCCACACACTGAGAAAGCTATATAACCTAAAGTTTCAGGGAGCAAAATTGCCCCCAAATCATGGCTATTTTTTCACTTTAGGTGGTATTCTGTTGATTTCCTGATTAACATATTTTTAAGTTGGTGTGTGAAATAGAATTTTAGAAGTCATGAGAGAGAACATTTCTTTTTATAGCTGAGAATTTTTGTGTGTGGCCATAATAATTTTTTTTGAAATGAGATTTAAATCAACTTCGTATCAAATTATAAACATGTTGCACTTGATTTTCAAAGTCTGATTACTATCCTGACAGCCTGAAAAAAAAATTTTCAGATGCTCCAACATTAAAAACTCTACAAATGACCTTAGAGATAAGCTATACAAATGACCTTAGAGATAAGCTAGATACGTCATTGTATTTTTGAACAACAAATCTGATATCTGGGAAAACAAAGGATATATGTAATACCTCCAAGTAATTTTGACTGTTTCTTATATATTTTATTAGATTTTTCTGTGGCCTTTGGTTACAGGTTTAAATTTGGGAAAAGAATTAAAACAAGTGTTACTGACCATAAAGGAATATTGAGAAATGACCAGGATAGCTGGAGGGAAAACAAATGCACATAACTTTCTTGACTGCAAGCCTTAGAAAGAGACTTAAGTTACTAAGCACATACATATACTTATGGGTGCATGTGCACACTCAGACACACACAAATCAATTGGAAGGAAACAGGACAATTCATAATATCAAAAGAAGAATGACTTCCTCTCTAAAACGATATGAATCAGAGCAATTCTTCGTTTCCAGGTAGCATGAATTAATTAATGGGCATGTGTTTTTCCATTATAGCATTAAGACAATTTGTTTCTGATAAGGGTAACCTAGAGTTTTCTCTCAGTAACCAATTTGCTTCTCACTTAGCTCAAGAGTGGATCATATGTCCCTGACCTAAGCCAATGAGAATATCACTTTTTTTTTTTTTTTTTTTTTAGTCCTGGCAATTGTCTAGGGATGCACATATGATCCAGTACATAGCATCTTTCTGAACTTTCTCAGAAATACTTTTATTCCTACCTCCTCAGATGTGAACATGAGAGGTTGCATTTTCAGGGACACTATAGTAATTTACTACCACTGAAAACAAATCACTCAAAGTTAGCAAAAATTGGGGGGGGGGTGGATATACACATATGGACAACAAAACCATTATGTGATAAAGTAACTAATGTAGCAAAACCAAGCCAGATACTTGCACGTAAGCCTCATAACTAATACAATTTTAATAGAGTGAATTGCTCAGTAAATGATGCCTGACACTGCTCAGAGATTAAAGGCACAAAAGGTCTTCACTTAAGACCAAACCCTACCCAGCTAACCGAAAGCCCCCACTTCCCTTAAGGTCTTGCTGATTCTCTAGAGAGTCTCTATTCAGCTACTTAATTCTTTATCTTCAGCAAAGTCATTATGTTTAATTAAATGTAGGAATGATGAAGTTAAACTAGACTTTAGGTAATCAGTTGAGTTCCAAAGAACAGGAATGATTAAAGTTCAGATTCCTAACTAAATAAAATATGTTTTCATAAAACAGCCAGAAGTACTATCTTTAAAATTGAGCTTTGACAACGGGCCAGTCTCTGAACTGGGTATATTGTACATTTTCTCATTTTGTCTCCACAATGACTGTTTCAGATAGGCATAAGTAGCCCTCCCTTCAAGCCAAGAGACAGAGGTATAGTGTTAACTTGCTGAGCTGGGATTCAAATCTGAGTCTATCTGATTTAAACATCCTTTTCTACTGCCAGCCCTGTCCAATCCAGAGATATCTTTTGATTATACTTGTATTATCACAATTTAAAAACTGGGTTTTTTAATATCTGTAAGCTCAAACTGAATCACCTTTACATACCTAGAACTCTATTATTACTGACTTCTCTCTTATCAGGTCCCCTCCCCAACAAACATAAAAAATGCTATTGGAGCTGTGAATTGGTACAACTTTTCCGAAGCATTTGGCAGCATGCTGCAAAGGTTTAAAAGTTCTTACACCATTTGAATCATCATAGTTAATGCCAGGAATGTTTCCTAAATGGTTACATGTAATCAACTTGGTATATTTCAAAGCAATTCAGAATAGGATAAAATTACAATGCAACTTAATGTCCAAGGAGAACTGAGTAAAGCAATTATTGCTTAATTACACAATGGAATACTGTGAATCCATTAAAATATTTTCATAGAATACACAATAACATGGAAAATGTTCACGATAAACATATAAAACAAAGTAAGATACTTAAAAACTATGCATAATATGACTCTAATCCTGCTTTAATACATGCACAGAGAAATGTTTGGTTATCACTAAATAAAGGGATTCTGGGAATTTCTTTGCAAATGCTGGTGTGATCGCAAAGAATATAAACCTACTAGAGCAAGCTTAAACAAGAAAGGTGAATGTATCATGAGGTCTGGGGCATTTAAATGAAGTCAAGGGGAGAAGTATAGCTGGGCCTCAGGAGAAATGGGAACAGGGCACTGGAGAGCTGTTGAGAAACAAAGATGTCACATTCTTGGAATTGCTTTCCTCAAGGCTTCTGCTCCTTTGAACACCTGTTTTTATTCTCCTCTATAGACTGGCTCTCTTTGCTTCCATGTGTGCATGGCATAAGATGAACACTCAACTATGTCCCAGTTTACATATTTTCACTTCAATCAATTAGGGAAGGCTGACTAGTCTCCCTAAATTCAAAAGTTATAGGAGGATCTCATTGGTCTAACTTGGATCACATATGGATTCCGATCCAATAAATGGTGACAAAGGGGACCTGGTCACAGATAGGAATCTCATCTTTAGTGCCGCTAGAGGTTGGGGATGGCTGCTCAGGTTATGGGACATTACCTTACAATTTTTCTCTAAGAGGAAAATTATTTCCTTTTTTTGCATTATTACGTTCTTCTGAATTTTTTGGTGTGAAAACATGCCTCTTTTGCACCAATGAAAAAAATTAGAAAAAAAAAAGATGTCTCCCAGGTTGAGAGAAGCCATGGACACATCAGGTGGTCTCCCCACATGGACAGCAGAGCCATGAATTATTCATAGTTTGCCGAAATTCTCCTAAGAGGTACAGAGTACTCTGTCTAGGAACTCTATAGAAATCTTTTATCATTACTACACTCTTTAAATGTGTTGGTTTCACTGAAGATCCTGAGGGTCCAGTAAAATAGCTAATGGCAGAAGGAAAAGTCAGATGTGAGTCCAAGAAGCCAAGAGCCTCAGAAGTCCCAGCTTCATTTGACCCATAAGAGAAAATGGGTAAGGAAAACAGAAGGAGCATATGATACAACATTCAATCCACCCCAGGAGAGAGGCATGTCAAGGGCTATGTCCCACCTTTAGGAAGTTACTCACATTCACTGATTTTTAGTTTTGTAAAATGAACAGGCTTGAACCAAATAATATATAGCTCTGAAAATATGCCGTTCTAAATATGTGGTAAGAGTAATTCGTAAAATAATGAGCTTTGGATTTTCACTTGGTTTTTTTTAACAACGAAAGTCTGTCTTCAAACTCTTTTGGCCTATATACCAGAAAGGAACTTTCAATATTTGGGGTCTTAAGTCATTTATTACAGAATAGGCCTTGTCATTCAGGAATAATCAGGTATGCAATGCACTGCTATCGTAATGGGTTTTTAAACCCTCCTTCATGGTTCATTAACATGGATGGACATAACTTCAGAGGTCATAAAGCACAATAGCTTTCCTACACTTAGTTGATAAATAGGTCAATCAGCTTACTTCATAGAGTCAACAACATTCCAGATAAGCACAAATTGAAACTCATACACAACTAATTGTATATGGGATGACCAAAATGTCAATTCAAAATTAACATCCGTGCTTTAAACTATTATCAACTATATGACTACCCTTTCTGTTGTACTCTGTCTATATGCCACGATATTCTCATTAACAGTGTGTCTATATTTTTGTCTTTTTGGGAGACGGGGCAGAAAAACACAGTTTTGAACATACAAGTTAAATCTTCATCCAAAATTTATTTTTATTAGGGGAGCTAATTCTCAATATGTTTTACTCCTTATTCTGTACTGTTTTCTGACTGCTCACTGTACATTATTTTAGTTCCAAATCAATGTGGCTCTTTTTTAGAAAAGATGTGCTACACACCATAAGTGTACTTGAATTCCTTCCCTGATAATCAAAACTCTGTCAAGAGGTTTGCTAGCATTCGACTCTGATATTATACTGTTTGACATCATTCAATAATGTGTTATACACGGAACAAACAAGTGTTACTCTTTAGTCTCCAATATATGTCAAAATAAATGGCTATTTCAGTTGTAGTTTTCACTGAGTGACATTTCTATGTGGTGTCATGCTTTTACTTATCGACCTTAGCTTCCTGGAGTGATGAGCCTCAAGACCAAATATTACCTCCATTGTTCCCTAGCCTATTTTTAACAAGTTGTCAAACCCAAAGATCCATTCCAAACAATTTCATGAAACAGTCCATCATGCCTCATCTACTAAATTGCTTTATTATCTTCTGCACCATTGGTACCGAGACGAGACCCAGTCTTCCAGTTTCTGATTTTGTGAACTACAGTTCATATTCCTATGTAACTTTCTTTTACCATAGCTACAGGTGTTTGGATTGTTGATGCACAATGAGAAGATCATGTCTAGGGATAATTTTAAGTAAGTGAGATTATTCAAAAATTATGTTTTTAAGTTGCTTTACAGACATCATGACAGAGGCTTGCAAAGGAAGAAATTCAAAAATTGAATTAGATGGATCTAAGCCAGACATTCAACTTCAATGTCAAAGTCTTACAGTGGATAATTCAAAACCGCTTCAGCAATTTACTCTGAATTTCTGTGTTCATTTTTTTCCCCCTCTCCCAGTGCATTTTGTGATGGTTAATATGACAGGTACTCAGTCACATCAATTGTTCCTTTTTTCCTTGAAAGATTCTATAGTTTCCTTTTGTAATGTAGAGTCTTTTAGAAATTTCAAGTGAAGTCTATGCCTTCCCCATCTTTCTTATATATTATTTTTGCAAGTGGGTCATAGTGGTAAGAAGAGACAATGTGCATATTTGAAAGTTGGGGAACATTCTTGAACTGAAAAATAATGTCAAAACAATTCCTGTTGTAAAGAAATCAAAGTACTAAAAATGAAACAATTGTATCTAGCTCTACTATTCCCCTCCCTGTCTTCCAATTACACAGAATCACTACTTTCAAATATTTTGATCTTAGATCTATTAATTATTACTTTCTAATCCTAAATAATTCACTTACAGTGGTACTTCTAGATTTATCAATACAAGACAGTATTAAATATCTAGTTAAAATTTGAGGACTTAGCTCATTTATTCTACCATTCATCTCCTTATCAACATGTAATCAACACTGTAATAATGAGCATTTCCAAATTCATCTTTACCATCAGTGCCACCAAATATTCATCGATTCAGTCACCTGATAAATCGGTATTGAGTAACAAACATACAACCAAGCCTTTTGTAGGCACTCTGGTTATAGCAGTGTATACAACACAACAAGGCCTGCCTTTACAGAACTTTCATTCTAATCAGGAGAAAATAGGCCACAAACAGAATATGCCAGATGCTGATAACACATTAAGAACAAAAAATGAAAGCCATGTAAGGAATTCAAGAGCATATATAGCATCATCCGAGAAGGCCTTTATGACAAGGCAGCATTTCAACAAACACTGGAAGACAATGAAGGAATAACCATGTCCTTATCAGAGCGAATGGGAAGGAAAATAGCAGAAGCATAACCAGTGTGAAAAGGATAGGCAAGAAAGGCCAGTATAGGTGAAGCACATTGAATATGAGGAGCGTAGAGAAGATGAGAGGGTTTGGGACAGCCAGCAGGGAAAGGGGCGTGTTGCAGATCTCTGAGAACTTTGCCAGCCAATGACAAGGAAACGTATGGTATACTGGTCGAAATGGAGTCCTAGCAGCATTATGCATCAGAATGGAGAGAAATACTGTCTTCACCAACCACGTCTCAGACCTGGGGCCTCCATCTTAGCCTGTGTAGCACATAAGCACCACTAGATTCTTCTAATAACATTATTGTTTTACAGTGTTAACAGTGTTATGGAAAGCCCACTGGAGTAGGGACAAAGCCATGGCAAGACAATGAACTTGTATCATCTATGAAGGTGGAAAAAAGCCTTGAAATAAGGCAGTGACATTAGGCGCAGAGAACAGTGGACAGATTTGAAAGAAATTTCCTAAAAGAAACCAGTGGCTACTTTTGGCTGTTTAGGAGAGTGACAGAACAAGCAACAGATTCCCTATGTGTCTGGCTTAGGAAATGAAGAAGTGCAGTTAAGAACTGGGGCACCTGGGTAGTTCAGTCGGTTGAGTGTCTGACTTCGACTCCGGTCTTGACCTCATGGTTTGTAAGCTCCAGCCCCTCATCAGTCTCTGTGCTGACAGCTCAGAGCCTGGAGCCTGCTTCGGATTCTGTGTCTCCATCTTTCTCTGTCCGTCCCTGCTAGTGCTCTCTTTCTCTCTCAAAAATAAATAAACATTCAAAAAAATTTTTTAAAAAATGAATTCAAGAGGAGGCAAGTTTGAGGAGTTTAAAAAAAGGTTTTGGGCACCTGGGTAGCTCAGTCGGTTAAGTGTCCTAATTCGGCTCAAGTCAAGATCTCATAGTTTGTGAGTTCAAGCCCCACGTCGAGCTCTGTGCTGATGGGCTCTCCAGCTTAGAGCCTGGAGCCTGTTTTGGATTCTGTGTCTCCCTCTCTCTCTCTGTCCCTCCCCCACTTGCTCTGTCTCTCTCTCTCTCTCTCTCTCTCTCTCTCAAAAATAAACAAAAACATTTAAAAAAAAAGGTTTATTACAAGATAATTTACATTCTAGATACCTGATGGGTGTTTGCCCTCACTACTACAAAGCAAAAGCTATCATTTCAGGGAAAGGTTTATAAAATTCTTTCTTAAATTATACTGTGTACTGTTACTTGTCGGATTAATGATTCTTATCAGTGTTTCTCCAATTAAGATTGAGGTGTGCACTTTGAAAACGTGATAAGCTTAAAGCCAAAGGTTATATATCAGCAGGTTGATAGAAACCGGCATACTATTCTGGTCATTTAAAAGTCCTTAATTAGTAGATAACCAAATTTAATATTCTATATCTTATTGCTGTGTCTTATTTCATTCAAAAATATTTGAGGGTTTACAATTTTCCAAATGTTACACCAGGTACTGGCATTAAAGTAAATAAGGTATGGTCTCTATCCTATTCTTTTAGGCAACATAGTCTATTAATAAACTATGGAAGGACCAGTCACAGCTCTACTGGCTGATGAAAGTGTACCTTAACAAAAAGTTTATTTGTTTATTTTGAGGGGCATGTTGCAGGGAGAGAGGGAGTCCCAAGAAGTTTCCACGCTGTCATCACAGAGACTGATAGGGGCTTGAGTTCATCAACTGTGAGATCATGACCTGAGCTGAAAACAAGAGTCGGACAGTTAACCAACTGAGCTACTCAGGCATCCCTGAATAAGTACTTTATAAGGAGTACAAAGAAGGAAAATTTTAAAATTATCTCACTGAATGTACTTTTCTTTATTTTTTAAGTGTTTTCTATTTATTTATTTATTTTGAGAAGAGAGAGAGAGAGAGAGAGAGAGCACAAGCAGGGGTGAGGGGGACAGGGAGAGGAAGAGGGAGAGGGAGGGAGGGAGAGTGAGAGGGAGAAAGAGAGAGAGAGAGACAGAGACAGAGAGAGAGAGAGAGAGAGAGAGAGAGACTCCGAAACAGGATGCACACTCAGCATGCAATCCAACTTGGGGCTTGATTCCACAACCCTGGGATCATAACCTGAGCCAAAATCAAGAGTCAGATGTTCAAATGACTGAGTCATCCAGGCACTCCACTGAGTTTACTTTTCTAAAACATTTAAACAGTCCTTCAATGGAAAGCTTTTTAAAAATTACCATTCTGTTTTTCTTAATTTTTGTCATGATCCATATGAAGTTTGGCAAGTATGTGTATGTATCTTCTCTCCCCTTCCCAAGGCAGAAATCACTAACCTGTCATAGATGTATTTCCAAATGAACCCTGGTGTAATCTCAGAAAAATTTTCTATAACAGAGCATAAGATAGCAGCGAACATTATTTTATTTGTGTATAGGAGATGAAAACTCATTGCCATCCAAGGCTTAAACAGGCACTTCACAAAAGATGATAGGAAAATAACTTACATACTTCTGTGAAAGGAGCAATCTCATTAGTCATCACGAAAATGCAAATTAAAACAACCATGAGAGAGTCATGCTAAAATGAAAAACTATGATAATACCAAGTGCTGGTGAGGATGCAGATTAAGTGAATGTTTCACTGTAAATTGTTTAGATTACAAATTGGTTCAACTACTTGGGAAAACTGTTGGATGGTATGTGGGTTATAAGCTTAGGAATCCTCCAGGCTTACACCAATGGGCTAACAAGGCATAAAGAAATACAAAGCCATAGGATACTCACACCCAAGTTTGGGTAAACAAGACAAGGCCACCAAGAATAGGGAGGTGCAAAGGCACCCCAGAATAGAGAGGAGGTGCAGAGCCCCCAGAATAGAGAGGGGCAAGTCCCAAAATAGGAATGGACACAAAGGCTCCCAATACAAAGGTATATGAGGTAAGCAAGATCAGGCATGCAGGGCAAAAATGCCCCCCAATTTAGTACTATAGCAGAAAAGTTTTCATAGGAGAATAGGGCCATGGTAGGTAAATTGGTGAATTGGACTATGGACCTCTGCACTGCAGGCAAAGCAGCCCAGAGTGGAGATGTTTAATGAAAGAAAGGGTGCCTTGTCAACCCTGAGATTATTCCCCCTACCTGCCTCCTCCCCTAGGTTCCCTAAGGTAAACAGAGGTGGTGCCTCATGTCTGCTGTAAACAACGTCCCACTCTACTGCCCTGTAGGCATCAGGATTTTGCTTTGTATTAGCCCAAACCCCTAACCCCAAATATCTTCAAGACCCCCTTTCCCTCATGTTCCCAAGTTAATATTCACAGATTCATTGTCCTTTTGTGCACGTCCATCGCCATGTTTGTAAGCCTTCTGATCCTAATAAAAATGGGGCAAGGACACTTATTCAGGGCTCTTGTCTTTTCCCAGACATTAGCCATCTCTCACTTTCAATCCTGCATCCTGCTCTTTTGCTAGACAAGAGAGAACTTTAGACCCAGAGTCTATGACAATGGTATCTGTAAGAATTGAGTATGTACATTCCCTTCTACCCGGCAATCCACGCCTAATGCTGTACCTAAGCAAAATATGTCCATATATTTACCAAAAAATAGGCACAAGAACATTCATAGCAGTGTTCAAAATAGCCAAAAAAAAAAAAAAAAAAAAAAAAAAAAACCACTGGAAAACACCCAAATGCCTTCATCATTAAACGGATAAATAACATTTTTACAGAATCATTATCTATCACATTATGTAATACTATGCAGTAATGAGAACAAACTAAACTATTTGCACCATGGATGAAACTCATATACCTAATACTGAATAAAAGAAGCCAGAAAGGAATGTAAGATATAAAGTTTCATTTATGTAAAATTCAAAACACAAAATTAGTCTATGGTGGTACAGGTTACCATTGGGCAGAGTATGAAGATTACTGGAGATGATAATATTCTAGGTGCTTGCTACATGGGTGGGCTCATTTTTTGGAAAATAAATTGAGCTGTAGTCAGATAATATGCATATATGTTATAATAAGTTAAAATAATTGTATGCATGTTATAGTAAATTAAAAGCTTATTTAAAAAATAGGGGTGCCTAGGTGGCTCAATCAATTAGGCATCAGACTCTTGTTTTAAGCTCAGGTCACGATCTCACGGTTCATGAGATCAAGCCCTGCATCGGGCTGTGCACTGACAGTGCAGGGCCTGTTTGGGATTCTTTCTCTCCCTCTCTCTTTCCCTTTCCCACTCACTCGCTCTCTGAAATAAATAAACATAAAAAAAAAAAACTAACCTAAAACCTTTGGGCCATCCTTGAAATCTCACCAGTTTTGGAATTTTCACTATTTCCAATTTGAAAATCCACTAATTCTGGGATTTTACCCCCACATTAACATCTTTCATTATGAGACATCGCTATAATTAATTGCAAGAAATTTTAAAAATAAAATTTCAGCTTCTAAAAATAACCCCAGGTTTGGGGCACCTGGGTGGCTCAGTCGGTTGAGCATCCGACTTCAGCTCAGGTCATGATCTCATGGTTCGTGAGTTTGAGCCCCACATTAGGCTCTGTGCTGACAGCTCAGAGCCTGGAGCCTGCTTCCGGTTCTGTGTCTCCCTCTCTCTCTGTCCCTTTCCCCCTCATGCTCTCTTTCTCTCAAAAATAAATAAACGTTACAAAATTAAAAAAAAAAATTAAAAAAAATAAAAATAACCCCAGGTTTCTGGTGAAATTAATTCCCTTCAACTTCTAAATGGGCTCTGTTCAGGGGCACCTGGGTGGCGCAGTCGGTTGAGCGTCCGACTTCAGCCAGGTCACAATCTCGCGGTCCGTGAGTTCGAGCCCCGCGTCGGGCTCTGGGCTGAGGGCTCAGAGTCTGGAGCCTGTTTCCGATTCTGTGTCTCCCTCTCTCTCTGCCCCTCCCCCATTCATGCTCTGTCTCTCTCTGTCCCAAAAATAAAAAAAAAAAATAAATAAATAAACGTTGAAAAAAAAATAAAATAAATGGGCTCTGTTCATACTTCACTTGATTTTATCTTTACGTCAAAATTTGACTACATTTTTTTTTCCAGAATGTGCTAAGTAAAATTTGGGAATAAAATACTATTAAGAAGAATAATGTATTAAATTATTAACAGAATGGGTTTGGGCATTTATCAAAGCACTTTCCTTCATGAGCTAGGAAAAGAGCAAAGTGAAAAGTAAAAAATATACGATTCAGGTGTGTTTTTCTAGTATGCTTTATTCTTCTTACTTACATAATTTGTTTTTTAGGCTTTTTCCTGTGGGTCTAAGTTATTTGTTCTTTTCTGCTCATCATTATTTCTTTGGATGATAAATATAAACCATGCCTTGTAGAATTTATGTGGTAAATTCTCAAATGTTTTTCCTTATATAATTTTTTCGTATTCAACCTTTAATTCAACTCACTACTTTTATAACAATAAAATTAAAAGCTTTAAAAAGAAAAAGAGTACCTGAGATGATCCATTTAATTCAATTTTAGAAAATTTATTCTTTTTGCTAATGATTGATATGGAGGCCTGTCTGTGATCCTGTTCCTTATCGAGGTAGCCTGAGGGGGAGGGGCTGTTGGGGCTTGGATAAGGGGCTTTTCGGCTAATAAAGAGAAACTGTGAAGGGTGCAGGTTTCTGCCTCTACTAGACAATCTAGGCAGCAGCAATAAACACAGAATCAATCAATGGAAGCCAACACTCACAAGCCTCAATCTTTATTTGACTGTGATAAATAAACTTGTGGCTATTCATGTTTTTATAATTGATTGAAACTCATTGCTGAACAGAATTTACAGAATGGGAATAAAGAGCTATCAGGACAGGAAAGAAAGGTGGAACAAGTAGCTGATGATGACAGTATTGATCTAGTGAAAGTGTCTCACCTGGAGCTGACATGTCACTGGACTGGGACAAGTAGGTGTGATAACAAATCTACTTATTTTTAACCAAGTTTTCATTAGAATTATATAAGGGAAAATAAAAACGTCTTAAGTAATTTAGATGGACAAGTCTTTTCTCTTTCAGACTTTCCCGAGTTCTCAGTACAATGCCTCAGACTTGACCGGTGCCCTACAAATATTAGCTGAATTCATGATCTGTGCTTTTAGCTCTTTGTACCTAGAGCCAGAACCTTGTTTCCATAGCTTTTCTCACTATCATGCTCCACACCCCAACCTCAGGAGGAAAATTGTATATAACTTATTTAAAATTGATTAATATACTGATTAATTTAATTAACTTAAACTTACAGTTAATTTCTTTAAGGAGAGATTTTTGCAGGCAGTACCTCCCTCCGCTCCATTAAGAATGTATGTGTTACCCCCCACCCATGTTCACTACAGCATTATTCACAATAGACTCGACATGGAAGCAACCTAAGTGTCCACTGACAAACTAATGGATAAAGAAAATGTGGTGTATAAATGCAATAGCATATTATTCAGCCATAAAAAAGAAGGAAATCCTGCCATTTGAGACATGGATGGAGTTTGAAGGCATTATGCTAAGTGAAATCCGTGGGAAAGAGAATGACAAACACCGTAAGACCTCACTTAGATGTGGAATCTAAAAAAGCTGAACTCCTAGAAACAGAGTAGAATGGGGGTTGCCAGGGTGGGAGGGTAGGGGAAACAGGGAAATGTTGGTCAAAGAGTACAAACTTCCAGTTATAAGAAGAATAAGTTCTGGGGAACTAACATAAAGCATGGTGACTACAGGTAGCAAAACTGTATTATCAACTTGAAAATTGCTAACAGAATAAACCTTAAACACTCTCACCACACACACATACACACAAAGGAAACAATGTGAGATGATAGAGGTGTTAACAAAGCTTATTGTGGTAATCATTTTGCAGCAATGCATACATGTATTAAATCATCACCTTAAAATGACACAATGTTATATGCCAACTCTAACTCAACTGAGCTAAAATATGTGTGTGTGTGTGTGTGTGTGTGTGTGCGCGCGCGCGTGCGTGATAGCTGCTGTTACCCAGTACCGTGTGTGGTGGTGAGAGGACGGGGGAGTAGTAGGGGTGAAATACCTCATTTCCTAGCTTCCTGACACAAAAATGACAATGACTATGGCTCATCCTTCTGTGCAATGTTCTGCAATACGTAGTAAATAGAATTACACAAATATAAATATTTACAAGTTTATTTATCATATTCAAATAAACATTATGCATAGATTAGAGGTTGTTTTTCTAAATATTTTATTCATGTTTTTAAAAGAACACATATTTGTAGCATTTGTTCCATGGAGATGGTCATATTTTCTGAAACTTGGTAGGCACGTTTTTACAAGATGCACTGTAGAATATATCAACAACTAATGAATTAGAAATACTGATGACAGTGCACTGTAAAATGTATTAGGACACTAATTAGACAATCGCAGAAATGCTTACTGATGGCTTTTAAACACCTGCTTGGCAATTTCTAAGCCTGGGTGTTACTTCATTTAACAATACACGCTTAATTAGGAGACAGAGTTAAGATTAAATAATAAACCCAGGACCGCCCAGCATGCTCTATGCTTTTAACTTTCTACCTCATCCACAAAATTTAAGGAATGATAATTTCATTTACAGAGGAAGCAATAGAATAGATTTATCTGTTCCCTCAAGGCAGATTCTAATCGCTGTTATGAACCTCATTTCATAGAATGGCAAAGAAGATTTAGGAATGAGGTGTGTATGGGGGTACTGGAAGGACGTGAGAGCCTAGAGCAGAAAGCTAATCATTTCCAGGTGCGATTTCTCCAGACAAGGGGAAGCCCATTTCTCTGTGATCAGCCGAGACCAAATTTTGTTAGGGTTTCCACCTTGGTGGCCTGCAATGGGTACCTGTTGTTTTATGTGCTTGCCACCCCACTTGCACACATGTATATGTTCCTCCTATTTTTCGACACATGAATATGGTGGAAGGACCCACAATAATAAACACGACAAAACCCAGCTGGCTGCAGTTGGTGAGTGGTCTCTGACCACTCAGAGAGTGTTCTGGGGACCAGCAGTACTGACCTCACCTGGCAGTTTCATTAGCAATGCATCATCTCTGGCCCTGCCCTTGACCTACTATATCAGAATCTAAATTTTCATAAATTCCTCAGATGCTGTGTACAATCATTAATTTGTAATGCACTGCCCTACAGCACTTTATTACAATGCCTCACTCAGTCATTGCTTTTGCTTCCCTACAATACTCTTGGGTTATTGTAACAAATACCCCTTTGTCTTTTAGCTAACCACAATGGGTTTCCACTACCTGCTACTAGAAGACTCCAGAGAGCCCCACTTTACCTCTTCAATCAATTTTATTTCCTAAAACAAATGAAACTTTAAATTTAATTTCCAAAACAATTTCTTTCTCCAAGCAGCATTAAAATAACGATTGAGGGGGATTCATATTGGGGGACCTGAAATTAAGAGTTATTTGTTGTGACTTAAAGGGTGATTCATGAGTCTTTGAACACAGAATAACTACCCATGTTCAACAGCTGAATTTATTTACAGGAAAATCTGCCACCACATATAAAAATGTTTTTAAGAGTAATATTGTGCTGATAAATTGTAAGAAATAAAAAAGAATAGAGTGAGAATCTGTGAGATCTATCTCTCAATAGAGTGAGAGAGACTCAAAAGATACATAAGGTTAAAATAGAGGAGCAAGAATAAACTCATGTGGCTAAGGATGGACATTTGGGTGAATAAAAACATTAAAAATAATTACCATAAATTTAGGTAATGGCTATTTAGGGAAGAGGAAAGACATGATTGAGAAGGAGCATAGGCAAGGGACACTGAGGTAGGTAGGAGAGTTCTATTTCTTAGCTCGATGATAGTTACAAAATGGGTCCTCTGAAATAATTTATTGAAGCACACATTTGTTTTGTGTGGGTTTTTTGGTAAGTGTATTTTAGTATAAAAAATATATAAACAACAACAAAGAAAAGTCTCATAGGAGAGTTGAGCTCTACCTAAGAGCTGAAATATCTCTTCTACATATAAGGCTCTTTGCAATTGTGTCCAGGGCATTTGCTTTAGTGGGACAATATTAAAGTCAATTAAAACAAAAGGGAGGGGCATGTGGGTGGCTCAGTCATGAAGTGACCAACTCTTGATTTTGCTCAGGTCATGATCCCAGGGTCATGGGAGAGAGCCCCAGCCTTGCAGCAGGCTGAGTGCTGAGGGTGGAACCCACTTAAGACTTTCTCTGTCTCCCTGGGACCCTCTCCCCTGCTTACATGCTCTTTTCTCAAAAATAAAAAAAAATAATAATAAAAATAAATAAATAGGGGCGCCTGGGTGGCGCAGTCGGTTGAGCGTCTAACTTCAGCCAGGTCACCATCTCGCGGTCCGTGAGTTCGAGCCCCGCGTTGGGCTCTGGGCTGATGGCTCAGAGCCTGGAGCCTGTTTCTGATTCTGTGTCTCCCTCTCTCTCTGCCCCTCCCCCGTTCATGCTCTGTCTCTCTCTGTCCCAAAAATAAATAAACGTTGAAAAAAAAAATTAAAAAAAATAAATAAATAAAATAAATAAATAAATAAATAAACAAACAAACAAATAAGTAGCAATGCCTTTCTTAAAGAACAAAAGAAAGCAAAATAAATGCTGAGTGTATCTTCAGGACTCATCATTTCTGGATTCATCTGTCACTGACTCATTTTTTAGAGTTTCCTTTTATTTTTTGTGTTTAGCATAGCAGGAATTGGTGTTTCACCATGGAAGCTCTAGATCTCTGATGGCCAGATGCTAACATGATGTCAATGTTTTAATACCGGGCCATTTATAATCCTCTTCTTGGAGAGAGGGATAACCACAGCATCAACCTTAGATCTTTAATAAGGGTATGAGAATATGTATTAAATCACTAAGTGCTCCCCACACATTAAAGAGCTGTTAATTTCTAGTTGAAGTTGTGAAAAAGAGCAGAGTTTTGGAGTCTAATGATTTGGACTGGGTCTCAACTTTCATTTAAGCAGGGTGGCTATTTTCTGCCTGATTTCATAAATCATAGAAGTGTGCATTTAGGAAAAGTTTATCAGTAAGGTACTTTCTATTGGTCTTAACATCTAGAAAATAATTCACCATTCAAATGTTAGATTATTGTCTTAGAATAATATCAAAGAGGTTTAAGTACCATTTGCACAGTATAAGTCTTTTGTGATGAACCATATACTTGCATCGTATCCAAGATTAGGTCAGAAAGCCAAAAAATGTTTTCAATCAATGTTGCCTTCAAATCTCAATAAATGTTAAATGTAGCTGATGGATACTTGAAGATTCACTATATTATTCTCTTTATTTATTTATTTTTAATTTTTTAAAAGTTTATTTATTATTGAGAGGCAGAGCATGAGTATGGGAGGGGCAGAGAGACAGGGAGACACAGAATCTGAAGCAGGCTCCAGGCTCCAGCTGTCACCACAGAGAGCCCGACGTGGGGCTCGAACTTGCAAACCGCAAGACCACAACCTGAGCCGCAGTTGGACGCTCAACCGAGTCACCCAGGTGCCCCAATTCTCTTTATTTTTTATGCTTGCAAAATTTCATTTAAAATATCTTCAAACTCAAAAAGATATAGACATTAAATGTGCACAGCTTTTGTATGTCAATCATGCCTCAATAAAGGAGCTTAAAAATATACAGATTGAACAAAAGAATAAAATCTCAAAACAATAGATAAAGCCACCCTTAAAAATCTCTTCTTGGAAGCAACTATGTTGAGGCTAGTCTAACCTGTCCTCTGTATAGAACTCCAACATAGCTCATATCTCCTGCTGGGTTTAAATAGATTATCTTTTTCTTTGGTTAAGCACCACATGAAAAAAGGACTTGCCAATTTGATAGGCTAAAAAAAATTGCATTTTCCTCTTTTAATTTGTATTGCCCTGAATACTAATGAAGTTGACCCTGTTACATTCTTTTTCAGTTTTTAGTCCTATAAATGTCTTCTATTCCTATTTTGGCCTCATTTTGCAATAGGATCATTCATTCTTTTATTATTACTCTCTCAGGATTCCTTATACATTACAGATATTAATTTCATTATATAATTCATGTGCCAAGGTTTCCCTGTTTTTGTCTGATTTTTTTTACCATATATAGAAGATGTTAACATTTATTCAGATACACATATATACATCATTTTTTCCTATCTGCTTTCTCTTTGCCTTTCTACTTAAAAGCTTTCCCTTTCCACTTGTTACCTATTCACATATTTCTCCTTATTCTTTTATGACTTAACAAATTATATGATATTTAATAGAGTATATATTTTATGATTTCGTATTATAGTCAACTCTTGAACAACATGGGTTTGAACTGCACTAGTCCCTTTATACACCGACTTGTTTGTTCAATACAGTACACTAAATAAATTTTCTTTTATGATTTTCTTAACATTTTTTTCTAACTTGATTGTAAGAATATCTAATACATATAACACATAAAATATGTGTTAATTGTTTATGTTATCAGTAAAGCTTCAGGTCAAGAGTAGACTACTAGTAGTTAAGTGTTTGGGGAGTCAAAAGTTATATGTGGATTTTTGATTGTGCACGTAGGTGCCCCTAACACCCACATTGTTCTAGGATCACCGTTTGGTACTGATTTAGATACATTTTGTGAAGCACAGTTCTAACTTGGTTTTTCCTCTCAAGCAGACAATTATTATTTATTCTGAAAATAAATCCATCTGTCCGTATGTACTTGAATTTTCTTCTTCATATTCTAAAAATTATGAAAACAGGATGCTCTGTTTATATGGAATCTCTTTGTTATAGGTGACCATTCACAAGTCAACAATAGGCAGTTTTAAGTCTTTATAGGTGAAAATATTATTCATTTTTCAGAAACAGATGTACTTTGAGAAAATAAAGAAACTTTAAGATCCCCATTTGTTTTCACAGAATGAGTAGGAAGGAGATAGAATCTAAGCTGTTCGTAGGTAATGTGGCTGCCCTTCTCTTGTGTTCAAAACATAAATTTATGACACTACCATACAGTCAAAATCATGGTGCATATAACCTTGAACTAATCTTGAAATTCCCATGAATGGGACAAAACTTTTCATTTTTATTTTGAAGATAAGGCTTAAAAATGTAAATAGCCTTAGAAAGAGTTTATACATTTTGGCCTCAAAGAACTTTAGATATGTTACTGATAGGAGCCAACCCGGGGAACAGGTATTGAATGATAAGGGACCTTGCGACCAAAAGGGCAGGTTGGGGATGAAGGGAAGTTAAAAACACAGTATGAAAAATGGAGCCTTTCTATCACTACTAGTCTTGCTATAACTCCCATTTCCAGAAAGGCGATCATATCCTAAGTACAATCTAGCAATCCTTCTCTGAAAGATGGGCAAATGAGTCCCATCTGTAAAAAGTGAGGGAATTCTCTAGGTCGTACATTTCATTTGATCCTGGTGATGAAAATCCTAAATCATAGGTTGATGAGAAAGACCAGATAAACAAGAAGAATTATAAAGTCAAAATACAACAGTGTACCACAAATACACATAAGACACACCTGTGCTCTATGAAGAGAAACCCAAAGTCCAAAGAGAGAAAAACAAACAACATATATTGTACCTAGAATCAGAGTGGACAATGCTTATAACTTCAGGGAGGGCAGAAATAACATTTAGATGACTTAGGTGATAAGTTGTCCTGACCCCAAGGGATGCAATGTTTCAGGGGTAAGAGAACAGAATAATTTTGGTGTGTATCTAGGGGGCAGGAGACAACCTTTCCCAGGGACACAATGACCTGGACTGATATATGCTGAATTTATCACTGGTTTGCCATACAGCTAAGAGGTGAAAACACCTTCGATGCAACAAACTTAGTAGTTTGCAGAAAGAAGTGCTTAATGAGGTATTTAATCTTAAGCAACAGAATGGTAAAGGAAAGATATTTTCTTTTACAAAGAGACAATAAAAGTGCTTTTCTCTTTAATTTTATTTTTGCTCTCTTAAATCAATGAACTCCAAGCATTCTCCAATGCAAAATATTCTCTCTTTTACAAGAAAGGGAAACACAGGCAGTTCAGAATATAACATCTTTCCTATACCCTACTCTACCCCTCTACCTCTTCCAAATAAGAGAAATGTGTTCTCATTTATATTATCCTTCCCTGAAGTTGACTCTTGTTAAGAAGAGTAATAAATATCAAATCAAATTTTCACATGGTTGAAAGGCAAAAACAGAAACAAATCTATTGTCTTATCCTCTGTGCGATCCTTTATAGATCAAGTATTAACATCGATTTCTTCCAACAAAATAGCATCTCTATGATATTCTCCATTATTATTAAATGATACATCATTTTGCATTTCATATGGAAGTTAAATCGGACTGTAGATATATTGGCCTGTCAGTGATTTTATCTGCTTTTGTTTTGGGGGTAGCGGTCATTTTATTGTGTCTGTTTATCGATTTAATGATGATCGTTCTTTGGATGATATCCAAATCAACATCTCTGTTCATTTTAAAACACACCTCAAAGTGTCTGCTGGATATTTCAACTACTTCTCATTTCTACCTAAAATCTAGCATGCTGAATGCTAGTCTCACAATCTATAGTGCAATCCACAAAGAAACCACTTCATTCGCTGATTTCCTTTTTGGTCTCTGATAGGCGTAGCAATGAGTGGGAGTGGAATCAGAATCCAAAATTAATAGAATCAACATCTTCTAGTGAAAGATGAGGCTTGAAATCTTTTGTCACCCTTGCCTCATTTCCTATCTTTCCTTCCTTCACATCTAATTATTCACTTAATGTTAGTTTCCTCTACGTAACTTCCTCCTTCATGGATAACAGCAAGCAAGGACTCCGGACAATGAGAACTATGTCTTCAACCCTCCCCATGTCCAGGATCATGAGGTGTTTCACTTCTATCCAGGCCTCAGGAAATGTTGCCTTCACTCTCTGGATCCCTAACTTATGGCACTGTTAATGACATATTTCTATATAGGTTAGGGATCACACAGCTTTCTTTTATTTCCTTCTGGAAGGTTAGGTTCTTTTTTATTTTTTTTCATGGGGGTCATCTTTACTTAAGTCAACAATTATTTTTGGAGCACATAACACATGCCTGATGTTGTAACAGAAAAAGGACCTACCTGTAAGAGAAGAGTGTGGAAAGGCCCCACCTTTTGAGAAGAAAGAAGACAGGCAAGTTTCTATGTTAGACACTGCAACACAACAGGTTTATAGTTATCCTTACAACACATCAGTGCTAGAGACTGGGAGCGTAAGTTCAAAAATGAACAGGATCAAAAAAGAGGTGACATTTTAGTGATAATTGACAGAAAGGCCACCATCCCTTGCTGAACGGTACGATTTCCTAAAGGGCAAATACAAGAAGGTAAAAAATTAATTTAGAAAAAAACCTCACTAAGAGGTTGTGCATTAGAGTACAGCTTTCAGGAGACATGAAAGGGGTAAGAAAAGCTATAAGAAAACAAAGGTTAGTGAAGAATCTGGCTCTGCATCAAAATCCATGTGTGTTTCTTCAAAATCATAGGCAATGGTTATGGAGGTTTTACCTGCCAGGCCTCCTGGGAAAGCTATTCTCCTCACACCAGACTTGAGGTCACAGCCTGGGCGTGGAAGTCCCTGAAGGGGAGTGCCGTCAAGGATGCAGACTCACTGGCCAGCCGTGTTCTTCACTTACTTACATTCGTGGCCCAGAACCTTCATTCCTAGGTCTTTTTGTCTGGGGCCTCAGGAAGAGGTCTTCTTCTGGCACCTCCACTGGGGCCTCCTAATGCAAATGGGGGGTGGGGTTGGATGGGGATTAAGGGCTTAACGATTTCACTTTTGGCTTCTTGCTTTAATCAGGAGCAAGACCCTACCAAATCCTTTGTGAAAATAACATGAGGCCGCTCTATGAGGCAGACAATTCTAAGAAAGCGCCTTCTCTGGGCCCAAGCATTCAAAAGCTCGCTCTTCCCTCAGGCCGTGAAAGCTTCCCCAAAGCTCTCAGATGTTTGTCAAATCTGAAAACCACAAGGGTAGGCCAACCCTGGATTAATAGTACTAGCAAACACAGGAAAGGAAGAAGGGAAATCACTACAGATAATAAGGCTCTGGGCAGACAACAGAACCCACCTCACCCGCCATAGGTAGAAGCAAGCCGTGGCTACAGGCAGAAATGCAATAGGCCTTTAGTTACAAGCAGTAACTGCCGCTATATCCACAAGTGGAGGATGAGGCAAAGTCTGTTCCTGTCAGAAGACAAGGTGTGGGTACAGGCAGGAGACAGCAATTCACCCAACCATAACACAATGGAGGTGAACATATTTATAATTAAAAAGAAAAATTACATCAAGGAACAAAGGCTCTTTAAACAAACACTCAAGAGATCTCCTGCCCACTGTATAATTGGAACTGTGATTAATACCTCGAGAAGAGAATATTTATTCAGTACTTTGTCAATGTTTGTTGTTTTGTGAACCATTAAAAGCTTGGATCTCTAGCCTTGAACTTCCTATTTCTATTTCTAATCTATGGTTTTTATCCACAAACTAAAGAGCGGATGAAATATAATTAGAATATACCTTTCAAGAAGAGAAAGGAATATGTAATAAGAACATTTCAAAAACACAATTTCAACTTGGACAAGGATCAGTGCCAAATACTGCTGCAAGTGGTGATATTTGAATTGGGGGCCCCTTATTGGATAGAGAGATGGTTTAAATCCCATCGAATTCAAAAGTGACCTGAAAACCTCTATTTGTCTTTCCTTCTTTGAAAAGGATTTGGAATCTAATCTTTACCCTCTCAGTATAATTTTTCTAGTAAGTACTTTTTGACGACAATATAATGATGTTGATTTCTTGTTTATAAATATGCCCTTCCTAGGTGGAATAATAATCTGACTTAAGTGCCTTTAAATACAGCAGTACCATTTTACCTACTTTAAAAAGTCAATATGAAGGTAATCCCAGATCTCATTAATCACTGCACCTTCGAAATCTATTTTCACCATACTAAGTGTTACATTTATAATGAATACAGTAGACCACTGACATTGACAGGGTTGTGTTTTATCATTTTGACAATTAACAGTGACTACGAATGTCTATGATGTGTAGTGCCTTGTAATTTTCCAGAGGCCTGCATTTGAATTGCCTGCTGGGAGAGAGATGATCAAGATTAAGTCACTTAGCTAGTGGGTGAGCACTCTGACCCAGCAGCTGCATACCTCACCAACACCTATCTGCATTAATATAGATCCTAAATCAAGCTGCTTTAAATTGTCAGAGGTGACTCTATTCTGACACATGTGAACTGGGCTGATGATCTAACACAGCGACTCTCAAACCTGAGGGTGCATCAGAATCATCCAGAGGGCTTTGTAAAAACACAGACTACTGGGCCCCATCCCACCCCAGGATGGTGTGAGTGGAAAGTAAATTGCATGACTAGGAAATTCCAAGGGTTCCAAAGGGATGCTTTGAGGGCCACTGATCTAAACAATTTTACCCATTTCATCACTAGAAAATGATTTTTTTCAAAGTATAATTGCCTAAGCAAATAGCAACAACAGTTTCACCAATCCAATTTGTTCATTTACACGGAAGAATGTGGGTCAGATATCTATACTGATTGTCAAAATTAAACAAAACCAAACAAAACAAAAACACTGTACAGGTTGTTAAATAGCCACTTCACTGAGACAAGTAAGCCCTTCCCCTCTCTACCAATGCCACTCCGTTCAGCCTACCCAGAAGCAAGCAGATGTTAACTCCTGTAGGGGACCTCTAGAAGCTTTCTAACTGGTCATTGCCCTCAGTTTAATAAAGCAAAGCATAAGACCTTGCCCTTAAGGTCAGTCCTTTCCTTATGAGGAGGCAGGTGGGGGAACGGGAGGCACTAATAACGATTCTTGTCTTCTTTTTCATCTTTCCATTCATTTATTTTACCAATGTCTTACCATTTATGTATATATATCTTTCCTTTCCTTGGTTAAATTCATCCTTAACTATTTTATTGCTCTTAGTGGTAATATAAATGGGACTGTTTATTCCTTTTTTCAGATGCTGCACTAGTGTGTAGAAATGCAACTGATTTTTGTACATTGATTCTCTGTCCCAAAACTTAACGGAATTTATTTATCTAACAATTTTTGGTGGTATCTTTACTTCAGTAAAATAAGGATTCTTTCTGATTAAAGAAAGGAGTTGGCAAGCCTGTTCATGCACATTTCAGTAATTGTGGCTTTTTACAATGGAGTAAATTCAAATTGCTGTGAATTCTTGAGGCTCCCAAATCACCCAGTCTTGTTCGTTCAGGTCAAAGATCAGAAAGGAATCTGAAAAACCCCACCATTAACAGCAATTCACCCTGTTTGAGAATATTCACTGTACCTTTAGAGCTGGCATAGTGACAGCCAGATGAGGATCTAAGAATTTGGGAAGCAGCCACCTCAAAGATTCAACAAGACAAAAATGTCAATGATATTTTTGAAAGTTGTCTCATACATAAACATATTACATAATAATGAATACATAAGAATTTGTCATCACCATATGTTTTTATCTAATCATTGCCTTTCAAGATGTTCTAAAGCAGCACTAATACAGATATCCAGGGGGATGTCTTAGTTAAATCTTTGACAGATTTTTCTCATGTCCCTGTTGGCTAAATTCTTCATGTGTAAATTACTCTAGTTTAAATTTAATCACTTTTCCCCATTTGGCCCCTAGAGAAACACTTGTGTACCTCACAAAAAGCTCCCTAAATTTTAAGCTAATGACTTAAAAATCTCTATCACCTTTTCTTTCCTTTCTCATTTATTCAAATACATAAGCACCTTAACCGGGTGCTAGGCTAAGTAGGAGAGCTATAGACGAACTAAGTTTGACTCTGTCCCCATGACGCAACCAACAGGAGGGACCATCACAGTTTTCTAGGAGAAGGCATAAGAGTGGATTATGCTTCAACTGAGAAACAATATAGGGGGAAGAAAGGCATGACAAGGGACGTGTCTTGGGAAACTTTTTTGTAGTGGAAAAGAGGAACCACATGGCTGGAGCAGAGCAGCAAAGAGAGAGGGAAGGGCACGGAGGCCACAGCATGCATGCCCTTGTTGAAGATTTGGACTTTAACTTAAGAACAATAGAAAAGATTTGAAGAGTTGCATGTTAGGGGTGGTTTGAACAGACTGGATTTTTTTTAATGATCCTTCTGGCTGCTGTGCAGAGATTGCACTTGAGAGGACTAGTGTGGGGAGACAGAAACTACTGCAGAAACTACTTTCACACCAGACGTGATGGTGGCTTGGACGGAAAAGATGATAGAGCACACGGAAAAATAGTAACCAGTTTGAAAAACATTCAGAAGGTAAAGCCATCAAGACACTTTGGTGATGAAGTGAATATGTGGGAATTGAGATAGAGGGAATTATTAAGGATATGAATAGTGGTGTCACTTCGTCTAAGTTCAGGGACAGGGCAGATCAAGAGTTCATTTTCAGGTTGAGATGCCTGTGAGCATTCCCGAGGAGATATCACAGGTATGCAGGTCTCTCCCTGTAAGTTTGGAGTTCAGAAGAAATTAACTTTTAACCATGTTGGTCATTAATATCTGTAGAAGCAATGTCACATCGTGGCTATTTCAGGCTTTAGATTCAAAGGCCCGGGGGCAGGACCAAAGAGATCATGAATCCTCAGAGAAAGACTTTGAACTACCTTAGAAACTGTCTTTTTTTTTTTTTTTTTTTTTTATGGTTTTCTGGTTCCATGCCACGAGCATCCATATAGTAAACTTGATCAAATGTTCACCTACTCTATATCTTGAATCCAAAAGAAATAAACATAATAGATTTCCATTTGGCTATTGGATGACTAGTTCAAAAGAGGTTGGATGAGTAGACTAAATTTAAAGGGATCAATAAACAATACAAATAGCAACTCTGTCTTGCTGGGGATACTTTATATATTTTGGGTTTTTTCTCTAATTGCTTGGCACCCTAGTTACTGACTTTCTGTGAGATTAACCCTATGACAAACAGTTCTAATTCTAGTGATAGTCAGCTCCTTCACAATGCCATGCACTAACCAGTTTGCTCAGAAGATGTCATCAGCAGAGCCAGTGAGTTCTAACTATGAAATCTACATTTTCATGCAATTTGAAGCACTAAACAAAAATTCGCAGGATATTTACTTAACACCAAAAATAATCTATTTCATGCAAAGAACATAATTGGATTTTTCACATTTGTATATAGACCTTGCTTCTCTCTGTACTAGCTTGAGAGATAATTTCTCCCTCTGCTGGAAAAGAGTACAGCTTCAGAGCAAATTCATATTTGGAAAATAGTACCTTAATATAAATTACTTAAGTGACCATGATTAAATTAAAAAAAGTTTCTCTAATATGAAGGATAATTTTCTTTCTGTTTTAAGAACTGATTCTGCCTTGTCACTCATAAGTGTTATGACTTACTGAGAAATTACTACATATGTACTAGCCTTTGAATAAATTCTGTGCCCTGTGCATTGTAATTTAGTTCTCAGCCACTATAAGAGGCAAGCAATATTTTATAAATCTCACATCATATACTTTTATATTAAATATGTATATATACTTTATGTTATGTTTTATTTATTGGTTGGTTGGTTGGTTGGTTGGTTTAAACAAATGAATTGAAGGTAAATTTATGTTGAAGTGAAATGCCCAAGGTCATGTATCTGTTAAGCAGCGTTTATAAGACTTGAATCTTAGGTGTAATCCTCAGTCACAGCCCTTGACCACTCAAAAGATCTCTTCAGAATCATTTTTATCTTTGCAAGATTTCACAACATTCACGGCATGTTTGCCTCAGTGAAATGAACAATTTGAATTAAATACTAACATATGAAAGACCACCTTCAAAAATCTTTCACGTACGATCTTTGGTATTTGGGGACACATGGGGCTTGGTCTCCAAAGACAGAATTATTTTCTCAGACAAAATGCAACTACTGAGAATTACAGCAACTCACACAGCAGCAGCACCTACTTGCACTGAAACACTTGTCTTTAAAAATGATCAGCTCTCTTAGATATTCCATTCATTCTCCAACTGTAAATTATTTAGAAAAGGTATCACTTCTGCAGTTCTAATAAATCCTATGAACTATTTCTCAGATATCATATTCATATGAGAATGAAAATCTCCATCTTCTCCATCTTTTGTGCCAAAATAAAATATAGCAAAGCTGCTGAAAACTTGTATTAAAGCCCTGAAATTATGTTTCAAAAAATACTCAGGAAATATTCAAAGAGAGCCTCTTTGTGTGTGAGTGAAACTGATTAAGAGCCTAATATATTTGCATGCAAGTGGAGATATCACACCAATGGCATGAAATGTTGCAAGTAGGTATCTACTTGTTTTAACATGAAAACCATACTACTCACTGTGTACATGCTGTTTTAATGCACATCTCTTCCTTAATGAATTCTGAGTAATAATAAGAGAATTATGCTAGAAATTTCATATGGAATTATGTAATGTATGAAAAGGGGTTTGCATAACGTTTCTCTTGTATCCAGGAGATGAAGTGTATAATTCACTAAAACCCTGGATATTAATAGCTCCTATATCTGGACTGAACAGTCTTAGCTATAAATGAAAATTTCATAGAAATATAGTCTAGTTTAAAAACAGTGTTTTCAGAAGACATTGAGAGAGGGAGAAGATAGTATTTTTATTCATATTTGTGCCTTGCCATCTGTGGACATGCTAAGGATGGTTGGACTTTTTCTTTTCTATATGAAACACCAGAAATGGGCCTAAAGGGCATTGTTGATTTTACCTGACACACAGTGATTTCAGTCTTTTCTTGGGAGACACCCTCTGCATGATTCTTATGCCCCAAAGCAAACATGTTGAAATGTCTTAAAAGTCCTCCTATGTACCACCCCAAAAATATTTTCCATTCAAAAGCCCATTCTAGGGACTTAGTTTAGAAAAGTCTTTATTATTATTGACATAATCTTTAGATCTTAGGGCATTTGATAAGAGTGTTAATAGACAAAGCATTTCTCAAATCAGCTAGCAAATTTCAAGCATTAGTTACTGTTAAGTGAAGCCTGTAATTCTATCTTGCAATTCATTCTAATAAAATATATACATCATTGACATGGAAATAATTTTCAAAAATCTGGGATTCATCGACAGTACTATATACATAAATCTGTGGAAATAAACTCTATGTATTCATCTGTTACATTAAGTTTCCTAAGTTCTGTCCTGTTCTAACATCTTCAGAGACAAAGGAGATTTTAATACTTGCAAAATAATTGGGAGATGCAAATAAGTAGGAAATGGCATATGCTAGAACACAAAATATAAAGGTACTTTCCGTTTGCTTCCGAGATCAACTGATTCGCCTCACTTTCCTCATGATTAAATTTAACATGATAGTCCTTTCTGAAGTCAAACAGGTCTAAGTTATCAGATGAAGATGAGCAAGGCAGGTATCCAGACGGGGATCTGGGGAGAGGGTGGGAGGCATGACGGTGACCAGAGATCAGATGATCAGATATGAGGAGGGGTCTTCATGAATAAGTATGAGGTGGGGTGGAAGGGGTAGCCTCCTGTTCCATGTCGGAGTGCAAGCGGGCTACAGAGGGCTACCTGGTGTGAGGCGTTAGACCCCAAGAGGGGTATGGAGGACATCTGTGTGGAAGATGGTATGCCACAAGTATGTGAGCCAGAGAAGAGTAAAAGAGTCATCCACAAAGGAAAGCACCCTGGCTGAGGATGTCTATGAAAGCATAGGATGTGGTGGGGTGGTTGGTGGGGGGATGATGTCCAGTATGAAGTACAGGAACATAGACAGGGATAGGAGATGTGATGGATGTGTTGACAGGTGATGGTATCATTTCTACACTGGTTACACACAAGGAAATTGACCAAATGAGTAAATACCTTAAGGGACATGGGATTTGGTTTTTCATTGTCAGAGAAAGAGGTAGCAAACCAAAATGCCACAGAGACCAAATAGATGTCCCCTCTTTATGGGGGGGAGGGGGAGGCACTGAGGAAGCTCTTGAAAAGTTCTAATATTTGATTAGTGAAACTAATCAGCCAGTGAAATTATACTGTAAGCTGACAGATGAGTCAGACGAGTCTCACATTTTCTTGAGACTTGATGTATAATTATGCATGATGAATTAAAGGCTCAATTCTCCACCTACAGACAGAGGAGTCTGAAACCTAGAGGGGGGACAGGTGATCCTTCTCTTCCATGAATGCAATAAGTTACTGTGTCTCTTGAGACTAGTACAGAAAAAGGAAGAATGCTAACATGACCAAAGAGATTATTACATGCTGAACTATGACATATTCTTTAGATGTTTTGTCTCATTTCTTACTGCATATTGGTAATATGGATATTATAAGGCCATTTTGCAAAATGGACAATGCAAAACTTAGAATTTAAATACACGAGTATGTTACAGGATTAAAGATCTTGGTCTGATTTCAAGCCCATACTTTTTAAGCCTTTATACTCTCTCCCTAAAATGAAATAAGAATAGCCTCCCAGATACGGTAGATTTTCTGATGTTGTGCTACTCCCAAACTTCAGTAATTCTGTTGTAATAAATACTGTCTTCTCAGTACACATAAGTATTGTATCATCTATGAAAAAAAATTGTGAGAAAATGGTTATGGCTTGAAGATAATCAAATGTTTTCTAAGGAAATGAGTTATTCTTTTTACCACAGTGATAACAATTTACACATTTTATGTGCAACGTGACTTTGTTTTTTCTCATTTCTGATGGCTTTGCCACATGGTGCCTTTTTAACTGCCCGTTTTGTTTGTAAACTTACTTAGTTTGTAAACTAAGCTTCTTTGAGATATAGGATAAAGTTGAGCACCTCCTGAAAGGGTTACCATCTGGTCCTGGCAATGGTCTTAAATGACACTACTTTTGGAAACATATCTAAATTTCTGGCTTGAAGCATTTTTGGACTGACCATTTGGGATGAATTTATGTAGCAAACTTGTGCAAATGTCAGCTTGGGCTTATATATTTTCAGGGGAGACATTTTATTCCCTCATTCGGTACGAAGTTTGGAGACAGGCAATTTTCCTATTTTTACCTGGGAACAGAGTTATTTCTAATTCATTCTTACATGAGGAGAATAGCACTTTTGAGTTCCAAATAGAAGAAAAGTGGATTTCTGCTTTGACTTTCCCATTTGGGCTCAGCTTTAAAATTGTTTTCTTCTGTACCAGCACCCACCCCAGTCCTGGGAAATATCAAAGATGACACTCAGAAAAACTGTGATTTGCCCATGTGATTCAAGGTGAAAACTAACTTCACTGTTCCAATTAATCTCAGGTTGGTGGCTTCACTCAGCCATTGCTCTAACTTCTTTACTTTGTTGTCAGGCTACATACGCATTTCTTTTCTTTTCCATTTTGTGTATTGTTTTCAAAAGAAAGGTCCGTGCTAGATTCTCATTTGCCACACTGCCAGAAATCGTACTAGAAGGCCAAGTTTTCATTATTTCTTTGTTCAGTGAGATTCTAGAGTTCAGTAATACACATTACTAAAATTAATTTGAGGGAAAGACTATTACAGATGGCATGGGTTATCTCATAACTTGAAATTAAAAAAAATTTTTTTTTTCAACGTTTATTTATTTTTGGGATAGAGAGAGACAGAGCATGAACGGGGGAGGGGCAGAGAGAGAGGGAGACACAGAATCGGAAACAGGCTCCAGGCTCCGAGCCATCAGCCCAGAGCCCGACGCGGGGCTCGAACTCACGGACCGCGAGATCGTGACCTAGCTGAAGTCGGACGCTTAACCGACTGCGCCACCCAGGCGCCCCATAACTTGAAATTTAAAGAAGAAATCTAATGTATGTTAATCTTTCCCCTTGTTCCAGTATTTCTTTTCTTTTCATTGAAGATCAATAATTTTAAAAAATATTTTAAGGGATAATGAGTTGACAGGCCTCCAGGCAGACTTGTAGTCTACCCTCATTTCAATACAAAAAACAAAATCATATCACTTCATGACATAATCTCTCTGGACTACAGTTGTAAAGTTAGTTCTCTCATAAGGAAAGTTTTTTGTTTCTTGTAACTACTAAACCATGGTCGAGATCAATACAGGGATATAAAGATTCAGTCTCCAATAGGCCATTCTTTGACTAAAATCTAATTTGTAACTACAAGATCTTTGAATGTATTGTTTTTATTTTTTATTTTACTTTTTATTTTATTTTTGAGACAGAGAGAGAGAGAGAGAAGTGTGTGCAAGCAGTAGAGGAAGAAGAAGAGAATCTTAAGCACGCTCCACACCCAGCGCAGAGCCTGACACAGTGCTCGATCTCGAGACACTGAGATTACAACCTGAGCTGAAATCAAGAGTCAGATGCTCAACCAGCTGAGTCACCCAGGCACCCCTGAATGTGTTGATTTAAAAAAAAAAAATTTTAAATGTTTACTTATTTTTGACAGAGAGAGAGAGAGAGAGACAGAGCATGAGCAGGGGAGGAGCAGAGAGAGACACAGAATCCAAAGCAGGCTCCCGGCTCTGAGCTGTCAGCATAGAGCCGGACGCGGGGGTCGAACTCACAGAGGGCGAGATCATGACCTGAGCTGAAGTCGGACGCTCAACCGACTGAGCCACCCAGGCACCCATGAATGTATTGATTTTAAATCAATGTGCCATTTTATGGTTGTCAGTCTCCACTTGTAATTCTGGTGTGTGATTTGGTCTCAAAAGACCTGATCTCAAGTTGGTAATGCTTATTACATTAAAACTTGCCAATGCCACTTGGAAAACTTAAGCTACGTTAGTTCATTAAATTATGCAGTATTTAATATGGTGCTTCAAATTATTATAGATACCTGACAGACATACAAGGGGTTTAGCGACTTGTCTTTTGGAATTCAGTGATTGGAGCTGCTTCTTTGAGTCTTAGGGGTAATCCTGCACTTCACAAAGTTAAGACAGTGGAATGTGTCATGCAGAAGCCACATTTATTTTTACTTATACTTGCTTTGAATGAAATACAACTTTTTAATACTATGTAGTCAAACTCTCTTGTTTCAGGTCTGATAAAAGCAAGAAACCAATTTCCTGTTGTTTGGTTAAGTCCCGATAAAAACTAGAAAGGGTGATGCTTGGCAATGCACAAATGATTGCTTGTGAATTTTATATGAACATTGAACTTGGTTTAGTCAATATATTCCATTGATTGGTTTAAGCAATATTATCAAAATTTGTTTTGAGAAGGATAGTGTTGCCTGGCACAGTGCCTGGCACATAACAGCATTAGGATGCAGTCAAATATGTGTGAAATAAATCAATCACTGAATAAACTGTATAATGGATTGATCTATTTAAAATAGCTCAAGGCAGGGCCTGGGTGGCTCAGCCTGCTAAGCGTCTGACTTCACCTTAGGTCATGATCTCACGGTGCGCGAGTTGGAGACCCGCGTCAGGGTCTGTGCTGACAGTTCAGGGCCTGGAGCCTGCTTCGGACACTGTGTCACCCTCTCTCTCTGCCCCTCCCCCACTCACCTGCATGCTTGTACTCCCTCGCTCTCAAAAATAAACATTTAAAAAAATAAAATACCTCGATAAATATCTAACATTTAGAGAGCACATTACCCTTAATTGTGTTAACTTGTCACACAGTTGATCTGGGTCAGAGCTTTTAGCTGTGTGGATGTGTGGGTGATCCTGAGGCCGTGGGAATTATGTGCAAAATTATGAGCTAAACGTCTAAATGTGTTTTTTTCCTTCTGGGTAAATAATCACTGCTTCTACAAGATCCTTCAAGTGTTTGACATGAATCAAGTTTAAATATCACTATCTCAAAAAAACGTGGATTGGTCACTAGCTAAATCCCAAGACCTGGTCTTTACTACTGCTCACCTGCTTGTACTCACTACCCTTTTGTTATATTTTCCCCTAAGCTGTTCTTTCCAGCTTTCCTCTTTTCTTTTTTTAAATTTTTTTAACGTTTATTTATTTTTGATAGACAGAGAGAGAGCACAACTGGGGGAGGGGCAGAGAGAGAGAAGGAGACACAGAATCAGAAGCAGGCTCCAGGCTCCGAGCTGTCAGCACAGAACCCGATGTCAGGCTCAAACTCACAAACCACGAGATCATGACCTGAGGTGAAGTCAGACGCTTAACTAACTGAGCCACCCAGGCGCCCCCCAGCTTTCCTCTTAACTCAGACAAATGACATTTGAAATCATCTCCCAGGTGATGGCACCTGCCCAGACCACCTGGACCCATTGAGCTAAATCTGACTTGCACCTGTGCAGATGGACCATGGTGTGACCTCTGGAATGACCTACAATTACCTTCACCTCATTATAATACTAAAATCTCCACCCAAGGTAGAACACCAGCTTCATTTACATAATATACAATGTATGTGTAGAACTGTTTCCTTAAGGCACCTACGTTACCTTATGTCTGCCTCTACATAGGATAACAAGGTTTCCCAATGTAAATATTCATTGTTGGGGCACCTGGGTGGCTTAGTCGGTTAAGCATCCAACTCTTGATTTCAACTCAGGTCATGATCTCATGGTTGATGACACAGAGCCCCGCATCAGGCTCTGAGCTGACAGTGTGGAACCTGCTTGGGAGTCTCTCTCTCTCTCTCTCTCTCTCTCTCCCTCTCTCTCTCTCTCTCTCTCTCTGTCTACCATGCCCCTGCTCATGCATTCTCTCTCTCTCTCAAAATAAATACATAAACTTTAAAAAATAAATAAATATTCATCCTAACCCTAAAAGAAAGGAACCCAATCACCCTCCCTTGGGGAGTCACAGCTTTGGAAGCAATTTCCTGTGATCTCCTTATTTGCTGCAAATAAAAGTTTTCTTTGTGACAACTCAACCTGGTACAGTTCCTGACTCACTAAGGAGCAGACTCATGTTGGTTCAATTACAGATTTATTATTATTATTATCATTATTATTTTCAGATTTATTTTGGACCAAGGTATATCCCTCAGCAACATGGTGTTCTCTTACTAGAATATCAAGAAAAAATGCTCTGATATAGCCAAGTCTTGGGATTTCGAAAAACAAAGAAACAAAAAACCAAAGCATTATTAGGTGCAAGCTTTGCCACTTCCTAACATAACAAAACCTTACAAGGTTGTAAACTGCACAGTGGTAGGAATTCTTTGGCCTTGTTCAATGGCTATATTTCCCAGCATCTAGAGCAGCACCTGGCTTGTAAAAGGTGATCAAATTAGTTGAGTAAATGAATTAAAATTCAAAGGAATATTGCTTTTGTTTCCAAGAAAAAAGAAAAGGCTTATTGCTTATATTTTAACAATTCTGTGATCCTATCATTATAAATACTTAATAAACTCAAAGCAAAGTATGCAAAAATTCAATATCCTCACAAATCCCAACTTAGGTAAATTTTAACATTTATGTGAGAATTATGTTATGCACTCAGATTTTAGAAAGACCTGTAATAATTAACTCAAGGAATACCTGAAGCTATTTTTTAAATGGCGTACCATAAGTTTTGAAAACCTGACCTATCACCATTTTTGAAAATCCTCTTGGTGTATGGTGAAATATATAAAGAACGTCGAGGGGTGCCAAGGTGGCTCAATCTGTTAAGCATCTAACTCTTGATTTCAGCTCTGGTCGTGGTCTTAAAGTTAGTGAGTTTGAGCCCACATAAGGTCTCCACACTGTCAGTGCAGAGGGATTGGGATTCTCTCTCTCTCTGCCCCTCTCTCTCTTTCTCTCTCTCTCAAAATAAATAAATACACTTAAAAAACAAGAACTTTGGCAAGTAAGTCCCTATAAGTAATATCTATGATGTTATATTCAGGTTTGAAGTCAAAACTTGAATCAGCTTCTGGTTTGTTTTATCGAATGGTTTCAAATGTTAGAATCCAGCTCAAAGAATCACACAATTTATTTTATTCATCTATCAAAAACGTAGTGCACACTGAGCACAACATGTTTGTGGACAAGACAGATATCAACAGAGCTTATACTCCAGCAAGGGGAAAAGAGAAAGATCTATGCCTTTGGTTTATATTTCTTTCTAAAAGAATTAAATCACAATTTATTAGATAAACAAAATGAAAGAAAAATTTTTAAATAATCAAGAAATAACAGTGAGTACTACATTATTCATTATATCCACATTTACGTGTTAATGAAAATTGAAACCTGAAAAGAACACTAGGGATGATCTAATCCAACATTCATTTGACAGATGGGAAACCTCAGACCAAAGAGGTGAATTGGCTTGTGCAACATACGACAGGTGAGGTAGGAAGTCAGAAGTTAGGATAGATACCATGTTTTCTGATAGCCTTTTCAGAATACTTCCTCATAGAATGGGAACCCACTTGTCCCCAATTATAATTACTGAATGAGTGTTAGTTGAATTCATTAACCAGCTACATTTTGTTTCCCATATAAAGAAAGAGACATATAATGTGCCACTAAGATGTAGGTCATGTTTATGAATGGGTTAATACTTATTAGCAGGTATTCTAGTAGTTCTAACTCCCTTAATAAAAACAATGCTATGGATAAATGGTTATCTTGGTAAAATGCTGATGGGAATATTTAGGTACACCATTTTGGATGATCATTTAGTAATATCTATCAATATTAAATATGTCTACCATTTGACCTTGCAATCACATCTCTAGAACACAAGCCCACAAACATGCACACAAATTTGCCAGTATACTTATAAAAGTGACACCTGTAATAAAGAGGAAAAAAGGCAACTATCTAGCTTTATTCCGTCATTAGGATTACAGAGAAGTGACTATTTTTAAAGTTTCTGTGAAAATTTTAGTCTCATCATCTATGATGGGTCTGATATATAATAGGAGTATGATCAAATTTAGTCTAACTCTTCAAAAACACAGAACCTGACACAACACCTTGAACATAGAACTTGAATCTATATTCTTGATCAAAAGTCATCCTACCCTAAATGTACCCTTTCAATCTACTGGAAGGAACAACAAAGTAATGATTGAGAACCAGAATTGGCCAATAGTGCCAAACATCTAGATACTTTTTTAGGCTCTAAGACTTGACCATTCAAAACCTATTCTTCTTTTGTTTCCTTTTGTAAAACAGGATTAACATTACCAACCTCATTACACAGTTTTAAGCAATTATCCCAACATCAGAGGCATAGTGAAGGGCCATCACCATCATTATGTGTATATGCACATAGGAGTTATATACTCTAACCACCAATTTTGCTGTCCAGGAAGGGGTTAAAATCCTGGCTTCATTTTTTTTGGCTGTAATGGAGGTCAAGGGAATGTTACCTACAATAGTCCTTTGTGTTTCAGGTAATTGTAAAGTAGCATTATTTAATAACTATACTTTAACAAAAATCCTGAGAATTCTTCCTTGAAATAAATGTCTAATATGTTAATTACAGTGAATTGTGACAGGGCTATTGAAGCTGACTTTAGTAGTAAGCAAGTCTCTTTAAAAGAAAAATATACTAACATATCATGTGCCTACTAGAGAGAGAAATTCTGAAATTATACTAGTGTATGGAGTAAAAGTCAAATTCCTTCCTTCTCTCTCCAGGTATAACCATTTAGTATGTTTGGTGTATTTTTTAAGGTGTATATAACCACTAACTAATATTGAACTTTAGATTTCAAAAAGGGACATTTTATGTGTTGCTTTGCAAGTTGTACCTTCTATATCTCTCAAATCATGTGACAAACATTTGGAATTGATGATCTATACAATGTCACGGTGTCAACCAATGTATATTCTTGTGATCACATAGCTTTGAGAATAAACAGGCTTAATTTTATATAGATCAAGAATCAGCAGTTCTTCTTCTGTAAAGGGCCAAATAAGAAAACATTTTTGATTTTGAGGGTCATATAGTCTTTGCTTCAACTATTCAAATCTGCCACTGAAACATGAAAGGAGCCAAAGACAATAAATGAACAAATAGGGATGGATGTGTCCCAATAAAACTTTATTTACAAAAACAGCTGTGGGACAGACCTCACCTAAGGGCCATGTTTCTTGAGCTTTGCTTTAGATTTCTTTTTAGCATTCAGTACTGGTGCTGTAGACCCCTAAACTGGACAGCATCTACATGAATTTTATAACCTGGTACAAACTCCTGCAAATGAGAGATTTCATAAAAACCTTTAATTTTTAAAGGCACAGAATTGCCAAATAGTGAGTTAACCGCTGTCAGTAGGGCAAATGAAAGGCATCTCTCATGGATAGAATCCTAACATAGAGAGTGTTACTTTATAAAGAGAAAATAGCACATTAGTTACTCTTCATTACATGAAAAAACAAAAGCTGCTCACAAAATATTAAAAGCATGTGGATATTGAGTGAAAAGAGAAATAGATGAGCTATGGCAGCAAAAAGAACCATTTCAGTGCATTTTATTGATCATTAACCTTTTGCTTTAGGAGGCATTTGAAAACAACAGAGAACTGTGTTATTGGTTTGGCATGAAACCTCTAATGATGCATGAGAATATATGCTCAAAAATGTCAAAGGTCACTGGAGAAATCACATATTGGCAGATAAAATGTTTTTGATGTTGTGTTATGCAGAAGTAAAAGGGCAATAAGTTAACTTCACTTGTAATGCTGGCTTGGGGAACTTTGGTGGTATTTAGTAAAGTTAAAACTGAATGTGGTTTATTCTGGCTTTCTCCTTCCTAGATACCATGAGATAAATCTGACGGGTAGAATATCAATGTCAAGAATATATTTCTTACCAAGCACATTCAAAATTGTCAAGAATCAACCAAAGTAGTTATATTCGTGGTGGTTCAGTGGTTTATCAGCAGAGATTGTCAAAAATTGGAGAACCTACTCACAGGCAAACACAATCTTAGCTATATAAAGCATGCTTCCATTTTGTTCCTTCTGCAATTGCTAATGTCTAAAATATGTTCATGAGTGGTATCTGATCTTAGCTATTAAAACTATTAGCATAATATTTGAGCCTATTTTTTTCCAGAACAAAAAAGTCCACAAATAAACTTGGGAGGGATTTTAAAAATGTGAACGTTTTGTGGGATTATATACCTTTTATACATCAGCAAGTAAACACTGGTTTGCTTAAAAAAAAAAAAAAAAGTTAAAAAAAAATCCTACCACACACTCAGAGCATTATTCATTTAGGACCTCCTCTGAATTTCTTAAGCTGCTTTAATTGGAGAAGAATTCAACACTGCCTTCTAAAATAAACTCAATTTGCAAAATTAAGCCTTGCAGGTGTATTAATTTGATGAAGACAAAAATGAACATTAGACCAAAAATGTTCACTCGTTATGAGGGTAGGCTGGATTTCTTGCTATCAGTTGACAATGACCTATAATCTCCTGAAGAAAATACAACATTCACCCAGCAATAGCACTGCTAGGAGTTTACCCAAGGGATACAGGAGTGCTGATGCATAGGGGCACTTGTACCCCAATGTTTATAGCAGCACTCTCAACAATAGCCAAATTATGGAAAGAGCCTAAATCTCCATCAACTGATGAATGGATAAAAAAATTGTGGTTTATATACACCATGGAGTACTACGTGGCAATGAGAAAGAAAGAAATATGGCCCTTTGTAGCACCGTGGATGGAACTGGAGAGTGTGATGCTAAGTGAAATAAGCCATACAGAGAAAGACAGATACCATATGTTTTCACTCTTATGTGGATCCTGAGAAACTTAACAGAAACCCATGGGTGAGGGGAAGGAAAAAAAAAAAAGAGGTTAGAGTGGGAGAGAGCCAAAGCATAAGAGACTCTTAAAAACTGAGAACAAACTGAGAGTTGATGGGGGGTGGGAGGGAGGGTGGGTGATGGGTATTGAGGAGGGCACCTTTTGGGATGAGCACTGGGTGTTGTATGGAAACCAATTTGACAATAAATTTCATATATTGAAAAAAAAAAAGAAAACACAACATTCATAACATGTGGTATAAATGAAAAACACCAAGTATACATTAAAGAAGAAATCTTCGTGGAGTATCCTGTAGGTAATGTTTGAATGATCTAAGATGAGTGGATCTATGAGTTTTTACTTTAAGTGGTCAAGCAAAAACAAAACAAAAACAAAGTAAGTTGTACTTTATTTCTAGTTTTCCGTCTCCTCCCACATGGAATTCATCAAACAATAATCTTGGTCCTACCTCCAAAATCTCTCAAGCGTTCCCAGTTCTCCCCACACACTTCCTCTGCTCCGGCACACATGGGATTCTCATTCCAACCTTCATACTAACCTCCCTCCTGGACTTTCTACCCCGACCCGTTTGACACACAGGGGCCAGTATAATTAAAAAACAAAACAAAGCAAAACACGCACAGAAAAACGATTTAAACCGTACCACTCTTCTGCTTAAGGAGTAAATGGCTTTCCATTGCTTCACAATAAGGGCATATAAAAAAAATCCAGCTTCCTCATTATGACCAATGTCATACAATGTCCAATGTCAACAATATGTCTACCTCATCTGATGCCATTTTTTCTTGTTCAGACTCTCTTCTCACCTCAGCATCTTTGACTACCTGATTTCTCTGTTTGGGAAGCTGTAGTCTTAACTCATTTTCTGATTAGAAGATTCTCCCCCTTTAGTTCTTTGCTGAAATCTTCTACTTCGTCTCTTCTCTCTCTGGAGTTCCATTTTCTCCCATTGCCATTATTAACTTATTCACTATATTTCTTTTACAGTCTATAATTATTCAGCTCATTTTCTGATTACTTGCCTAATGCCTATTACTTCTTATTGAATGAAAGCTCCACATGAAAAGAAGCACTATTTTCCTCGCTGGCTGCTATACCGCACTGCCTAGCACGAAGAACCATCTGCAACGGATAATCAGCTATTCATTAAGAAAGGAGACACCCATGAAGAATGAAAATTCTGCAGACCCAATAATAAAACAATATAATGTACGCAGACACACACACGCAACTAGATGCTTTATAATTAAAGTTCCATGTCCTTACTAGGTGTTTCTTGAAAATACGATAATTGGAGTCAGAGACTGTATAAATAGAAAACGTAGAGAAAATATTATAGTAATGCAAAAATTAAAAACCATTTTGTTTATGCTGAAAATTCACCAGGAAGTTTAAGAACAGAATGACTTCAAGTGACCGATTTCCCATCCCCGAATTCCATAGGAGCCGGATCTGAAGCATTCCTCGATCAAAATGTCAAGTCTCGCTTAATGACAACGAGTTACTGAGCGCCCATCTATACCAGACTATGCTTTGTGCTGAAGTCACATGGACTCTATGTTAATCCTGACAACAACCTTATTGAGTTGCTACGACTATTCTCATTTTGCAGATTAGGGAATCTAGAATCTTTTATTTCAATAGGGCATAGGGATAAAAGAAATGCCAGCAAATCATCTGCTAGGCTTATGGGGGAAAAAAACAGCACTGCAGATTTTACTGCTGTGCTTAATCATTTATGAATCTAGTTTAACTTCTGTCTCTTGCTAGAAAATGGAGAGAGTGTGGAGTTCTCAGTTAATTAAGAGAAAAGGCATTGCTTGTCTTTCCCCATGATTCATGCAGAAATGTCAGTGACTGGAGACTGGTATAGGAAGCAAGAGGAAAGAGAAGATTATATCTGACTGCAAGACAGAAGACAGTGATCCAGAAGTCTCATTTGTTAATTCACTTTATTAATTATTTTATTGATTGCCTTCCAATTACCAAGCAGAGTGCTATATGCCAGAGATAAAAAGATAAAGGAAAAGCATTCCCTGCCCTTAACATCGTTCCTGTCACTTGAGTAGAGAGACAAGTACACCAATAATAAAAATATGCTGATCCCTTCTATAATGGTTGGTATTTATGGAACACTTTTCAAGAGTTAAATACATACCAAACTTCTGGGTAAATAAAACAGTGTGAAACAAACCGGCACTAGATGCTTTTATGAGACAGTAGGGAAACGTCAAAAGCACAATTCATTAAGTAAATAAGGATGGCACATCTTAATAGACAATAGGACAGAAAAAAAAATTAGAAGAAAATAGAAAAATCCATATTACCATGAAACAAGAAAAACGTATTTTCTTAAAGTTTGGCTATTTACAAACTTACCCTGCCCTCCCAAATCTTATCATATTGTTATTTATTTTAGACATAAAGCTGTCAAATTAATGCCTGTTCTTGTGTAAAACTTCATCCTTGATTGTCTGAAGTTAATTCCTGAATCACTGCCTGACAGATGGTTTCAAGTTTTACATTCTCACAATAAAGAGACAAGTTTACCCTTTTCTGAAAAACTATCTAAATTTGATTTCCAATAACTCGTAAAGATAAAATTAGCGTCTAGACTTGATAGCTATAAAAATCCAGCATATCTATGCGATATATTTGACAGTCAATTGTTTTGCATACCAAGTGACATTTTTATACTGACAAGTCAAATTTAAGGCATCCATTCAAATTAACATCGCTGGAAGTGTAAACATTTAATTGTAAATGCAAATACAAATGCGTTCCCATTCCTGAAATATTGTTTTATTTTTATTTTAAACTTTTATAGCTGGGCAACCTGGGTGGCTCAGTTAGGTGAGTGTCCAACTTTTGATTTGGGCTCATGTCGTGATCTCATGGTTGTGGGATAGAGCCCAGCTTGGAGCCTGCTTGGGATTCTCTCTGTCCCTCCCTCTCTGCCCTTCTACCATTCATGCTTGCATTTTCTCTCTCTCTCTCTCTCTCTCTCTCTCTCAAAATAAATTAACATAAAAAAAGACTTTTACAGCATATTTCCTTTATAACCCTTTATTCAAATATGTTACTCTTCTTTGGTATTTGTATAACACTGTTACTATATACTCCCATATGTACAAACCTTATTTAAATTTCAGTATAATCTCTGGGTTTTTCCTGATTTTCAGAGGTTAAGGTTTAAAAAGTTAAAAAAAAAACACATACACATCTATGTATTAATATGTCTTTAACCTGCCCCACAGATTTCACACACACACAGACACACACATTCTTTAGAGAAAAGAAAATGAAATATAACAGAACGATATATACAATGCTCAGATTTTGGCTTTCCCTCAGGCTCCAACTAGTAACTTTAATTTGATTTTAGGGTCTCCTCCCAGGCAAGCATTTTAGAAACTTCTGTGACTACTTCTGATTAATCACTAAAGCTCTCCATAAAGAACCCCTCCATTCACCCTCTTTGCCTAAAGATGCAAATCTGGCTTGTGCTTTATTGCATTCTTCAGATTCTGAGCCCATTATTGTCCAACTTTATTTGTATCCAAGAATGATTTAAGATTAGAAAAGGAAACCTTTCTGCTTACATCATCAAGCACTTGTCTGTGTGAATCAATGAAGAAAGCCTGCATTTTAAATTGTAGCTTGGCCCACAATGCAGCTTCTAAGGACTAGAGAAGACATAGTCTTTTCTGCCTTCAGCCTCTTGTCCTGATTAACATTATTTGACCTGCTGCCCTAATAGAAAACAGACTCAAGCCACTCCTGAAAAGACAATGCAATGGTAATGAATTCAAAACATAAATCTGAAATGAGGCCTAAGAACTACAGATTCCATATTTTAGAGTGTGGAGCTCAACCACCACGTGAGACTTGCCAAATAAAATGGGGGCAAAACAAGTTTTGTGATTCAAACCGCTGACTCATGTTAAATAAATATAACAAGTTTAGGAGTGACAAAATAAAGATTTTTAAGGGAGAGTTAGGGGTGTTAGCATCACAACTACTTGTTTCCTTGATTTGGGAAGAAAATGGTTTCTTTCCTTTTGCCTCAATTTAAGAAAGAGGCTTCAAGGAGACCATTTTACATGTCACCTGTATTTTGAGTACATGATGGATTGGGATGGGTTTGCTACATAAGACTATCTGAAGGAGAAGCCATCCAGCCAGACTTTTTGAATTGGAATAAAAGAAAAGTTTGCTGCTGTAAACTTGGTTGTAAATCTGGTGTTTGTCGGGACATTGAATGCCTAAGTTTTCAAATTTCATTGGATAAGATGTCAACCACGTGAGAGAACCCTTGGTGCCTTTAATCTGTCCCCACACACCTCCCAAGGACAAGAAAAGCTCAGCAAAAATAATCTTGGCCAGCTGAAACACAGCCAAAATATCTAGTGTGAGAAGTATGGGAACGCGGAGCTTCTTAGTCAAGGTTTTTAGTGAGAATTCCCTAGGATAAGGAGGTGGGTGGGAAGAATGTCTCCAAAGAGCCCACTAAAATGACCTCGATGGACTCTACTTGGACCTTGGGATCCACACAGTAAGGTGGCTCTCAGGACAGTAACTTCTTACATGATAGTTCGAAGATCCAAGAAATCATAGCAGAAGGTGCCAGTGCTATTTTTTTTTTAGTTTATTTATTTATTTTTGAGAAAGAGAGAGTATATGGCAAGTGCAAGCTGGGGAGGGGCAGAGAGAGAGAGAGAGAGAGAGAGAGAGAAGGAGAGAGAATCCCATGCAGGCTCCATACTATCAGCACAGAGCCTGATGTGAGGCTCAAACTGGTGAACCCTGAGAATGATGAGGAGCATAAGGCAAACTGACAGGCCACAAACCGCCCCCCCACCACACACACACCAGGTGGGATATGTGTGATATTCCTCAGGCACTCCTGGCTGCTCAAGAACAAAGGAAAGGGGGAAAAACAGTGGTTAACTGACAGACCTCATAGTTTTGTAGGACCAAACTGTCTATCACTCCTCCATAGTCAGGTGGGAAACAAAGGCAGAAGGAAATGGCAGATAGAACTAAATTTCCTTATAAACTGAGGCCCACTGACAGATACTTTGAGGCTGGCAGAGTAAAATGTATCACCAGGAATGACCTACTGTCTTAATGCTAATGCTTTGCTAGAGGGAAAAGCAACCTGCTTGACAATAGCTAGGCCTCCAGGATCCTGTGAGTCTTTAGCATATGAAAATCTCACTGGAAACTTCTCCTGGACTTTACCTACCCCCCAACTCCATGGTATATACCCAGTCTCTCCTCAAGGTCCCGGGACAGCTCTTTCTACCCACAGGTCCTGTCTCCGTGCTTCAATAAAACCACCATTTTGCACCAAAGACATCTTTAAGAATTCCTTCTAGGTCACTGGCTCCAGACCCCAAGAACCTCACTATCACCTCCCCCACCAAAATCTCATCAAGATCATGACCTGAGCAGAAATCAAGAGTCAGACACTTGGGTGGCTGGCTCAGTCGGTTAAGTGTCTGACTTTAGTTCAGGTCATGATCTCAAGGTTTTTGAGTTCAGTTCAAGTCTTGTATCAGGCTCTGTGCCTAGAGCTCAGAGCCTTGACCCTGCCTTGGATTCTGTGTGTGTGTCTCTCTCTCTTTGCCCCTCCCCTGCTGTGCATGTTGTCTCTCTCTATCCCCAAAATAAATAAATGAACATTAAAGAAAGGGGGCGCCTGGGTGGCTCGGGTGAGTTAAGCGCCCAACTTCAGCTCACGTCATATCACAGTTCCTGAGTTCAAGCCCAGGGTCAGACGTTATACTGACAGCTCAGAGCCTGGACCCTGTCTCAAATTCTGTGTCTCCCTCTCTCTCCGCCTCTCCCCTGCTTGCTCTGTGTCTCTATTTCTCTCAAAAACAAATAAACATTAAAAAAAAAAAAAGATTTGGACACTTAACCAACCGAGCCATTCAGGCACCCTAGAAGGTCTGATGCCAGTTCTCTTAAAGCACAGTCCCAGAACTGGTCTAGCCTTACTTTTGTCATATTCCATTGGTTAAAGCAGCTAATGGACAAGGTAAGAGAAGAAGGGAAACAGATCCCATCTCTTGATGAGGGTGTGTTAAAATTTTGTAGCCATCTTTAATCTGTCCACAGTCACGACTGAGGAAACTAAGGCCAAGTAGGTGTGATATACTATGTCACTTCCTACCTGCTTCCTTCCCCCCCCCCCCCATTTAGAAGCCATTGTTATTGAGAAAGTGGAGAAATAGAAGTTCTAGATGAAGAGAGAGGCTATGCTTACCTCTCCCACTGAGATTGATAGGATGCAGCAGACTGGAAATGAGCAAGGAGACAATTTTGTATTATTTTGTTTGGATTTAGCTGGAAAGCTTAATTATCAACTAGAACACTGAAAACAAGCACAGAAGTGTCACTGGCCTTGCCATAAATTATATTCAGGAGTAGAGAAACAATTAACATCATAAGATACATTTAAAAGGGTGATGTGCCGTGTTAGAAAAGCTACATCCGAAAGATAAGAGATAATGGGTTGGTGAGAATGTGGAAAAAAGAAACCCCTGTCCACTCTTGGTGGGATTGTAAATTGGTGCAGCTGGTATGGAAAACGGTGTGGAGGGTTCTCAAAAAATTAAAAATAGAAATACCAGGGACGCCTGGGTGGCTCAGTTGGTTAAGCATCTGACTTTGGTTCAGGTCATGATCTTGCGGTTTGTGAGTTTGAGCCCCATGTCAGGCTCTGTGCTGACAGCTCGGAGCCTGGAGCCTGCTTCAGATTCTGTGTCTCCCCCTCTCTCTGCCCTTCCCATGCTCATGCTCTGTCTCTCTCAATGGTAAATAAACATTTAAAAAAATTAGAAATACCAGATGAACCTGCAATTCCACTTTTGGGAATATATAGGCAGAAAGCTAAAAACCTGTGTGGAAATCGATGGAATGTGGAGCAAGGTGAGGACAAAACACAGGTTAATAGCTCCCTTTTCCCGGGGAATATGTGTGCTATTCCTCAGACACTCCTGTCTACCCAAGAACAAAGGAAAAGGGTTTAAGTGCTTGCCATAGTGATGTGGGAAACTAAGGCAAATGAAAAATTAAATCCCTTTACTGCCTATAACCCATTGACAAGTTCTTGAAACCAGCAGAGTGACCTCCCTCTAGGAGTTCAGCTGTCTGGATGATGGCAAAAGGGAATCTTAACATTATCCCAACCCCCAGGATCCTGTAAGTCTACTTTACCATATAAAAATTCCTTTGGAAACTTCTTTTATCTCAACCCTCTCAAGGTACATGCTGTCAATTATACTCCAAGCTTATGGCCCCCTGATAGACATCTGAAGGGTCTCATGACTGAGGTTTTACTAAACAGAAATAAATGGCATTTCCCTAGCAACAGGTAGCCCCTCAAGGTCATGAAAACCTTGCTTCCAAAATACCTTAGAGACTAACTCTATCCCTGATCCCCTCCCAACCTGAGGGTATATAATGAGTTTCCTATCATGAACCCAGTGCAGCTCTTCTGCCCACGGGTCCTGTCCCTATGCTTTAATAAAATCACCTTTTTGCACCAAAGACATTTTCAAGAATTCTTTCTTGGCTGGTGGCTCTGGAGCCCCCCCCCCCGCCCCCACCCCCCCCCCCCCCGGCCACCATCACGCCAAAATGTCATCAGAAATAACTCTACCCCCATGGTACAGCATTGTTTACAATAGCCAAGACATGGAGACAACCTAAGTGTGCATCAACAGATAACTGGATAAAAAAGTGGTGTGTATATGTGTAAACAGAAGGAGTTAGAAGGGCCCAGAAAAAGAAAGATGAGACATACATAGCTTTTGTGTCACAAGAGAAGTCATTTTAGGTGCCTAGCTATGTTCCATGATTTATGTCCTCCCAGCTCTACTTGCTCAAGAACAAGTCTTGCAGAACTTCCTAGGAAGTGTCAGAATTACAAAGAAATGCAAACACCTCGGCAGTTAAGGATTGTAAGGGAACAAAGGGAATGCAGAAACTAACAATCTCTACCGGGCAGGAAACAGGCTAACCGCGAGAGAAACAATACATCAGGGGTAAAAACTCCCAGTGCCGGTTCAAAAGTATGCAAGGCCTTTCTTACTAGGGAGATCTTGAGCTCAACACCCCATCTAGTTTATACTGGCCTCAGAGGAAGTCCACAGCCTTTCTCCCTTGTCTTGATTATAAAGTTAAATCTCTCTGTGGCCTCTGCTTTAAGATAATGGTAAACGTCCACCCTAGAAGCAACACAAGCTTCATTAACATAACATAGGAAGCACGTGGAGGCCTGTTTTCAAAGCATGTTTGTGCAACTTGCAGCCAAGTATACAGGAGATGATGAAGCTCAGCTTTCTGAATACTTATCCTAAACCCTAAATAAAAGGAACCCACTCACTTCTGCTAGGGGAGTCACAACTTTGGAAATTATTTCCTCACGATCTCATTGTTTGCGGCATAATAAAGATTCCTTTGCAGGACATCTCTACTTGGTGTTGTCCCTATCTGCAATTCACCAAAAAGCAAACTCACTTCACTTCAGTTACATACATACAATGGAGTATTATTCAGTCATAAAAAACAAGGAAATCCTGTCATTTACTTCAATACGGATAGGATTTAAGGGCATTATGCTACGTGAAAAAAGTCAGAGAAAGACAAATACTGTATGATCTCATTTATATGTAGAGTCTAAAAAAACCAAGCAAACAACATAGAAAAAGCAATCAGACTGTGATTATCAGAGGCACGGGATATGGGAGGAAAGGGAAGGTGATCAAAATGTACAAACTTCCAGCTGCAAGATAAATACGTACTAGGGATGTAAACGTACAGTATGTGCCTAGGGTATACAGTGCTTTAGAGGACAAAGGAAAGTTAATCCTGAATGCTCATCACAAGGGAAAATTATACATATATTTTTGCATCTATGGGAGATGATGGATGTTAACTAACGTTATTGTGGTCATCATTTCATGATATATATGTCAAGTTATTTTATACATACACTTTATACTTACGCATACACTTTATACTTACACAGTGCTGTATGTCAATTAGATCTCAATAAAACCAGAAAAAAATTAAAACATGACATAAAAGTGTGATAAGACAAAAATAAAATGCTTTATAGTTACATTTCATGAAACTTCCTGGTTCACAATAACTTTACAATTCATTCTCTCTCTCTCTCTCTCTCTACACACACACACACACACACACACACACACACACACACACACACATATATATACCTAAGCAAATTATGTTATATAATGCATTCTTTTTTTTTTTTTTTAATTTTTTTTTCAACGTTTATTTATTTTTGGGACAGAGAGAGACAGAGCATGAACGGGGGAGGGGCAGAGAGAGAGGGAGACACAGAATCGGAAACAGGCTCCAGGCTCTGAGCCATCAGCCCCAGAGCCTGACGCGGGGCTCAAACTCACGGACCGCGAGATCGTGACCTGGCTGAAGTCGGACGCTTAACCGACTGCGCCACCCAGGCGCCCCTATAATGCATTCTTTTAATCAAGGTGAATATTTTAATAGAAATAGCATGGATAAAGCTAAGTGTATCTTTGACTGCAACTCCTCATTCTAATACTACCACCTTATCCCAGAAGTAACTATTATTACTGATTTGATTCATTTTCTTCCAAACCTTTGTATGCTTTTATAAATGAATGTATATCCAGGAAAAAAACATCACTTAAAGTTTCCACATAAGAAGAAAGATGTTCAGTTTTTCAACTTATTATCTGCCTTTAATGCCAACAAACTGTGTTGCACATTTTTTACGTGAAGATTTCTTTTTAACTCTTGCATGCTAATCCATAGTATGTATTTAGCACATTGTTTTTGATCCTTTCCCTTCTGATGGACATTTAAATTGTTCTCTCTCTCTCTCTCCATATATATACACATACTTCTTTCACAGAGCACAGAAATGCACTGTTTGTCCTCATACCATTTGAAAAGTATTTGGGTGTAAATCTCAATTTATATATCTTTAAGTCTCAGAGGTGGTGTTTTAACTAGATGTATCCTAGTTTTTGTACACCTTCATTGTGATGTCTGATTTTACTTTATAGATGGTTTTATTAAGAAATGTTTTTGTCCCTTCCCAGATATTTTTCACACATTTGTACTGTAGAATGATGGCCCCCAAATCTGACTGTTAATTTTAATCAGCTTGTTACACAAAAATCTGTAGACTCCTTGCCTCTTTCTGAGAGGCTGATTCAGGATGGTTGTGGAGGAAGCCAATTCTGATGCTTAGGTTTGAACAACTTTAATAAAAAGAGATGAAGTAGAAGCAAACTCCATCTGATATTAAACTCTTCTTAAAAATTTTTTTCAGAATAAGGCATTTCCATCTATACTCCGGGCACTACCCAAGACAGCAGTATCTAGATGATTACCTCTGATGTCTAGTATAGAAAGTTGTAGAACATGCAGGTATCTGTAATCATTTTGTGGTGGGTACAAGCTCATCTACACATCACAACTAGCTGCGCACAGGGGTCCTCTTGGCCCAGGAAACAGGGCGCTTTCAAGAAACAACCAAGAAAAGAATCCGTAGAAGATCCTGCCAGAAAGGACTTCAAAAACTTTCTATCTTGTGTTTTGTGGCTAAAAAGATTCCCCCCTCTTTTTTTTCCAAACCTTTTTGACTAATCTTTTAGAAGTGATATATCCAGATCAATATGTTTAATTAGGGAACTTTTCTTCTTAAAAATCACAATGTCAAGATCAAATGAAAGGAACAATCCAAATGACAGCCCTACCTTAGTTTAAAGCTAGGTTCTCTTTTCTGTTTATTATGGATCTTTGATAAGAAATACAATTGCTGAGAAGTCTGTTTTGCTTGCTGTTTGCTATGAGCATTGTGAGACCTTTCCTGAATGTAACCCGCTGTGTAGTAGAATGGGTTGTAAACCTTCCTAAATGTAATGGAATGAGTGGTTGTACATAAACTAACCGGCGTTTCTCGCTTCTGTAAACCTGCTTGCTTAGCACATTCCTCACCTATCCCCTTCCCCTTTTTTTTTCTCTCTCTCCCACCACAAGTAACAGACAAAGGACGCCCAATCAGAAAACCACAAATGTCCTTACTTTAGAATTTACCTATCAGGACCCTCACTCACCTATGCTGTTTGTCCCTGTCTATAAAAACCCTATACCAACTCTGATCGGGGCCTCTGTGTGTCACCGGCAACGAGTGCGCAGAGGTCCAGGTTCGAACCTGCAATAAACGACCCTTGCCGCTTGGCTTTGACTCACGACTCTGGTGGTCTTTTGTGGGAGGTTTTAGAACATCGGGCATTACACAAACTGTTTTCATGTTAGAGTCTAACTCAGATTCACCAAACCCTCTCGCAAATATGAATGAGCCTGAAGATATGCCAACATTCCATGCGTATTTGACTCATAAAAATGTGAGAGTATCTAAGAGTCAAGTTTATCCCTTTACCTGTACAGAAAAACTTTACAACAATGAAAACACTGAGATCTGAATACACCAGAGATGAGGGAGAAACTTGTTTTGATGCAGTGGTTCTTTCCTTTTAAAATAGCATTTAATCTCAAGGAAGAATAATTGAAATCAAATGCTCATAGACCCAAGACCCTAAAATTATTTACTTATGACCATTTGGGGAAATTGTTCTGGGCCGGTAAAAGGAAGAGGGTCTTTTTCCTTTTTGATGTCTCTTCCAAACCAGAACAAACAAATAAACAAACTGGGCATTTCCTTTCAATACGGCATTTGCTGGGTCTGTTTTCACCTGGAGCAGCAAGCAAGTATACAAACGGGATTAAGGCAAGTGATATAAACTATGGAATAAAAGGCACAAAACATTTCAACTGCTAAGAAATGAGCTCTAACAGGGGCGCCTGGGTTAAGCGTCTGACTTTGGCCCAGGTCATGATCTCTCTCTTGGTTAGTGAGTTCCAGCCCCACAGGGGCTCTCTGCTGTCAGGGCAGAGCTCGCTTTAGATCCTCTGTCTCCTTTTCTCTCCCCTTCCCCTGATTGCATTCTCTCTCTCTCTTTCTCTCTCTCTCTCTCTCTCTCTCTGTCTCTATCTCTCTCTTAAAAATAAGTAAATATAAAAAAAAAAAAAACAAAAAAAATTAGCACTAACCTCCTCATTCTGGCTGGGAAGAAAGGTAGAAATCGGTCCTAAATATGCAGTATTAAGGACCGACCTCTGCAGGTAAAGCGCTAACCACGTTTTAGTTATTATTTCATTTATCACACAACAGAAGCAGGCACTTCTCAACTCCATTTTGCAGGAATGTTAAAGGAATTTAGAGTGATCAAGTAATGTGCGCGAAACCACTAAGGAAGTGAATGGCAGACTCAGGACTCGGGGGAGATCTGATCCCAAGCACATAATCTTAGTCATTTCCCATATGTTCTATCATCTTTTCTAACATACAACTTGAATGTACTTACCAAGACTAGACCAAGACTCGGCTCCCAGCTTGGCATAATTTCCTTCCCACCAGTGCCTCACTCAGATCTGGAAACTCTTCCAGTAGGCAACTTACCTACCACCTGCAACAGGTTCTTCCAGTTTAACCAGCACTCCCAGTTCCGCCCTCTCTCCTGAGCACCTGGGGCTCATCTACCCTCACAACCACCTGGACCCACCCGCTGTCTTTTCCACAGTGTGACAGCTGTAAACACAGTTGTTCTCCACAGGATTTAACAGGTCTGTGAGTAGAAGCATGGGCATGCGTGGCTTTCCAGAAAATTTTCCTTGAAGGTACTGAAGGACCTTTCAGAGAAAGGTGAATATTCGTGAAAATAAGTGAAACGTTTTCCATTGTTATTACCTTGGAAACTATACCTAGCACTTATTTTCCCTCTTGCCATTTCTTTAGATTCAAATCTTGACCTGCATCTATTGTTCTCTCTCTCTTCAAGATTATTTCATTATTCGAAATGAATCTCCCAAGCTATGGCAGGAGGCAACTGGATTTAAAAAAAAAAAAAAAAAAAAAGGCATTCCTCTTACAGAGGTGGGGAAACAGAAGAGAAGGGCTTTTTTTTGCCCCAAAGAAAGGGCCTAATGAACAAGAGCCTTGCATAGAGGGAAACATAATTTCTGAAGGGTGAAAGCTTTTCTTCCGGTGGTAGCAGCAGCCGAAGACGTCTCTTTGATTTTTCAAATCCCAGAGGGACAGTCTGTCCCTGGGGAGTGGTCCTGGCGGCTGGAGGTAACGTGCTTTAGGTAAGAGCACAAAAATAGTAATGTTCTCAACAGGGGTGTCTGTTGGATACTCTTCAAGTGATTTCCTTTTATATAACATACTCCTTTCTGCCAAGGCTCTCTAAAAATTCCTCAGCCCCTCCAGACTAACTTCCAGAACCTTCTCGGCATCCTAGACGAGCCAGAACAGGTCAGGTGACTCTGGTTTAAACTTAATTGCTATGATTCAGGAGGAACATATATGAGGTCACAAACAGGCCTTGTTTACTTAAAGGTAGTAAAAGTAAAGCTTTTAGTCTGAGATTTAACATCTTTCTGAGTAACATCCTCTGAATATTATTATTGGCATGGACTTGTGGCAACATTCTGAGCTTTTTGCCATTTGGGTTTATTTTGAGAGAATACAGATTGTGGCTGGTAGAGGCTGAGTTCCTTACATGTGCCCAGTATTGTGCTACAAACTTGATAAACATTATCTTAGTTATAACAATTACTAGAGCATGTATTCTAAGATATCTTACTCATCCTCAAATTACTCTCTAGTCCCTTCTCTTGCTTTAGTACTTGCATATAAGCTCCCTGAGAAGAGGGATCTTATATCTGGTATGCAAAGATCAGTGTCTGAAACTATGGATGAATTCATGAACCAACCTTAGAGGTAGGTAGCATTATTATATATGTTTGAAAAGTACTCTTTGATGAATGATTTGACATTTAAAGCATAATAATAATAATAGCCTATTAAACTTTGTTATTGATTACCCATGAGCCAAACTATGATAAAGGCTTTCTGTAACTACATGGGGTCATCTCCCAGGATATTCCTCCAAGTGAGGTCTTTCCATTGGTGCTGTTTTACAGAAACTTTGTGTCTTAGAGGGATTGATTGCTTCTCCAAGGTCACACAGTTATTTAAAATATGGCTAGGATTCCAACCCACATCTATGACTGGGAACAAATGCTCTTCACCACTCAGCTATACTGCTTTTTTTTTTTTTTTCCCAGTTTGGTCAACTTTCCCAATATAAATGATCTACTGCTTATATATTACTTCAAATAAAATTTTATAATACCTCTTATTCTCTTAATTATCATATCTATTATCTCCAGAGGCAGCACAGGAGGGAAAAATAAGCAAGCCAACCAGGAGAGAGTAAGATGAAATGGTGAAAAATCCACTGATGTAATTCAACAAATATGTACTGAACAGATAAAGATGAGCCATGAACGAGGGCCTTTGCTGTGACAGACTTTATGATCCCAATGAGCATTTTGACTTGTGAGCTTGACATTTAGCCTTGGAAGGGCAGCCATTCTCATCTGGATGTTTTGGAAAGACCACTACAACAATCACATTGAATGGACTTTTCGCTTCCTCATTAGCCAGTCTAGATATACGTTTCAGATTAGCTTTGTGTTTGTCACTGATGCCAAAATGCATCTGCTAATTTGCCATTCTTATCTTTGTCTCTGTTTTGTTTTTCCCTGAGTTTTCCCAGGAAACATCCAATTATACAGTTTCTAATTCTTTGTCTTCCACACAGTACTAATCATCAAGGTAGAAACATCAGGTTCTAAGATAATTTCAATGGGCAGAGTAAGAGTAAAGAGTAGGAATGAAGGGGCGCCTGGGTGCCTCGGTCAGTTAAGCATCCCACTTTGGCTCAGGTCATGATCTCTGGGTTCTTGGGTTCGAGTCCCGTGTTGTGTTCTGTGCTGACAGCTCAGAGCCTGGAGTCTGATTCAGATTCTGTGTCTCCCTCTCTCTCTCTCTGCCTCTCCCCCACTCAAGCTCTGGTTCTTTCTCTCTCTCTCTCTCTCTCAAAAATAAACATTAAAAAATAAAAAAAAAAGGGGGGGGGGCGCCTGGGTGGTTCAGTAGGTTAAGCATCCCACTACAGCTCAGGTCATGATCTCATGGTTCATGGGTTCGAGTCCGCATGGGGCTCTGTGCTGACAGCTCAGAGCCTGGAGCCTGCTTTGGATTCTGTGTCTCTCTGTCTCTGCCCCTCCCCTGCTTGCACTCTGTCTCTCAAAAATGAATAAAAAACCATTAAAAAGAAATTTTAAACAATTGAAAAAAAAAGAATAGGAATGAAAACCAGCAAACAACGGAAGCATCTTTTCTTAAATATTTAATTCTGTATCAGTGCATTTATTTTGTGAGCAAGTTCAAGAGGTAATTATCACCTACATCTAAAGCAAGACATGCAAAATTAGGGCACAGTGTTCAAATAAAAACAAAAGCAGAAAAACCTAACCATTTAAATAAACCATATTCCAATCTGTTTATATAATTTCTTTCAGAAGAATGGTACAATTTACTAATTGCTAATTTTGTAATTGCTGCTGTGGGTTGATTTTACCTCCAATATTTACTGAAGTGTATCCAACTTATGATGAATAGCAGTACAGTTTTCATTTTTACAGAGGGTACAATACTTCAGAAAAAAAATAAACCCAATTAAGACTAATTTTAAATGAAAAAAAGATGGCATTGTAAGAACATGAAACGGCAGGGGGGATTTTAATTGGAAAAAAAAGCAACTTGTAGCTTCCTCATCATTTTGCATTTTTTATTTTATTGAATTATACTGTTACATTTTCATTGAAAATGGTAAAATTATTGAAAATCAACACAAACCATCTTCAAAGATTAAAGAAAATGTATGATGAAGATTAAACATAAAGCCTAGAAAATATTTTTAACACAATTTTTTTTTTTTTATAACTTTTACTTGAATGGGGCGCCTGGGTGACTCATTCAGTTAAATGGCCAACTCTTGGTTTTGGCACAGGTCATGATCTCACGGTTTGTGGGTTTAAGCCCCACATCGGGCTCTGCACTGACAGTGCAGAGCCTGATTGGAATTCTCTCTCCATCTCTCTCTGCCCCTACCCCACTTGTGCTCTCTCTCTGCAAAATAAAATAAACTTTAAAAAAAAAAGCATTTACAATTTTTACTTGAAGAATTCTGAAGCTGGGTCAGTTTTATCTTAGATAGCTTTCCACGTAAGAATTAGCGAACATTAAATTGACAATAACCAAAGGAAAGCTTCCCAGGTATTCCATTCCTCAGTTCGAATTATGATCAATAAGAGAGGCAGAACAAACTATACTGCAAGTTGGTACTATAAATGCTGACTAAAACTTCTACTTCGGATGCATCAGATTTTGCCAGGGATCTAATGCCTTCGAGCTCAGCGTTTGCAGCCAGCTTGCCTGGGTTAGAATCCTATTTTACTTGCCCTTGCTAGAATGGCATTGTATGATATACTTAATCTTGTTGATCCTTGGTTTCCTTATCTGTAAAATGGGCTTGACATTAGTACCTAACTAATAAGATTTCGAGGATGGTCAATTTAGTAGTGATAAAGTGACTGAGGGTCTGGCTCCAAGACGGGGAAGATCTATTACTTGACATTAGCAATGTTATATTCCTATTAAAAAAAATCTGATGCCAGACTCACTTTACCCCCTCTTCTAGGAACTTCTGGTGGCATGTACATACATTCTTCATGAGATCAAAGGAGAGCTTTAAATATATTAAAACAAAGCCACCTTCAAATCTTTACTTGTGTCTTCCAGTGTCACATATTTACATACTGATGAGAATAATAGTAAGAGCGTGGCTCTAAGCACTCATACACATCATTTTATTTATGAACTCCCATCCTTTCAAGTGGTTAATACCAATAACCTCAATTCACAAAAGATGAAATTCGGCACAGAGGGTGTGGCAGTCACTGCAGATCTGACATTTCTAGGAGAGTAAGACTACCATGGCCCCAATCTGCAGATAGGGAAACTAAGGCTTAGAGAGCTCACTGACTGGGAACAAGGGTACACGGCCACTAATTGGTGAAGGTGTAATTCAGACTAAGGCAATAGGATTTAAAGTTGACCTTCTGATTCTGCCATGCCAAACAGCCCTGGCTTCAGGAGAGAGAACACAGGCACTGATTTTAATGGCATAATCTGTTTCTCAATATTCCCTAGTTCTTTCCCTTCATAAGGGTACACCAATGCAGCTGGTAAAACTGTAGTAAATTTAAAATCACACCTCCTAGGGCGTCTGGGTGGCTCAGTCGGTCAAGTGTCTGACTCTTGGTTTCAACCCAGGTCATGATCTCATGGTTTGTGGGTTTGGGCCCCAAGTTGGGCTCTGTGCTGATAGTGTGGAGCCTGCTTGGGTCTCTCCCTCCCTCTCTCTCTGCCCCTCCCCCCCACTCTCTCAAAAAATAAATAAGCTTAAAAAATAAAGTCACACCTCCCTACACACAGGTACACGCACACACACCTGGCACAAGCCCTACACATACTCTCCCCACTTGATTGTCCTGCCTTTAAATATATCTTTGAGTTTTCATGTAAGAAAATAACTGAATTGTTTCTTTGGAATGAATTTTCCTCACATCAGCAATAATTTTCAAAATGCTTCACTAATCACAAACCAATCTTTTCTAGTAATTTAAAAAAATATTTAGAATACATCACACCACAAGGATTATTGGGAAAGTCTCAAACACTGATGCCAGTGAGAAAGTCTATGAAGGACTTGATAAGTTGTCATTAATTTTAAGAAAATAGTTGTCAAAAATGTGGGTTATAGCCACCATGAACTAAATAAAGTCATGAGAAACTAGATACCATAATTAAGAAGAGTAAATTTTCTGCTACTCCTTCCTTCCCTCTCTCTCCATATCTAAAGTATCTTTCATGGAAACTCCCCTTTTTTTTAAGTGTATGTATTTTGAGACTGAGAGCGAGAGTGAGAGCAAGAGAGAGAGAGAGAGAGAGAGAGAATGGGTGGGAGAAAGAGAGGGACAGAGAGGGAGAGAGAGAGAGAGAGAGAGACAGAATCCCAGGCAGGCTCTCAGCTGCCAGTGCAGAGCCCAACGTGGGGCTCAAACTCATGAACCTTGAGATCATGACCTTGAGCCGAAATCAAGAGTCAGAAGCTTAACTGACTGAGCCAACCAGGTGCCCCAGCAAGCACCTTGCCTTAAACTGTAGATTTTACTAAGTCAGTGGTGTCTAAAAATAATTTTTTAAAATGTCCTCTTAAAAGATGGAAAGACTAAATTTTGGCTGAAAAAATATCAGCATAACTATTATGGTGCCCCCCTATTTCCCCCCTTAAAATATTCTTTTTGACCATACCACAATTAATCATGCAGGGGCCACTGATTGATATAAATTTTATTTGAATAATAGAAAATAATACATACAGATAACCATAGGATACACACACAGAATTTAAAGATAAATCTTATACTTTTCAATATGAAACAAAGTACATATCTCATGGAGATATATTGCTACAAATGCCAAGAAACAATAATCATTTTGAAAATGGAAAGTGTAGGAACATATTATAGGAATTACTAAATAATAAAAAGGTACAACTCCATTACATGTAGCGTAAAATTCAGGTATTGGAGAAAGCGTTTCCCCACTTTTTGACTGGAAATAACAATGGTCATATGAAATCTACTAAGTCATTCAGATTTTTTCTAGATATATACAGTATATACAGACCTTGCACAGAAAGTTATAAATATTTTTCTCCTTTGTGTATAATGACTTTAATCTTAAATGTAATCTTTAAACATAAAGTAACACTTCATGATGATACCAGAATTTTGCTAATTTTTATTCTTTTTTGATATCTGAACTGTTGTCAAATTCTGATATATCTGTAAAGAAGAACGAGTTCCTGCAAAATGTGACATTGTAGGAAAGAAGTACAAAAATGATTTTCCAATGTCTAACACTCAATCTGTCGATTTTCATATATTCTTTACATATTGCTATGAAGTCATGTCTTCACCAATCTTTTGAAAACCACATATTGAAAGACTGAGTCATACATATCAAAGTCAGCAGCACTGCCATGGTTCTATTACAAATTTAACTCAGGAACTAAAAAGCCTGCCAGACTCACTCTGATAGACGGTTGGATTTCATTAAAAAACCATCTCCACCATCCAAAAAAGAGAGGGCCTCTTAATGGAATCAGAAATTGGAAATGAAGAATTGTGTGAATTTTGTTTAATATTTGAGTTGAGATTCAGGTCACTCCTTATTTTCTCCACTGTGTTTTAATAAAACCTGAAAGCTTGTCCATAGATGTGAAGGAAACAATTACTATCTAATATTTTTTTTTAATATTTGAGAAATAATAAAATGTGAACATTTCAATTTTAAAATATCAGTGAACAAAAAAAGAAAGCGTTACCCATAACGGAATGCAAACTTAAAGAAGCGGCTGGTTCTTCTTTTATATAGTTAGGTAAATTCCTATTAATATTTTGCACAGACCCAAAATATGAGGGGTAGCAAAAACACTTTCACATGTCCTTCTGTATCTCTTAACAAATAATTTATGGGGCACAGGCAGGTATACTGGGCATTATTTCCACGTTTTATAGATGAAAAATTGAGAACTAGAGAGAGCAAGAATCTCACAACTTTTTTTGACGTAAACAAAACAGCACCGTTTCCACCTCTGGTGTAGCATTTTTCAACATTCTTGTGAGTCACATGTACCCTCTTCCAAGCAAGGTAGCAAGGTAATTTTTAAAATGTATTTTCACTCTTGAGTATTTCAAAGGAGCATTTCAGAATAGTACTGATCAAGTCTTCCAACCAATGCTGTTATAACGGGGAAATAACATTTGGATTAAATAAGTTTTTCCACATTAAACAAACAAACAAACAAACAACAAAACGTGTGTGGGCATATGTGTGTGTATACACATGAGAGCATGTGAGTCTATCGAAAGGCAGTGCTCAAAATCATAGCTTACGAATATCTTTATCAAAAGTCTAATGTAATTAATATGTAACTTCCTTTGGTGTATCAAGTAAATATTAAGGCATTTCAGATTCCCCTAAAAGGATTTACTGGTTTTTTTTTTATTATATTCATATTTTACCTATAGAAAGTTAAAAATACAGAGTTGAAAAAAAAACATGCATAATCACTGCATTTCATGAAAGCACTTTTTTTGTAACCAATTAACTTTCTAGTAAACAATTAAAAAAAAAAAGTTAGTACCGCCACAGGGCATTTACAATGAAGAACAATACTACAGGTACGTAACTGGACACAGCGTGGACATGTGAGATGGCTGAAGTAGAACCTCTTGCGTCCATATCTGTCAAAGATGATAAACAGCTCATTAATAAGGATTGTACCAAAATAAATCATCAGGGCAAAAGTAATGCCTCTGCTATCAAAATCAAATCATACCACGAACCCAACCTAAAACCCTGAGTTATGATTAATCCTCATTTTATTTGTCAGTGTTGCCTATATTAGTTGCCAAGAATATCTCCGAAAGCACCGACGTATTTAAGTTTTTTAAGTAAATGAATCTAGGCTGTGCTCATCTAGTATTATTTAACTTTAATTGAAATTGCAAAAACAACTTAATCACTTTGAAAACAATTATACTCTTTTGAGATAATTCAATGGTTTAATTAAAGAAAGCTTCACTGGATGAGAGTTTAGAAAAATCTGTTGGTTTCTACTTTATTCATTTCTAGATAAATTATTAGGCGTGATATAAAACATCATCTTTAAAAAAAGCAGTCAATAAATGCTCCATTTTCCCAGAGATGGCCTTGTCTACACTAGTCTATGCAAGCTCAGCAGACAGCATATGTCAGATGAAAAGGCTACTCTTGACTCAGCAGCCCTAAAATGTGAAAATAGTGGCTGTTTCTGCAAAAGCATAGAACTTACTCCTTTCAACAGTTACACTCTGGCCATATTATAATGTTAACTCTACATCTTGCAGTAATGTACGAATACGAGCATGTCTTTTTTTAAATTTTTTATTGTTTGTTTACTTATTTATTTAGAGAGACACACACAGAGTGAGAGTGGGGGAGGGGGAGAGAGAGAGGGAGACCAAGAACCTGAAGCAGCCTATAGATTCTTATGCTGCAGAACTCAGTTCTGAGATAAACACTTTCTGCTTTCATGGGATAGTTTAATTATTTGCTTTAGTCTAAGTATGGCATTCTTTATGATTTCACATAAAGATAAAATTCTTCCAAGTTTCCATATCCCTCTTTCTCGTTATTTCCTAATGATGTCAGTCATTTTGTTTTCTAAGATTAAAGAGAGAGGTTTTAATCTTATTTCCAAGACTACAGGCTAGGCCACGCCCAAGGGAAGGGAACAGGGTACAAGGTTTTTAATGTCACTAAGAACTACAGATTAGGATATGGAGACAAGATGGCTTCTACCATACTTAAATGGAGGTCCCCAAACTCCAGATTTGGAAATTGAAAGAACAAATAAAATTTCTTTTACCACTGTCACTGATAAAATATGTATGCAAGTCTGTTCCCCTTAACTCTAAAAGTGTAATTTCTATAGTAAAATAGGTTTACTTTGGATTTGGAAAAGAAAAGTTAGTGCGAACCTCCTTCGAAATCAGAAACTGAGACTTGTTTTTGAAGTGTCTTTTGGTTTGGTCAGCGGTTTATGACCTTCACAATGTTAGATTTCCCACTTTTCGAAGAATTGATAAGATTCATCTACAATTTCTAGGAGGCAAACTAAGATCTTAAAACTAGTTTGTGGTTTTAACATTGTCCTTGAGAAATGCTTAAGAAATTGTTTTTTATAGGCAATCCAAAAGCAAATTTAGGCATTTCTCATAATGAGGAAAAGATTCAAATTAATAAAGTTCTGCTAAATATTTTTTGATGTCTTTTCTTTCTGTTATTACCTTTCTTCATGTTTTGTATCACTCCTGAGAAAGTTTTCTTGCCTTCATCTCTCCTATTCCAAAATCTTCTTTGCATTTAGATGGAGGAGATGGTGGGGGAAAACGGACAGAAGGGCACTGACTGACTCACTCTTGGAGGCTCGTAACACTGGTGTTATCAATAAAGTAAGTGTTGACTTTGACCAACTTACTGGTTATTCTTGGGATCCTGATCTGTTCGCTACTGGTTCCATCTCCTCCGTCTGTTGTGGCCTTGACTTCAATAATGTAGTCTTCTTTAATGGGCAACAAAAGTTCTGCTGAAGTCTTATTTGTGTTCAGCACTTGTACACTGTTTTGACTGCTAGTCCTATAGAAAACCTGAAACACACGAACAAATACACTCATTTCTTACATTGCCTACTCTTCCATTTTTCACAGAACTGATTACCTGGATGTTACTTCATTTACATTGTCTTTCTATACTCACCAGAATATAAATTAAATTCATAGCTCTTTCCATGGGTCTTAGACTGGGGGTTAGCACATACTAAAATCATCAAGTCCTCAAAATCAAGGAGGTAAGGAAGACGGAAGTGAACTTCTTCTGTGGAAGAGTTCATCTAGGTTGGGCATTTGTACGGTTGGAGAGATGGGGCAAGCCCCTACTCTATTGATCTTGAAAACCAGACCAACAAATTAGAGCCAACACTTTCAGTTGCTTTTTAAGTAGTATATTGGGGTTTGTCAGAAGTAATAAATTAATTAACATTATGAACAATTTATATTTTATCCCACATCCCTGAATACCCAGAATTACTTCCCTTTTATTTATATTTAAGAAATCAGATATTTGGGGAGGGGGGGAAGATACCCTTTTCATAAGAAGTTGGTATCTCTATGTCAAAATTAGATTACAGCAACCATATTATCATAGTTAGAAAAACCATTCGAGCCTAGCTTCCCTTGGAAAGTTCTGCCAGGAATAGGAAAAGAAAGCATTGCAAATATCTTACTTTATATCCCGTTACTTCTGATTCATTCTCCATTGCTTTAACTTGTTCCCAATTAAGTAACACTTTCGTGTCTGTAGCATTCCAAACAACATTTCCTGGTGGCTGACTGGGAGCTTGAAATGCAAAATGAGAAATTAAAACAGATTTGAACATGAGTGATATTTTACACAGAACATGTAAATGACACTTACAGGAGGCTTACAGAAGTACAGCAAAGTCTCTTTGGTAATACGTAGCATATAGGTGGAACCAGAAAAAAATAAGAGTAGCTAAATATCCTTTTATTTTATTTATTTATTTATTTATTTATTTATTGTTTTATTTTTAATGTTTATTTTTGAGAGAGAGAGAGAGAGAGAGAGAGGGAGAATGAGCAGGCAAGGGGTAGAGAGAGAGGGAGACACAGAATCCAAAACAGGCTCCAGGCCCCGAGCTGTCAGCACAGAGCCTGATGCAAGGCTCCAACCCACGAACTGTGAGTTCATGACCTGAGCCGAAGTCGGATGCTTATCCGAATGAGCCACTCAGGCGTTCCTATTTTCTTTTCTTTTTTTTTTTTTTAATGTTTATTTATCTTGAGAGAGAGGCAGAGAGAGAGTGTGTGTGTGTGTGCAGCAGGGGAGGGCCAGAGAGAGTGAAGAGAGAGAATCTCAAGCAGTTTCCACCCTTTCAACACAGAGCCTGACGCAGGACTTGAACCCATGAAACATGAGATCATGACCTGAGCCAAGATCAAGAGTCAGACGCTTAACAGGCTGAGTCACCCAGGCACACCACTAAATGTCCTTTTAAAAACACTCTTCAATTAAATTGTGAGATAATTCATTTCATGACATTCATCATATCTTTTAGGATATATTTCCCTTGTTGCTGTGGGTCCTTTTCTGGAAACATGTTGATGGTGGAGATAAATTCCTTTACCCACCACGAGAGGGATGCTGCTTGTTGCACCAATAAAGGCAGGCAGTGTGACCATTTTGACATATAGACAGAGGTGAAGAGAAATTGCCAACTGAGTAAAGACACACAAAATAAAGTATAGATGATTTTTAAGCCAGCTTTGTGTGATGACACAGGCAAAATAGGAGGCAATCAAGGATAAGGGCTACTTATATTTATTTCCATGAAGTTAATACCTATTCACGTGAAAAAATGTAGCAGGGAGAATACATGTCACTCTTCGTTTTTCAAGTTTTAAACCAATTTTTGAGAAAAATAAGGCAAGACCCGAAAACATTAATGAGAATTCCCTTAGACAATGAGTGAAATTCCCTGAGGTTTAAAACCTTGGATTCATAGCTTAGTTCCCTCTCATGAACTCCAGTTAGTAAACTATGCCGGGCAAAGGGGTTCAACAGCAACACAGACAGAACATTAAAATTCAGTTTCTCATCAAGCACAAAACAAACACAATTTTATCCATGTGGCAACAGCATCACAGTTGCCCAAAGCAGTGCTGAAATACGCTGTACTTGTGGATTTAGCCACACAATGTGATCTGGCTAACTGAATCTGTAATGGGAAAATTATATAAAATATTGGCTATGCAGAGAAATTTCTAAACATCATTGACTCACGCCATGAGGGAAAGACGGCTGAACCTACAGATGGGAAGAGTTCTCCAGATACATTTACGTGACTAATGACACCAAACAAGATTGTATTCCCTGCAGATTCTTTTGCTTACTGTCCGCTCTTGAACACTATTCTACACTGACTTTTCAATTTGCGATCTGGCATTAGTGACGGCTTCAGGTCAGTTCAGAGAGTTCAAGCTGTATTGCTTTGATAACAAAAAATATATATAATGGCAGTTGCTTACGGTTGAAATACTAATGACCATGTTCTGTTGTTTCAATTCAAATGATATGAATGCACAATTGTTAGGACCTTTTCTCAAAGTCTGATTTCCTGTGTCCTGACGGTCCTATAAAAGGACAGGTTCATTTGATGCAACTCAGATAACACAGGCAGCATAGTGGTTCTACCAAAAGATGTGTGCCCGGAGATTATAGGAAACTTGAGTAATTTGGATTGAATCATCTATTCCAATACTAGTCTCATAGAAGAAATGACTGCAAGTATAACACTGAGAAATATCTTGTATCAGTGCAAAAATAGATGAGTTGAATGAGTTCAGCCTGAATTGAATACTTCTTAAATACACAGGAAGAAAAAAGAAACAGGAACAGGGGAAAGAAGACAAAATTAAGGTTTGTTCTGGGTCTGATTACCCTTATTCTGAATCACATCAGTTTTTCCTGAGCATCAGATAATCATGTACACTTTCATAACTTTTGCTATTTTTAAAAAGAGGACTTGACTTAAAAAAAAATCTAATTTAGCCTCATCCCAAACACTAATACTCACACAATAATTGGCTTAATATCCTTGTTACATTCTTATGGTACCCTCTAAAGTAAACGAAGCATTTTTAAATGTAAAAAAAAATATTTGTGAACCACCCTGAAGTCATCTCTCTTATCACCACTGATAAGAACGACATCATGTGGAGGGGCCCCAGGGTGGCTCATGGGAAAAGAGTTTCAGTTTTGCAAGATGAAAGACTTCTAGAATCCGTTACACAACCACCAATCTTAATGCTACCGAACTATACATTTAAAAATGGGTAGGGGTGCCTGTCTGATTCAGTCCCTTAGGCGTCTGACTGTTGACCTCAGCTCAGGTTTTGATCTTGGGGTTGTGACTTCAAGCCCTGCATTGGACTCCATGCAGGGCGTGAAGCCTACTTTTAAAAAAATGGGCAAGATGGGAATTTCATGTTATGTGTATTTTTACCACAATTAAAAATCAAAAGCAATAACTTGTTAAGAAGTATTATGTGGATTCAAACCAGCTCTGATTAATTCCAAAGTCTATGCCTCCCATATTACATTGTGCTGACTACCTGAGACCGTATTTAGCTCCTGAATGACTAATCACAGGTTTGTAAATGATGTAAAAGTGAATATGAAACAAGAATGTCACAAAATATGCTCAGTGCCCACTTTCACAGGAAAACGTATCATGCTTTTCCTGATTTCTCAGACAAAAGTGGGGCCTCTTTTCATTTACCTGATCCACTTTCTTCATGATCCTCATCAAAGGTACATTGTACACTGAGTTGTGGTTCTGTTTTTATTAATAGCCAGTTTTCCTATTAATCTGTAAGATCTTTGCAAGCAGAGACATTGTCTGGTAAGGTTTCTGACACAGACAAGTCGAAATGGCAGATTGTACTCACTGGCCCAATGCCTTGACAAGGGTGATATCAAATTCAATATTGTATATGACTGATGTTTTCATGTAAAAAGCAAAAACTCAAGGATTAAGGAGACACTTTTACAGTGTTATCAGAAAATAAGTTTGAAACCATTCCCTTTGCATTCCTAAGGGATGATTCATGCAATGAACATTCTGAATGGAGTAAAGATTCAGAGTAAGTATTAGTGAAATAATTCACTGTGACACCAGCAAGACAACATTTGGCTGGTCGCACTTTTCAAATGCAGCAGATCGGAATTCAAAATGAATTTTCCAGCTACGTGGTTGAAAGTTCTCCAAGCCATCCTAATAAATGCTATATGTCTATAAAGACAAAACTAGGACAGGTAACATCCATTGATCATCAGCCTTGAGACTTGAAATTGAATATGCCCAGTTGTACCGAGGCTAAGGTGATAAGGAACAGAACCCAAAGAAGAAGAAAACAAGAAAAACATCAACAACACTGGTGTATTAATTGAATACTTAAATGATTTATTCAAGAGACATCTATGTGTCAAGGGTTAAGAAAAAAAAAAGGAAGAAGGAGGTGACAACATCTGGAATAGATTTTGAAAGGCAAATATGATTTTTGCATGTAGAGGTGAGAGAGGGAAAGGTATCCAGCAGAGGAATAAACACCTGCCAAGACACAAAGGCAGGAAATAGTAAGGTTCAGTGGGGAGCTCAGTTGTAACTGGTTACAAGGTAGTAGGGAAGGGTAGGGATAGACCAGATGCAGTTGAAGACGCAAGCAGGAGCCAGATGCTAACGGGTCTAAGAGACCAAAAGAACTAGGAAAAGGGTTTTTCCATAGGCAATTAGGAAGGCGTTGATTAAGTAAAAGTAGGGAAGTGATACTATCAATTTTGTAGTTTCACAGATCAATGTGGGAATGGGGGGAAGAACGAGAATATTGGCAGGCATTCTGTTGGGAGAATATGGTAGCACTTAGCGTAAGAGAGAATTAAAGGTCTGCTCACACGAAGATGATTGTAGGGGAGTTGGAGGGATGGAACAAATGATATTTGTGGAGACTCAACAAGTCATGATGGCTGACATCATATGGGTGCTGGCAATAAAAACAAACCTAATTCTGGCTGACAACACAGACCTTGGGGAACAACATCTATACCTGGAAGTCCCTTCGGCCACTAATTTAATAACTTTATTGTGTGTTACGGATCCTTCTGAGTACAGTAGACAAAGAGATTAATATGTTCTCTGACTTCTACCCACAGGGTCTATCAGTGGTTCCCAAGGATCAATATTTCTACCATTAGAGATGATTTTAGATGGATGACATTTTTAATTGGAAATATTTAGATATTTTCACGTAAGCCAAAAAAAAAAAAAAAAAAAAAAAGAACTAACATCCATTTCTTGATTCATAGATATGATTCTCTGGATGAGGCCAACATTGATACATCTGTAATAATCTACTTTACATACAACACACAGATCATTAAAACTAGGTTCTAAACAATGATAAAAAACAAAGGTTATTATGAAAACACAAATCACTCCGATGTTTTCAGCTGTACACAGATGTGTGGTAAGCATCCCAAAATACACAGTCACAATTCAAACTAACTCTGACCTAAGGGAATACTTACTACAAATAATTCATCTTAAACTAAGTGATCAAGAAAAAAATATCACTCTACCAGTAACAATAACAGATAGTCTGATTAGCTCATTGCAAAACTTATCTTCAGGTATGCATTTTTTTTAAATAAGTTTACTTTTCTTTGCAATTCATTGTGCTCTTTAACTTTAAAACTTTTTCTATTCAAATAATTGTTTTCATTTTATGAAGAAAGTCTTATAGCTACTATCTTGTAATCAAGAGAAATAGTGATTTTCTGTTTATGGTAATGGTATAGTTGCTTTTAAGATAAATATATTTAACTATCAAATTAAATCTATTAGGAAAATAATCATACAGTTTGTTTGCACACATGGGTAAAATCATGCAAATATCATTGAGTGACTAGAGATGGCAAAATGCTGGGAAAATTCTGCACAGGTTGATTTGCTTATTCCATGATCCAGACTTCCCTTCTGCATCTTCATTGCTACTCATGGCTTCCATCCTTACAACATTTAGTTCCCTTGTATGGAGCCTTCAATGCTCTTCTTTTCTATCTTCCTAGGGTCAAACCTCAAGTATGAACGCTTTGCTTCCACAATCCCTTTAAAAAGGCTGCCTACTCCTGTGTGCCAAGAGTCATCCTGGCATGACACAGAAAAGATCTACCTAATACTTCAGACAGAAGCCTGGAAGCAATGTGGCCATTCACATGGCACATGTCCTGAACCAGCTTCCTAGCCTAACAGAAGCCACAGTGTCTCACATGTAAAGGAAGAAGAGCTAAGAGAGCAATTGTTGTATGACAACCTACAAGATAGTGAAATTGCTCTAGGACTGTCAAGCTTCAAATCAAAAGCTGCAAACTGAAAATGCATCTGCTAAATCCAGCTTGAAAATTTTTTTTTTGTCTAACCCATTGCACTTTAATTTTGCTTAGTTGCCAATATTTGAAAGTCAGGAGCTTTCCTCTAAGTTCTGGATTTCTGATTGTTAATTGCTTGTGTAAAATCAGATCAGAAGGAATGGACCTTAGGAATGGACCTAAGGAAAGACTGTCCCAGCCATCCACCCCTGCTCATTTCTACCTGTCTGGCTACTAAAGGTGTCTGACTTCACATTCTTCTTTTCTTTTATTTTTTTAAAGTTTATTCATTTATTTTGAGAGACACAGAGAAAGCAGGAGTGGGGGAGGGGCAGAGAGGGAGGAAGAGAGAGAATCCCAAGCAGGCTCTGTGGTATAAGCGTGGAGGCCAAAGTGGGGCTTGAACTCATGAAACCATGAGATCATGACCTGAGCAGAAACCAAGAGTCAGAATCTTAACTGACTGAGTCATCCAGGTGCCCATTCCTCTTTTAAAATAAACACTAGGAGGTGCATGGGTGATTGGGATTCTCTCTCAACCTCTCTCTCTCTCTCTCTGCCCCTCCCCTGCCCACGCTGTCTCTTTTTGTCAAAAAAAATTTTTTTTTAATTAAGAAAAAACAAATACTAGTTTAGGGTGGTTTATATATATTTTAAGGACATTTAATTGGCATATTTAGATAATTAATACATCTTGATTGAATAAAACTGTACAATGTAACTGGTTAAAAAAAATTTTTTTTAATGTTTATTTAATTTTGAGAGAGAGGCAGGGTGCAAGCAGGGGAGGGGCAGAGAGAGAGGAAGACCCAGAATCTGAAGCAGGCACCAGGCTCTGAACTGTCAGCACAGAGCCCAACGCGGGGCTCGAACCCATGAACTGTGAGATCATGACCTGATCTCACAACGGAGATGTTTAACCAACGGAGCCACCCAGGCATCCCATGATGTAACTGTTTAAACTTGTTATTTCTCTAAAGGCTTGAGGTTGTGGATGCTGAGGGAAGGATGAGAAGGAGGAAGGGTGTAGATACTGAAGGAAGATGAAAATGTAATTCAGGGATCTCTAGAGATCTCTCAGCTACCTGAGCTATATTCTTAGATCCTCTAGAAACATCTCATTCATGATCCTTAATATTAGCTGGTAGGGTCGACTGTTTTATTGTTTAAATTTTTTTGAGGTGGTTTAAAATCTTTGTAATTCCTTTGCCTCTTACTTCTCATGGGAAGATTATATTTATCTCACTCTCACAACATTCAGCTTGGCCATGGGGCCTGTGGTTCCCAGGGATGTAGGAAGAGATACTTCTCCTTCTCATTGGCATCTTATAGACATCAGGTTGTGTCATATGACTTCTTTCAACCAATGGAATGCAAGCAAAAGTGAAACGGGCCACTCCCAAGTGGCAGCTTCAAAAGCCATCACAGAATCTGCTTAGCCATTGTCTTTTCCCTCTGCCATGAGACTAGCATGGCCCACAGAGTGGCTGCTCCTTCAGTCTGGGCGCTGGTGTGAACACAACCTGGATCAGATCAGAATCATACTTGTAGTGGACATGGACTATGAATAAGAAAGGAACACTTGTAGTTCTAAGCCACTGAGATTTGGAGGTTGGAGACTGTGGCCTGTACTAGCCTAATCTGACTGGTATAGCTATTAATCAGTATTCTAAATAGCTCTGATGCACCACAGTACATTTTTGTAAAGGAATGGAGACACAAAACAGTACATATTAATATAACTTATCGATTAGGACTTCCAATTTTACTTTCCAGATACTATCTCATGCAGAAGCCCAACCCAGAATAGGCTGATTGAGTTCCACATTTTATTAGAACTTGACATGTGGTCTACATTTTTAAATTTTTGCTAAATTATATCTCAACTTTCACATGCTACAGATTTTTCCCCTGTCAGCTCAATTTCTACTGTTGATGGTATGCTAAAATAGAAAAAAGTCATAGGGGCACCTGGGTGTCTCAGTTAAGCTTCTGACTTCGGCTCAGGTCATGATCTCACCATTTGTGAGTTAGAGCGCCACATCGGGCTCTGTGCTGACAGCTCAGAGCCTGGAGCCTGCTTTGGATTCTGTGTCTCCCTTTCTCTCTGCCCCTCCCCTGCTCACACTCACTCTCTCTCTCAAAAATAAATAAACATTACAAAGGATTTAAAAAAATTAAAACATCATAAAAACGAATTTAATTTTGGTAGAAAGGTTGCCATATTTACAGCACAATACTAATTGGCGGGCTGGAAAATTATTTCACTAATTTCAAATGTGACAACAAAAAATATTACGTTGAAGAATTTTATTACTATTGTTCTTTAAGCACCCATTATGATATCCTCTGTGTATTTGATTAACAGACTCCTCAACATCAGCTTTATAGATTTCACATCGCCCGCATCTTCTTGTCTGCAAGCAAGAGATTACTATAACATTGCTACCGGATGAAACCAGGAATATAAGGCATGTCTACCAATAGGAGAGGGGCTAAATTGTGGCATATTATCACCATGGAATATTATACATACACTAACATACTTATGAAAACTATTAATGACATGGGAAATTGCTATGATATACAGGTAACTAAATATACAGCATACTTCTACTGTATAAAACAAACATTCTATAGAACTTAAGTCTGAAAAGAAAGCCCCACAATATTAATGATGGTATTTCTGAGTAATAAGATTATGGGTGGTTTTTATTTTCTTCTCTACAATTTTCTTTTTTCCCAAATTTTCCAAAATTAAAATATTTTATATAATAAAAAGTATATTAATTAATATTTATTAATTAACATTATTAACTTTATATAATAATTTTAATATAACTTTATACAGTATTTCTTATAATGAATATTAATCATAATTATTAATAAATATTTAATATTAATTACAATACTGTCCAGAATTTTCAAAGGTGATATGTCCATAGTGGTGACGGTAAAACTGGCATTCCATATTTTGAGCAAATATGGAATGTTAAGAACATATGTTTTCTGTGATTAATTATGCAAGATTAAGTAGATTTCTTAATTTGTTTTTGGCTCCTTGATGATAGTGAGATGAATTAATGACAAGTGGTTGTTCTTACCGAGAGCTAGACACTATACTCTGCAGTTGGGAGTTGAGTTGAACTTCAGCATCTGACATTAAACTGCTTAAGCACGTAACACTGTGCAGGAATCAGATCACCAAAAGGTATTTGCTCCAAAGTAATGAGATATATTTTCTTTGGAACCATTAGAATTATTGCAAGTAAACAAATGACTTATAATAGGAACGTGACTCAACTTTTAACAATACAACAAAAACATCTACTTCTTAACTCATCTGCAACCCAGGAAAGACTTTTCTTGGGGCCCAACCTGGAATGCCAGGGAAGAATATCTTTCTTTCTTTTACATGACTGGAAATTTCCTCAGTCAAAATATTTTCTTCTTTGGATAATAAAAATATTACAATTTGTAAACTGTAAGAAAAACATTTAAACTTTTCTAGAGAACGTGTAGGCAAGTGGAAGATTTACAAAAAAGTGACAAAAGTTCTTAGAAAGTAAAATTTGTAAGATTTACACATTTGGCCAAAGAAATTACTTGATTCTGTATTCGCTGAAATTCTGACTGGAAATCTGAGGAACACGCATTAGTGAACAATGTATTCTATAGCTATATCTGATCTGTGGTACATCATACACAGACATGAGTTGTTTACATAAATATCCGGGATGTGATACATAGAAAAGTCAACAAATAGGGGCACCTGGGTGGTTCAGTCAATTAAGCATCCAACTCTTGATTTTGGCTTAGGTCATGATCTCATGGTTTGCGGGACTGAGCCCAGTGTTGGGCTCCACACTGACATCATGGAGCCAGCTTGGGATTCTCTCCTCCCCACTCCCGCTCCCCCCCGCCCCTTTGCACATGCACTTGTGTGCGTGTGTGTGTTCTCTCTCTCAAATTAAATAACCTTTAAGAATAAAACCAATTCAACAAATAACATTAAGTCATCTAGAGAGAAATTCCCTTTACTTTTCCCATTAGCTTGAAGAGAAAGTTGGATTTGAGGATACTAGGTCTTTAACCTCCTTTCACTACTAACATCATAAACAAAGAGGAAGCAGGTTTAGAGGCCTGATCAGGGAAGAACATGATCCTAGTATTAAGAATAGAGAGTGACTTATTTTTTCATTGTATTTATTATTATTACTATTTAACTTATTATTTTGTTAGTAGCTGTTTATGGCAATGACACTAGTTTCCATACTCTGAAAGTTAGTTTCTGCTTTATTTTTAAGTTTATGAAAGCAAAAATTGTATGTTAATTTTTAAGAAAAGTTGTTAGGTGCATATTAGAAGAGGCCCACAAAAATGGCAAAAATTGAGAAGACAGATCACATATAAAATTTGGGAAACTTTGCATGGATATATTTCCTAAGTCATAATGTAGAGTGGATAATTATCTAATTAAATTATATATACAAAAATTCTAGAACTTCCAAATTATGTATTTGAAGCAGGAATATTCATTTTATCAAAAACCTCTGAAATATTCTTACTCATATTCTTTGTGTGTTTGTTTTACTCACATACCTTTTCATTTCCTGAGGACACACTTAATTGGTTTCCATAAATTTAGGTAATTGATTTTAGCTCAACTTACATGGATAAACATTGTATTTAGAAAAGCAAAAACTCAAGTGCAAAATGTTGTACTTTTAATATTATTCTGTTTTCTCAAGTGGACACACATGCATAATCATCACTGAAGGCATAAAAATACAGGTTCCCCTTGTTCCAGGGTGAGGTCTGGGTATGTGATTCAGGCCAGGCCTGTGAAGGTTTTCTATCAACTGGCTGTAACAACTGGTTCTGGGATAGGCCAAGAAGAACCATCCTTAGCTCTGAATGGAGTTATCAGGAAGGAGCGGTCTACTTTTCCCAGGGTGTTTCTTTGACAGAAATAAGCCTTGAGGTACTAATTGCAATACTTCTACCCTGAAAAGGGAACATGGTGAAAATGATTCCACCACTGAACAGAACCAAGAGATGGAGAGTCTTATCTGTTCAACAAATATTATTGGGCACCAACTATGATTACTTTAACAGTGGAGACAGAGCTCTGAGGATAAAGTTATGATCAAAACAGGTGAAATCTGTGCCCTGAAGGACCTTGCCTTCCACTCAAAGCAAGCCGGAGAGACAACAATCAAATAAATAAGGACAAGTTCCAGAATGTGTGGTAGTTGTCAGTGCTCTGCCCGAGAACAAAGCAGGGAAGGAAACAGTGTCAGGAGATGAGGGATGCACTTTTAAATATGGCGGTCAGATGGCACCGAGCTGGTATTTGAGCAAAGATCTGAAAGAGATGACAGAGTTAGCCATTTGGATGCCTGGAGAAGGAGCCTTCTGGGCAGAGGGAACAGCAAACGCACAGGCTCTGAAGTGAAAGTACAATGAGTGAGGAGGAAAATAGAAAATGAGTCAGAGGAGGATTTGGAGGATGGATCATATAAAGCTTTGTTGAGCATTATAAGGATTTAGTACTTACCTGAAGTGAGATGAAAGGGGACAGCCTGAGCATCACTGTGGCCTTAGGGAGGCAAGGGTGGAAACAGGCTGAGCAGTAAGGGGTCACTGCCCTGATCCCTGTGAGGATCTGCAGCTTGTGAAAGCAATATGATGTGGTGGATGCTTGCACAAGTCCGATTCTGAATCAGTTGTTGGGGTTGAGAGAAAGAGAAGAGTTGAGGCCTATTCCAAGATTTTTGGCCTGAGCAACTGAAACACTGGGATTTAATTCACTGAGATAGAGAATACTGTAGAAAGGAAATGTTTTAAATGGAGTGGATGGAGCAGTCAAGAATTTAGTTTTAGGAATATTCAGTTTGAGGTCTTACTAGATGATTCTTGAGGACGCTGTTTGAGTGCTAAATCCATCCATACTCAAAGCCAGGATTACCACTTGACTTTTTAGTTATACAAAGCAGAATATTTGCCCTACAAATTCTTTTGTGCAATCTCTGAACATAAAATTCTCAGTCTGTTTCCTTTTAGAAGCCAAGAAATTTCATCATTTACATGCCATCTGCAATTTTTCTTCATCAGTGCCTTTAGACACAAGATGTTCTTAAGAGTTAGCTCTCCTTGGGTTGCAAGTAACCATCTTAGATTACTTAAAGAGGCTAATTACCTTCGAAATGCTTCCAAAAAACACCAAGTATTTGGATATCAAAAATTAAGTGTTTAATGGAAGCAACAGTATTTAACTTGAGAATCCTTGTATTATTTTACATTAATCAAAAATAATCACACAAGATCCGTACTGCTATAAAGTCTTGCATATTGAATTCCGTGATTACAAGTATATGAAACTTGCACATTTTAAGCAAGATGGTAAAAGACTACCGTAAGTGTTTTGAATTCACAATGCTCAGTCAAGAGGAAGTATATTTGATTAATAATAGTACTTCAGGCTGGCCTGCTTCTTTAGATGCCATTCCTCCAATTAGCTACCCACTCAATATTTAATGAGTGGTTCCTAGCGCCATGCTGGGTACTGGGGCTGGATGAACAAGACACAGAAGGATTCTTTCCCCATAAAGTTTACAATCCAGAGGGGAAAACAGGTAGCAAGAAAGGAATCAAAGATGTTATGCTAGTTCTTTATGCCTGAAGCATGATGATAATGCTCTTCAGAGATAATCACAAAAACCTTACCAAAATTCTTAAATAGGATTTGAAGCTAAATCCACGTCAAAGGTTAGGATGGCTTTTAAGAGCTCCCAGAAACAGTAATAACACTGGCTTTAAAGGATTCTGTTTTACTTGCGTTTTTGTACCTTTAAAGAAAAATTATTAACATAAAATTGAAAAATTAACACATGCTATTTATATCCAAACTTAGAATAATTAAGGATTTCAATTATCTCTAAGCGTTTCCCACCCAATATAGGAAAATTTCCCCTAATAACACTTACAGATCAACACGCACACTCCCATTCAATTGCAGCAATAGGGATGCATCACGTTCAGAGGGATTTCATTCAATTGTTGGGATTTCCATCAGACTAAAAGCTCTGTGAACAAAGGAGTCCAGTCTATCTTTGATCACCTCACCCACTTCCTAAGTGTGGAGTAAAATCCCAGTAAATACTGGTGTTAAACGGGACGTGGATATCCTAATTATATGGTTGAAAGAGAGGATAGCACGCTGATTAAGACTATGTCTGGATTTGGATGCCTATACTGCTACTTAGTCTGTGGTCTCAGCAAAGTCATACAACCTCTATATGCCACAGCATCCTCATCCTTGATGAGAAGCTACCATCACCTTCCAACCCATGGTGTTGCTGTGAGAACTGAGAAGCAATACATGAAACATATCTAGAACAGTCACAGCAAATTACGCAGTAAGTGTGAGCTTTTAAAATCATAATGACCATCGTGATTGGTGCAAACTTCTACTTTAGACTGGGTATTTATATTTTACACCTAAATCATACAAGGGTTTTGCTTCTTTTTACAGTTTTATTTCACTCATTGTACATTATCATAATATTCTTATTGATCTGTAAGTCTTTTCCTTGTGCCTTACCAATTTGCTAAGTTCCTCACTGATTCCATGATGTCATACTGGCTTTTACAATCATAATTTTCTAGCAAGTAATCACATCAATTATTAAGTCAGAGGAAAGAGCCAGATAAACTTGTTTGCATATCTTCTTGCAATCAGAATTTTTGATTGATGCTGTGCTTTGAATATATAAATGATGATGTATATTTAAATCTTACTAATTCAGAATTGTTACTGAGAATACCAAACATATTTAGCAAGAAGTTCTAAACACCGAATATTTTTAGTTCAAGTATTTCCAAAACCAAATACCCCTTCATCTAACCCTAGATGTGTAGTATGAGTAAAAGATTGGGTCAGGCTTCTCCTAATAATTAGTGAGGGATAATACTGAATTATGACATGTATTGGTTGCTTGTGCATGTATGCCACCAAAGATTTATAATGGCTTGTTGCTAAACTTTGCTCTGCAATCTCATTATACTAAATTGGTAACCAAGTTCTCTTTTATATAGATAATACAAAGATGAACATGTGAACTTCACTGATTAAATTAACACTGACTAATTAAAATCTAAAGTAGTAAAATTATGTTTTATATGTATTTTAACTTATCCACAATGCTAGCCAATTATATTTAATTTTATATTATTGGTGTAATTTTTACTAAAACTTATTTATTTTTATTTTATTTTAGAGAGAGAGAGACAGTGCAAGCTGGAGACAGGGGCAGAGGGAAAGGCAGAGAGAATCTCAAGCAGGCTCCATGCTTAGGGCAGAGCCCAATGCAGGGCTCGATCCCATGACCCTGGGATCATGACCTGAGTTGATATCAAGAGTTGGACACTCAATTTACTGAGTGTCCTATATTGTTGGTATACTTAGCAATTGTATTTAATAAGTGTATATTCTCCACAAAAATTTGGCTATTATATATGGAGAGAGAAATGCAGTAATGAAACTAGAAATCAAGCAAAATTAATGTCTCATTCCTATATGAAGCCAGTTAAGCAAACATTTTCACTGAGTTAATAAATTTTGAAAACAAGAAAATAATAGTTTTCTGTAAATAAAAGTAATGCATTATTATGTTAAAAGTACTTAATCTGTCATGCCCACTTTCCTTACCTGTACAATGGAAAAAAATAATGATACCTACCTCATCTGGTAGTTAGGAAGTTTAAATGTGGGAATGCATGTAAAGCACCTGGGACATAGAATGTTCTTAACTATTATCAGCTATGATGATTACAAGGATAAGGACAATTCAAATGGTTGTATTGCAAGAAGTTATTAATACACTGATTAAAAATATACTTGTGCTATCAGTTTCATTGATATATATGCGGGAGACTATGGAATTGCAAATCACTGATTTTCCTGTGGTCTAATTTAAAGCCAAGTTATGTATAGTTTGTAAATGATGCTTGTGAATTTACCTGTGAATATTTAGCTAACAAACACTCAGCGTTGAACGCAACACTGACATCTCTGATTATATTTTTTAAAATATCAGTATATTCATGTGGACCAACAACTTCTGGTGGTAACTTTTTAATGCACATTGCCATCTTTTGAATAAGGTGGGAAAGAAAAAAAAAAGGAAGAAAATCACTCTCGACTCTTCAGTGTGAACTTTAACTTATTCATGTTTAACAGAAATCATCAAGCTTTGGGGAACTAAAAAAACATGAAAATAAACTAAGTTTACTTACTTTATTAGTTTTTAATGTTTATTTATTTTTGAGAGAGAGACAGAGACAGAGACAGAGAGCGAGCAGGGGAGGAGCAGAGAGAAAGAGAGAGACACAGAATCCGAAGCAGGCTCCAGGCTCTGAGCAGTCAGCACAGAGCCTGACACTGGGCCCGAACCCATGAACCATGAGATCATGACCTGAACTGAAGTCAGATGCTTAACCGACTGAGCCACCCATGTGCCCCTACGTTTACTTATTTTAAAAGAAAAGTAGATAGACTTGAGTAAACATCTCACATTAAGATTTTTTCAAAAGGTACACATTTATTTTCATTTGAGTTTCTATCTGAAGATTCAGGGATATCACAGAGACAAAGACAAGGGTGACTTGCAGTTTACGAGCATTTGGAACTGGGTTTGTAATATTCATTGTGCTTAGGGACTTGGGTTGTCCATTTTAAATGATAAAGAAGGCTATCATAAACTACTTCCTTGCCATTCAAAAAATCGGAATATACGTACGAGTTTTCTTTGTGGTTGCATTCACCGCGGTGCTAAAGGGACCAGCACCAGCACTGTTGTAAGCCCGGACAGCTGTGTAATATGCCACATTACTCTTCAAGCCACGGAGTCTGGCTGACGTCTCATTTCCCGCCACTTTCACTTTGCTCGACGATTCCTCTTCTCCATTATTCCAGTACCGCACCTGGTAGACAGAAAAACAGAAAAGATGCAAAAGGCTGACACAAACAATACCACCTTTTATATTAGGTGGTTTTCATTAAGATCGGTACTGTAACGTATTTATATTCAACTATTCGAACATAGACTCATTAAGGCCCTACTATGCGCTAGGTGTTCCATTAGGTTATCAAGTGAGACAAAAAGGGACTCCAAGAGAAGACAGAGAATAAAAAGTACACAAAGAAGCCAGATAAAGTCAAAGAGAGTAAGTGCTAAATACTACTAGACTATAGCTTATAAAGGGGAAATGAGGGTGAAATCCAGAAATTTAAAAGAGCAAGCTGCTCTCACTTCTTAGGCCCTAACCAGCCAGGACCGAGCTCAACTCCAGAATGCTGACAGCCCTCATGAACCTCCACTGGATGGTGGAGGTTCCCTCTGTGAAGAAAGTGAACTGTCAGAGAAAGGACTATCCAAAAGCCAGCTGGCCACTGGATTGTACTACAGTGATGGCCAGCTGTCAACAATCCCACCTGTGCACACAGAGCTGTGCAGGAGAAAAGGAAAGCCACTGACATAGTTATGAATCGTGCAAAATGATGAGATGTTAAAGATAAATGCATATGTAGTATACAGTATAAAGTAAGTTAAGGAGGATATTTAATTAAAAAAACAAATAAGGGTAGGAAAAATATGATAAAAATACATGTTCCCTATCTCTAAAGTATTACTATGCTTTACTAGAAAGAATAATACTTTTCCCAGAAATATTACATGAGAACAATTATTTCCCTACATGTATGTATATATGTATATACATATGCATGCATATACATACACATGTATATGTGTGTGTTTATTTATATGTTTATATTTCTATTATTCACATTATATTTATATATAGGACCCCTTAAACTCATGTAAAATGCTGTGTCCATCCATATATAGGTGTATGCGCATTTCTTTTGGAAATGAGTTAATTTTTATAAAAACCTCAAAAGAAGAATATAAGCCCAAATGATCAGGACTAACTTGAATATGTAGTTTTTACACCTTTAAAGCACTGAATTAACACTCAAAGTTGATGATGACATGTTAGCAAAAAAAAAATCCACATATCTTAACAGGTCCCATTTGCCATCATAAATGAAAACTCCACGGATTTTATTCATTAATTAAAGATAACATGCAAAAGAACTGTCTTTTATAGAGCCACAGCTAAGTAAATTGCTAATGGATACCAAAAACTGGCATACATTCTGAACTCAACAATCATAAATACTAGGTAGTGGTAGGTTCAGACAACTCCCAAATGGCAAGACACCATTCCCTCCCCTTGAAAGCATTATCTACTTAGTAACGAAGAATGACACATAACCAGTAATTAAAAAAAAATGTTACAGACTGACTTGTGGCCTTTGATATAGCATAGATTGGGGGGTGGGAAATCACAAAATTATGAGTTATTAAAATATCAACAGATGGGACAGCAGAGGCATTCAGGAGTAAAAGTAACTCAATCAGGGCAATCTGGCCTCTTCTTACGGGCCACTCTTTTTCTGATATGTCAAATCACTTCAATATAAGCTGTCTACAGAAGTGTTCCTTACATGACTAATTCAAAGAAGAAATGAAAATAATTTTCAATTGGCATAAAGAATATCGTTAATAAATTTATAGAAAGCACTTAAAAGTCCTTGATAGCACTATGCTTCTGAAGTACTCCGTGTACCAGAACGAGAGATTTATTTTTAGATCTAAGTTTCTGACACATATTAGAAATATATAGACAATGGAGAAAATTTGCGCCAAATTGGAATATATTAGTTAGAATTGATTATGTGATCTTCTTACATAGCTTTACTTAAAAAATTGAATATATGTGTATTAACTCAAACATAAAGAAACAAGGCAGTACATTAATATTCCCGATTTTCTGTGAGTAGTTAATCAATTGTGTTCTATAAACTTTTGGTCAAGAATATTTATAAGGGTTGATAATTACATTTTTAAAAAATATTTATTTATTTTCGAGAAAGAGAGAGAGGGAGGGAGAGAGAGAGAATGAGTGGAGGAGGGGCAAAGAGAGAGGGGGAGAGAGGATCTGAAGTGGGCTCTGTACTGATAGCAGTGAGCCCGATGCAGGGCTGGAACTCACCAACCATAAGCTGAAGTCGGTCTCTCAACCAAGTGAGCCACCCAGGTGCCCCGATAGTCTTTTTTCAAAGGAGGGAAAGGGAAAAAATAACGTAAGAAAAATAAAGGAGGGAAAATTATCTTTTATTAAAGACTAAGACCATGTCTTTCCTCCCAGCTGTGTTCTGGGTAAAAGTCTTACACCTGAGAAAATAAAATATCACTCTGTGCTAATTCAGATTTTATAGACATAACCACAATGCAGGGAAGAATAAAGGAAAAATATCTACATTGAAGGAAAATCTCTGCAAATATAACTGTTTTGAGTGTGTCTACTATACTTCAATTAAAAAAAAGATGATAGAGAATAAATATATGTGTATATATAAATATATATGCATACATAAATATATGCTATATTTGGTGTAAAAGAGTTAATGTAACAAAGACAGAACATGAAAGTTGCATCTACAAAGATGAGCAGAGAAAAATATTAGAAAACACATGAAGAACCCGCTAACAAGAAAGAAACTTAGGAGATTCAACTAGTGGGAGACTAGCTACAAGATAGTGATCTGAAGTGGATCTTAAAATAAGTATATTTAAAAAGTCCAGATTTATTAAAGAAGGAACTGAGTCTGTATTTGCCAAGAATAGAAGATTAAAAACAAACCCAAATTGGGTGTATTTGAAAAATACCAGAAAAATACAGTATTAAAAAGTAAAATCAGTGACAGAATTAAACTGAAGACTACATGATGGAAAAGAGATTTAATAAACCCTGAACATGGAGAAAAAAATAAAAAATAATGAAAACAAAGTTAAGAGATATCGAAGTCAAATGAGAAGTTCCAACCCGAGTTCCAGGAAGGATTAAGGAAAAGGCAACAATCAAAAGAGAAAATAAAATGTCCGAGAAATAAAATGTCCAGAACTGAAGACACACAGAAATTTTCACAAAGTAAACTCTGAGTTTAGTGTGTGGGAGGGAAATAAAAGGTAACTCTACTGCAAAGGACAGCGTGATAAGAATAGCTGGCTCTCAACATTTTCCTATCACGACAGACCTGAGTTATAGTTCACCCTCTTGAATAGCTGTGTGTCACTGTGCCTTGGTTTGCTAGTGCAGAGTGTGCACCTGTGAAGAGAAACCACTGCATTTCTGGGCATGGAGGACAGCCGGAGAGGCAGATGCCAAGCTGGGGACACACATCTGAAGCAGTGTCTGTCTTGGTCATTACCACAGCTCTACCACTCACAGCAAAGCCTGCACATACTAAGCATTCAGTATTGCTGGATGATCTGAACCAATGCCATCTCCATCCTTCCCACTACAGAGATTCACTGGGACATACTAAGAAATATATATTCGGTCTCTGCCAAGGTTTCCTGGCATACAGATCGCTCCAAACCCTTGGAATCTCCAAAGAGATGTGTCAGTATGTATGCTAATGAGCTATCTGTGGCTGCAGGATACCTTAAGAAAGGGGCTGGTTGCCAGGGGGACCAACCTTATAATTTGAGGGTGGGAACTTGCAGCCCCACCTACTGACAAGAGGCTAGAGGTTGAGTTACTCAGGTTGACTAAATATCACCGATTTAATCATCTATGCCTAGGTAGTGAAGCCTTCATGAGAAGCCCTCCCGGAAGGGTTCAGAAAGCCTTGGTGACCACACCAAGGTACTGGGACGGTAGAGCTCCTGGAGAGGGCATGGAAGTTCTGTGCCTCTTCCCACACACCACGTCTTATGAATCTCTTCCATTTGGTTGTCGTATCCTTTATGATACACGGATAATAGTAAATAAAGCGCTTTCCTGAGTTTTGTGAATTGTACCGGCAAGATCTCAAACCCAAGGAGGAGGTTGTGGAACCCCTGATTTTCAGCCAATCAGACGTACTAGACGCATCTGAAGTGTATGTGTGGGGGAGGCAGGTAGTCTTAGGGACTTAGCCCTTAATTTGTGGGATCTGAAGCTAACTCCAGGTTTATGGTGTCAGAACTGAACTGAATTTTAGGACACCCAACAGACATCAGAGAATTGATCAGTGTAGAGAAAACCCCTCACATATTTGGTGTAAGAAGTGTTTGGCGGATACAGCAGAGACGAAGAGATGGTTTTTTCCTTTCATCCACCAAGCTAAGTACTCAATCCTAATATTCTGTGCATCTATGAGACACTGGAATTCTAACTGCTTGAGGAGATAAAATAATTATTTTTCTTCAGAACCATAAAACCATATCACAAGCCAAAATATTTTTATCTGTATAAGTAAACAGAAACAAACCTGAGGAATGTCAGGATTTAAAATGCTACCTCTGTTTCTGCAAGTAATTTGGTCCTTCCAAAAACTGATGTCCCTGCTGTGAGGAGTCCTTAATATCATTCCTCAAAGGATTTCACTTAATTAAAACTTAACACAAGATGCAATTTATAAAAATAATCTATTGAAAAAACGGCACTTTTTCAGCCATTAAAATACAGGTATTAAGTCAGAAATACTATTTTAATAGACTAAAATAATTTTGTGTATGCTTAAAGATTTTCAGAGTGACAAATATTTCAACTTAGCTGTTAGACACCAAACATACTTAAATAAACATAAGGCAGCAAAAATGCAGTCAACAGTGTTTTAGAACACAAATCCAGATCTGTCTTCTACTCTTCTTTAATTGGTTCTCGGCTCTCAGGATGACCTGTGTGCTATTCGACCCCTGGCCCTGGCTTCTCACTGGATTTGGCCAACGGAAGGCAGATGAGAATATGGGAGGAGAAAGGCCGAGATATTTATTCCCCTGGATCCCTCAACACTGAGACCCAGTTTTCTAGGGATCACCTTTGTCTAATAAAGAACACAAACTTCCAGTTATAAAATAAAAGTCATGGGGACCTAATGTAAAGCAATGGTAATGGCAAAGGTAGATATTAAAAGTCCTCATCGCATGCATACAAGATTTGTAAGTATGTGTGGTGATGGATGTTAGTTAACCAGACTTACTGCAGTGACCATCTCACAATATATACAAATATCGACTCATTATGTTGTATACCTGAAATTAATATAATGTTGTATGTTAGTTATATCTGAAACACACACACACACACACACACACACACACACACACACACGCACACAACTCCATTTGGGCAACCCTCACTTACACACTAGTTGCTGTTCTCTCTAGCATAACCCATCCTTCCCCTGAGCCAAAGGTCTACATTTCATTTACTTGAATTCATTTTTGCCTGATTTCTAATTGTTTAAATATATCTTAATTGTCTCTCTCCAATTTTCCTATGGACATTCAACTCATTCTAAGATGAAGTTAATTCTTTGCCTGATAGTAAGGAATTAGACTCAATACATATTTCTTTTTTTCTGACAGGATTTTCATACTCTCCAAAAATTACTCAAATATTTGACATCTTTTCCCATTGTAATTACAATGTTAGGAACTAAGCACATTGTGTAGAGCTATTTAGAACAGGAGGCGGGACGAAGGTACCAGTGAAGTTACAGTTTGGCATTTTGCTTACATTTTTGGTTATGCTCCCCCCATACACTTTAAAAAAAAATCTACTAGGTTTCCTCCAAATATGCTAATCTGTATTATTTCACACTTGTAGACTTCTGTTTCAATCACTTATCAAGGTCATTCTCCCAACTTTTATTTTTTCAAGACACATAATGGCTTTAAAGAAACTGATGGTATATATTATTCTCTAACTTTGGAGCTTTTGCTCCTCTGGCACCCGCTACCCATGAACTTAAACATGCCGCATCCTCTTTATCACATCTGTATCTCTTGTTCCTATCCAAAGGGCACAAGAAAAGATCTGAGCCTGAGTGTTATAGCTTAGCAGATGAAATAAATTGGAGCCCAGGGAAATGAGCTCCTCAACTACTACTTGGTCAAATCAGAAAGAAAATTAGTCTAGATGCTAATGATGATGTGTGCTCAGCATGCCAGGTGGCACATGATCAACCCTCACTGAGATGAGAGAAAAGCAGGAGCTATTAACAATTTTAAAGCCATATTGGGGAAACTGCAACCCAGAAAGTTAGCCACATGACTGGTAATTAAACACTCTGCTAAGTCGTTTGTCTCTCCATGTTAGTGCTTGAGTCATTATTGAACCTAAGAAAATATATATTCTTATCTTGGTGTAACTATATAAATTATTTCTTAAGATTTTCCCGATTAGTCTATCTTTCTCTTAGTTTGTTTTCTTTGCCTTCCTACGTAACAAGCACTCGGGAAAGACATTTTCACTAGTTGTTTCCTTTCAACATGCGTATCCATGACGCATTTGGATATTAGGTCTGCTGTTCTTTATATACCCAGGGCAGAGCCAGTGCACCCCAACTCACAATTAATTTCAAGGAAGTCCCATTTTCTCATTGCCTGTCTCATTTTTTGCTTCCTACCCCAACGGCAACAACAGCACCAACAGAAACAATAGTCACTGTGTAAGTGTTTGTTTCCATATTTCTTCACTGCTTTTCAAATTTTTTCCCCCAAAGAAATCTCATCCCAATGACCAATACTCAAAACAGAGAAAAGCCCAAGTCTCTCTGGGCCATTTTGACAGTAGCGGCTTTATCTCATTTGATTCTCCAGTGATGCAGTATGTTATTTACTATTACCATCTTTATTTTAACTGAACGTTGGAGAGCCTTAATAACTTGCTCAAGGCCACACAGCAGTAAGAGAGTGGAGTCAAAACTGCATTTATCCAATCAACACATATTGTGTGCATGCCTCCTGTGTACCAGATAGGACTCTTGGCACTGAATAAACCAGCAGAGTTCCATGTCCCTTATGGAACTTCCATTCGATCTGAGTGGGGATGAATGCAAGTCTGTCTCATTCTAAGATGGTGTGGACTTTGTAAGATACTATGCTGGCTCTACTTGCATTATTTGGTTTTCTCTTTCATTCGATTACTCTCTGTTTCCTGACATGACCAACAGAGGTATGCTTCAGCTTTCTTATAGAATATTTTTTTTTTTTTTGAAAGAGAGAGACAGAGGCAGAGGGAGAGGGAGAGAAAGAATCTTAGGCAGGCTCCACGCCCAGTGTATAGCCTGATGCGGGGCTCAATCTCACAACTGTGTGAGATCATGACCTGAGCTGAAATCAAGAGCTCGATGCTTAACTGACTGAGGCACCCAGGCACCCCTCTTTTTTATTTTTTGTTTAAAATTTTTTTTTAATGTTTATTTATTTTTGAGAGACAGAAAGACAGAGACAGAGTGTGAGCCGGGGAGGGGCAGGGAGACAGGGAGACACAGAATCCCAAGCAGGCTCCAGGCTCTGAGTTGTCATCACAGAGCCCAACGCGGGGCTCGAACCCATGAACTGTGAGATCATGACCTGAGCTGAAGTCAGACACTCAATCGACTGAGCCACCCAGACACCCCTTTTAAATTTTTTTTTAATGTTTATTTACCAGGCACCCCTCTTATAGAATATTCTTATCAGCTTAAATTTATATATTGCAAAATTAACATCTGTCTGCCTCTATGCTGCCAAACAATTGCCAGCAACGGCTAGCTTTGCTGTGGTGCTTGAAAACCCACAAAGCCCATTTCCACATATTCCCTTACTTATTTCTCTTAACTATTTCACAAACTACAACCAGCTCTCAAATTATGATCCTGTGTAATGGTTTGTAAATGACAAAGTTATGAATGGGGGATGTGCATCTCCATCTACTTTTTTAGGCATGCAAAATATGTTTTTTTCTTAAATTTTCTTTAAGTTAATTTCATTTAACCATGGAGCATCATATCCCACTCAGCTAATGGGAAATTCAACCTCAATCACTGCGGGGGTCCCTATTCCCACACCCTCGCCAAGAAAACTTACTATTACACTGGTTTGATCCCGTCAGTTCCTGGACCGTGCTTGGAAAATGGGAAATCAGTGATCATTACTGCATATGGGAAATACATCTGTTCCCTCCTTGTGGTCTTGCTACCAACATGGACACTGCCAGATAGAAAGCTATGAGGCCATAAGCCTCAGATGTTTGTTTCCACCAAGGTCACCCAAAATTTCTCTTGTATTTTTTCCTCAGTGGCATTTCTCTCTTCTTACCCTCCAGGATATATGAAACTAGCTCCTTAAGGGCTTGAGCTTTGGAATCTAGGAAGCTAGGAAGAAAGGGCTCTTACAGGCAACATCTCTTGACAACCATCATAAACTCTCTGGAGGCAAAGAAGCTTAGAGTTGAAGAACTGCTTGAGGGTATTCACTGGGGAAAATTCCATAAGTTGATATTTCAAAATTCTTCTGAGATATGACGTGTACTTACGTGTTGCTTATTATTATGAGCCAGAAACTGTGAAAAGCATATTAAGTGTCTAGTATCATTCAATACTCCCCAAATCCTAATGAGGTTGAGCCAACTACTACACCATTCTGCAGGTGAGGAAAATGAGGCTCACAAAGTTTATGCAACTTTTCTAGCACATCCAGGGAATGACAGTCAGGGTTTAGCGCAGGTTTGAGCTCAGAACTACTTTCCTTTGCATTTCCTTCCATCTGACCTATCTGTCCCAACAATGCCATTGCTGTAATCATTTGGGAGCTAGCACGGGCTGCCCACCACCTTTCAGTGCTTCCATTCGCTGTCCTGGAATTAAAGGAACTTTCCAACTAAATGTTCTTGGCTTCCTTTAAGATGCTGATAAAGTTGGTTTGCTGTATCTGTGTGGGGTTTTACTTCTTTAAGTCTGGGCAGCTCTGTCTCTGATTAAGTTTCTTCGTGTCAGGACCCGAGTGTCCTGTGTTTAAGGGGCAAGAAGATATTTTCCTATGGATGCCTACTAAAAATATACATTAATAAGACTCATTCCTAGATGTTTGGGTTCAGGGAGTCCAGGGAGGGCTCTGGGGGTTCAACTTTAGCAAAAATTTGTGTAATTCTGGTACAGGTAGCACATGGTGCCCTCTTAGAGCATCACTGCTTTAGTCTACCTTTTCTCTATGTTATCATTAACATGTATTCAAGTCAATGTTTGGTTACCAGAAACAGAAACTCTCTAAGTTCAAATACAAAGGGAGTTTACTGAAAAGAAGGGCAAGGTGCCATTATGAAAAAGAAGACAGTGAGGTGACTTAAGAATTGCACAATTGTCTGGGGCGCCTGGGTGGCGCAGTCGGTTAAGCGTCCGACTTCAGCCAGGTCACAATCTCGCGGTCCGTGAGTTCGAGCCCCGCGTCGGGCTCTGGGCTGATGGCTCAGAGCCTGGAGCCTGTTTCCGATTCTGTGTCTCCCTCTCTCTCTGCCCCTCCCCCATTCATGCTCTGTCTCTCTCTGTCCCAAAAATAAATAAACGTTGAAAAAAAAAATTTACAAAAAAAAAAAAAAATTGCACAATTGTCAAAGAGGTATTCTGTGTTGCTTTCTCTAAGCCTTCACGGGTCCCTGTCTCCTCCATTCACTGGAGTTGTATGGGAATATGTCTGTTCCATCTCATCTCTGCAGACCAGCTTTGTCCTGCTTGCCCACGGCCTTCACTTGAGAAGCCTTAACCAAGTCCTAAATTCGACATATCACTGCATTACACTCAGTGATTACAATCTCTATATTGCTTAGTGCAACATATCAAATAAGAATCTGACTAGCTCAGCTTAATTGTCTATGGATCTGATGGCCACCGTGGTGCAATAATTTGAGGCTATGTAGGCAAGTGGTGGGGTCTATGGTCCTGTGTTGCAAATGTGCCTGTGAAAACCTGTCACTGAATCAGGAGTTACAAACGTGAGGGAAGTTTCCAAAAAAGATGGCTGTGGGTCGGGATGAAATCATAACTGTAACTCTTGGAATATCACTGTCAGAGAAGTCTTAAGACTTTTCATCTTGTGAGTTCTCAGCTCAACTGCTCCCACTTCCAATTGCTCCCTATTAAACATGGCACCCAGTCTGGATGGTTCTTCTCACCATTCAAAGCCATTGGAGCCTGGCTCTCCTGTGTCTACCTGTAGTTGTCCTTCCCACAGGAACTTTCTTCTGCAGGCGAGTTTCTACTCCTCCAACATGCCTTCCTTAATCTGGAATGTTTTCCATTTTCTCTGTGTCTGCTTACTTTTCCTTTTTAAAGTTTAAGTTTATTTTGAGAGAGAGAGAGAGAGAGAGAGAGAGAGAGAGAGAGATGGGGCAAAAAGACAGAGAGATTCCTAAGCAGGCTCTGCATTGTCAGCACAGAGCCCAACACAGGGTTCGAACTCACAAAATCTTGAGATCATAACATAGGCTGAAACCGAGAGTTGGATGTTTAATCCCAGGTGCCCCCAAACAGAGTTCTTTGAAAGTAAGAATTAGGTCCCAGACTGAAGGCAAGAATTAAGTTACAGACAGCTATCTTCTCAAGAACCTAAAAGAGTGCAATGTAACAAGGCCACCAAAAAAGTAAGACAAAGAGCTGGAGGAAAGAGTTTTCCTGTTGGCATAAATATCTTTGAACTTAATAATGCAGTTCAATCTCATTCTTATTTTCTAGGCAATCTATTTAAAAGATTTAGCCCATCTGATTGATATATGATCTCCTTCCATATTACTGTTTTTTTTTCCTTTTCTATCCCAAGTTATTTTCATTCAACTCGTTGAGTTAAACTCAATATCCACTGGTAATCACATGGGACAATGTGGTGGTAAAATTTCAATAAAAGTCAGACTTCAGTTAAGATGTCATTGTTAAAAAGAAGTTTAAATTAAAGGAGACAAGGTACCACAGCAACATACATACACAGTCTAATTAGTTTTAAAAGAAATTACCTCATAGCCAAGTAAATGTCCATTGCTTAACTTCCAAGGAATGGTGTTCCATGACACTTCAATTTCTGAGGAAGACAGGCTATTTGCAGACACTTGAGATGGAGCTATTGTAGGCTCTGTTTGGCAACAGAAAGTGAAATACAGTTATTATTTTGGTACTTAATTCAAAAATCTATTGAAGCTTTTGTTTTCAAAAAAAGTACTATAATGTATTTGAAAATTCAACTAAGTAGATTATAAAATTATTTGAAAACATGAACCATGTCTTGGTCTATTTCCATTCCTTGGGAGTCAATGGGCTTTTCCTTGCTAAACAGCCACAGGAACCTGTTCTTTCCTCTGTTGTACTTTTTTTCTTGGTTCCTTTTCTTCCCTTCTTTTCCTTTGTTCTCTCCCTTTCATCCCACAGCTCTTGCTTGGGCACTCCTATGCCCACAAAGGCTGTCTGTTTATTTATTTATTATGTTTTGCCAAACAAAGTCATGCTTTACAGAGTTCATTTATTCAATAAGCATTTAGTGAGTGCCTTCTGTATTCAAGGCCCATAACAGGGGCACACTCAAGTAAGATGGGCCAACTTCCAGGAGTTCACTGTTCTGAAGGAGTAGACAGGCATGCACAGAACTTATAGCACAACAAAAAGATCCTTTTGTAATATACAACTCTTAGCAGCTTTAGGGGCTCACAGTGATTCTCTCCTCTCAGGGCACAGCTCTGAGCAGAGGCTCCCCCTGCCCTGATATCCATTTCTGTGTTAAATGATCCTTCTTCTGGATCATGCTTATTGATAGTGAGACAGAGTCTTGGTCCAAGGAAGGACCTATTGGATTTTTTCTCCTGAGTATTCGAAATTTGGTTTGGACAAATAAGGAAGGAGTACTTGAGGTCAGTCAACCCCGCGTGACACCCTACAGAGGTAGATGGTTTCTGAGGCCCCAGAGCTTCTCTGATTAATGATCTTTATGAGGTGTGCTGTTTAAAACTTACTTTGATTGGATAAGTCCTAGTATATTTCCACTAAATCCCTTACCTTTCTCACAGATAAGTCAAATCTGTTTCTGATGTTTGAAATAGAAAGACCTTTACCAAACTCATCATTAGTGGCAAGAATAGTAACAGAAGGAGTAAAGGGCAGAGGAGGAGAGGGCGAAAGTCTGTAGTTGTCCCTCCTTCTAATTGCCAGCCTTTCCAATCCACGGTGCACAGGGTAGGCAGTGTCTGAAAACTCCCTGGTTAACTGCCATCTTTCCACAGATCCCTGCCTTTGTAATGAAAATCTTTGGCAACTCTTGGAAATGGGGTCTGGCTATTAATATGAAGGCTTTCTTTTTTTTTTTTTTTTTGCAAAGGTTTATACTACCTGTTTGTTTTTCTCTCCGAACTCTGTAGAAAAAGAGAGGATAGGGGCGCCTGGGTGGCGCAGTCGGTTAAGCGTCCGACTTTCAGCCAGGTCACGATCTCGCGGTCCGTGAGTTTGAGCCCCGCGTCAGGCTCTGGGCTGATGGCTCAGAGCCTGGAGCCTGTTTCCGATTCTGTGTCTCCCTCTCTCTCTGCCCCTCCCCCGTTCATGCTCTGTCTCTCTCTGTCCCAAAAATAAAATAAACGTTGAAAAAAAAAAAAAAAAGAGAGGATAAGAATAGTGTCGGGGGTATTAAAAAAATTGAGTCTTCTTATTATTTTATACACAACAACTGTGGACTATGTTTTTCAATTTACTGCAAGGTGCTGGGGGTAGAGAAGACACCATATAATCACATTTCATGAGTTCAGAATGGTTAAGAGTGAAGGCTCTGGGTTAAAATACTAGCTTAGCAAGTCTGTATGGAGTGTGGCAAGTCTATGAATTTCTCTTATTAAGTTTCCATTTTCTTATGTATAAATGGACAATAATAATAGTGCCTACGTGTAATTCCTCCTTGGAAAATCCAAATTAGATAAAGTCTGGCAGATGGTAAGTATTCAATACATGTTAGCTCCTGTCATTCTTATTAAGTAGAACCCCATGTGAGAGCCAATATTCAGCTGCTTTTGTCCCATAAAACGGCAATTTCATATGATTCTCCTAATACTACTACTTTCTAAAGAGATACCATAGTTGGGGCAGGTGTAGAAGAAAGGCAGAGAAGTGGAATGGGTCCAGAGTGGACTGGCTGGAGCTGGTGCATCACATTCTCGAGTCTGCACATTGCACACCTCTCCACGTCACACTTCCGGTCCTCTCTGTCCACCCTGCTAACATCCTATTTGCAGGTCACAGGAAGCACTATAAAACCTGAGATTAGGGCATTCCCAAGAGAATATCTTAATCTTATCCCCAAAAGAAGAAAGTTGTGGAAAGCTGTGTTGTTTCTTGCTTCACAAACTGGGACTTGAATGCACCCTTCATCAAGATTTTTATAAAGGTTATTTACTTTGACAGTGGGGGAGGGGCAGAGAGAGAGGGAGAGAGAATCCCAAGCAGGCTCTATGCTGTCAGGCTGGAGCCTGACTCAGGGCTCAAACTCCCGAACCATCAGATCATGACGTGAACAGAAACCAAGAGTTGGCTGCCTAACCACCTGAGCCACTTAGGTGCCCCAGCTCATCAAGAGATTTTTAACCAATAGTTACATCCTCTGACTAGTTAGTGAGTCTGGTACTTCCAAGTAGGCATGGTTGATGTTTACCACCTGAAATGTGAATCTCACTGTGACTTCAGTCATTATCCTTTGGAAGAAATTTATCTGAAGTCACAAAGAACTTCCAAATCAGTTTTTGGAGCATAAGTGGTTTATTAGGTTGGAACTGATATATAATCAAAATGTTTTCCATACCTTCTTCTGCAGAGAACACTGTTGTCACCGGGCTAAATGGTCCTTCGCCTTTGTTATTATAAACACCCACTTTAACTTCATACAGTGAAAATGGCACGATGCTTTCATTCCTAAAGACATATCTTGGGGTATCAGGAGATGTAACCACTGTCTGGATCCAGTTGGTAACTCCAAGGGGACGGAAAGCAACAACATAACCAAAACCTTCACCATTCTGCAGTTCTTCAGGGACTGGCTACAAAAGAAAGACATATTAAATCACCCTTACACATGAGAGTGAGATAAAAATAAATGGAGCTATAATCCTTATTCTTTTGCAAAAGCCATTAAATAATAATTGACATCATATTAAGCGGTTATATTAAAAAAGGAGAAAAAGGTCAGTGGCACAGTCAGCTGCTTTTAAACAGACATATGCCACTCTTTCATAGCCATCCAGATAACTAATTAGAATTTTCTAAAGTTATTCAAATCTTTTTGAGCACTCTGCAGCTCCAATGTGACTTATGTATCATAAGATATGCTTTTAGTTGAATATACCTCATCTCTTAAATCAAATAAAAATCATCTAATCACCTAATGTTGAGTCTAAGGAAAGAAATTGCTCACTGATTAGATGGTTAAATACAAAAGGAGTAAAACTATAAAAAAAAAAAAAGAAAGTAAAAAACAGTGTATTAAGGTCAAAGTTGTGTTTAGATCGTGTCAAAAATTCCTACGGACACTCCATCGCGATCTCTTAACTTTCTAGTTTTTCATCAACATCTTCAAACAACACAGCCAATTCTCATGCTTTCTGACTTCAAATGTGTTAATTAAATTTTTTCCTAATTACAACATAAAGCAAGAGCTGAGAGCATGGCCAGGAAGCAAGCACCTGCTGGAATCAGTGGGTGTGCGTCAGTGGGGTTACAGCTGCATGGAAAGCCATGAGGACAGCTTGAGAGAAAACAGCCAGGACTTGACTCTCACCCCTATGTTTACCAGCCAAATGACCCTGGGCAAATTATTTAATATTCTCTATGCCTTAGTGTTTTCATCTATAAAATGTTCCAAGAGTGAAATGGAAAACAAAACAAAACAAAACCATACACAAAACGCTGGAAACAGTGATCAGCACAGAGTGAGCATTCAAAAATTTAAGCTACTAACATTACCACTCCCTCCAGTACCACCACCAGTGCCACTCAGGAGGCCATGGTGGGAACAACAACCCCCCGTGGGGGAGGATGGTGCCCAGACACTTACATCCCAGGTTATCACCAGCTCAGACCGGCTCCCACCTCCTCCACTGACTTCTGAAGGAGGCACTTCTGGAACTGTGTAAGTTAGAGACACAGAGATAAAACCCTATTTGCATTCGGTGACACTTATGTGAAAGAAGATTCAGTGCTGCTTCTTTCTTTTTTTTTTTAACGTTTATTTATTTTTGAGACAGAGAGAGACAGAGCATGAACGGGAGAGGGTCAGAGAGAGGGAGACACAGAATCCGAAACAGGCTCCAGGCTCCGAGCTGTCAGCACAGAGCCCGATGTGGGGCTCGACTCACAGACCGCGAGATCATGACCTGAGCTGAAGTCGGCTGCTCAACCGACTGAGCCACCCAGGCGCCCCAGTGTTGCTTACTTCTAATAGTTGAAGTAATCTGATCACAGGCACATTATACATACGCGTATGTGTGTATCTGGATCATATAAAACATATATGCAATGTGTGTGTGTGTGTATCTTTGGGGAGATCAAATAATTTACATTTGCATGAAATTATCAAAGATTCAAAATACCTCAAATAGTAAGAAAAAAATGACTCTGTATAAAGGTTAATACAACAGGGGAAAGTGGTTCACTAGGTATGATGGGAAATGAATCTAGCATGAACATTTAACTTGGGAATATTCCACAGTAGAGATCTAACTGGTAAGCCAACATTGGCTTTACCTAAAAAAAAAAAAAAATGACCTAGACTCAAAGCCTCAAATCTTGTTAAGACCTGCTCTTTATAAACCTCACACAGGTGTCAGATTCCTTACTTACACTGAGAACTTCATGCTTCCTACGTTCTATGACATAACTAGAATAGAAGTTCCCTGAAGGTGGGCTTTGTTCCCAGCTGTACCCACCATATCTAGAACATGCTGAGCACATAGTACACACTCCTTAAATATGTGTTGTGGGGGGCACCAGGGTGGTTCAATTGGCTAAGCGTCTGACTCTTGATTTCTGCTTAGGTCATGATCTCATGGTTTGTAAGATCAAGCCCTGCCTCCACCTTTGCACTGACAGTGTGGAGCCTGCTTGGCATTCATTCTCTCCCTCTCACTCTGCCCTTCCCCTACTCACGTGCTCGTTCACTCTCTCTCTCAAAGTAAATAAATAAATATTAAAAAAATATGTGTTGTGTGAATAAATAAATGGACTACAAAGATCAGCAAGGTTCCCCTATTTCTCATAATTCCTGCCGGAAATGTCACATGCATTGTCCTGAGTAAAAAAACATCATTAAAATTACTGAAATGTATTCCTTGACTTCTATTTTGGCTTAGTATCTAAAGTGATATGTGAGCTGTACTTCAAACATCCTTTTAATTAGTATTAATTAATATTAAAGATTCTGAAAAGGAAAGTCTATTGATTCTCTCAAATGCCTCAATAATGTGATACTATGTACACTTCCTAATTTCCAGTTTCAATGTTAGGATATTATAAAAGAAGTCTTATGGTTAATACTAATAGTTTCCCCAAATATAAAATTTTAACAATGATTCTCTCTTAATCATTGAGGGGTCAAAATATTCCTAATCACCAGTAACTTGAGCTCATTCATGGAGCATGGTGGCAAAATGAGATTTCCTAGCAGCAGAACTCCCAAATGTCATTATCCTACCAATTTGTCAATGCTTGTTATAAATGAAAACAGCATTTCCCTTGTTAACAGGGTGACTATGTCAGATAGTAATTATAACCTTAAGTGACAAAAACATATTCACTCAACATGCGCTAATAAACGCTGATGATGGACTGAACTTTTGGAAATGTCACATTACATTAGAATCACTTATATGAGTGTCTTTTGACAAATGCCATATGGCCAGTTCTGCCATTAGATAGGTCAGATAATTGCAATAATGGATTTTTGAGGTTGATTCCCTGCTGGCCTGGAGACCAGTGCCAAGAGAAATGGAAATACACACCCTATTAACCCATTTTACTCAGAAAACAAAAACACTAACCTGCCTCTTCAGTTCTTACTTTTTCTGAGGGTAAACTGGGTTCTCCACCTCCAATTTTGTTGCTGGCTACAACCCGAAATTCATATTCCACCCATGGATTTAACTCGACTACAGTAGCTGTGTGTGTTTTCCCATCAATGATTTCAGGCACTAAAAAGGAATATATCAGAAAAGTGACAGTCTGCATGTCTTGGCGCTGACTTAAATTCCATTTATATGTACCAATGGCATTTGACTCTCTTCTTTTACCTGTTGTGGCAGTTTGCCAACCCACGGAGAAAGGGGTCCTCGCCTGGACAGAATAGGATATAACTGGGCTATGGTTATCTGTACCTTCTTTCCAAGAGAGTTGGGCTGTCGTATCTGTAATTTCATCAACCTTCACATTTTCTGGTGGTCCAGGTGAACCTAAGGAAAACAAAAATGCAAACACTCGGTAGTAATTCCATAAATGTCATCTTTTATACCAAAGTGAAGAATGTGTCACATGATCCATTCAATACCTACAACTGATCCTAATTTCAAAACTACTCGGGAAGAAGGGCATTTGCCTAGCAATACAATAACCACTTTTTCTTTTTGACATTTCTGCTTTTAGATATTTAATCTGGATGTGAGTCAGTAATTTCAAAATCATGGTATTCTAGGCCTGCAAATGACACCCGCTTTTTGAGGCCTCTGTTCAGTAGGATTCCTGCACCTTTCCAAATTCTGCATCTTTTACTTTTGGCATGATTTATTTTCTTTTAATTAACCGATGCACATCTGTAGTTCCTAGTTTGCTGTCTGGAGTTGTTTTATTCTATCACGTCCTCTGGTCCTTTTTTCAGCCCAGTAGCAAAGCAGTACCTTGGACAGTAGCTCAGATTGGCAAATTCTCTCAGGCATTCTGGATGATCCTGGTGTTCTGGAAGTTGTCATATACACACTATCACTATTCCCTTTCATATTAAACACTGTCGCTGTATTAATGACATGCTCAAAAACACATCAGCTTGGGAGCAGCTGTGAAATGCTTATTACAGTGAGAGCTATTTGAAGGGCAGAGCTGAGATATTTATTTTGTTGAATTAGCACCCATCCTTATTGTCACATCCTCTATAGACTATTTGGGGGGGATCAAATCAATAATATAACTCACATGCTCATATGTGGTCTCATGGTTTTTCCTCCAGTATGAAATTATTAGTGGAAATGTAAAACAAACAAACAAACAAACAAACAAAAAACCACTGAGGCACTCATATCTACCTCTTACTATGAGGTCGGCGGCAGATGAAACACTGTCCACCCCCGTCTGCACCATACACACATATTTTCCACTGTGTTTCAGCTGAATGTTTCTGATCATTAAATCTCCAGATGAACTCTGTTGGGAAAAAACAGGTAAGGAACACACTGTCATTTTGAAAACACAGACAGTCTTGAAGGCTGTAGCCAACAACACCATGGAGATGAAACCCATTTTTAGAGAGAAGACCAAGGTGGTTCAAGACTGTAGATTGCTACAATGGAATGTATGGAAATAAAAACATGTTAAAAACCATATGTGATTGCAGATATAGATTTCTGTATATAAATAAACGACAAGCTTCTTTCTGGGCATTTATGGTTTCAAAAGTAAATAAGGGCAGAGATTATGGTCTCAGAGTCTATTTACTTCCATCCACTAGGATGACACTTATTTTTATATCCACAGCTCAGCACCGGCTCAACTCCTCTCTGGTTCCAACCTCTCTGCAATTATCTGCCTGAGAAGAGGAGAGAAGCATTTAGGTATCTGGTGGGAGATAAATACAGCAGGACAAGAGGATTACCATGGTTGAAACACTTTTCTGAACACATTGGAGCTTAAAAAGCCTAAAGCCATTTAATTCTTTCAATACAGAATTTAGGAACAGTCAGTATGAACCCCTCAATAAGAAGAAATTAAAACACTTTAAACCTGAAAAATAACAGCTGTCCATAAAGACATTTGCTGGCGTCCTCTAGCACCAATTAATGGAGCAAATGTATTTCTAAAAGCTCAACTTCAAATGTCCTCATTTTAAAAGAATATAAAATCATGTTCATAAAAGTATGTACTGCAGGCCAGTTGCACGCATTAGTAAAAACATGGATTAAAATAAAATGATTTGGCAAGCAAAGCTCTTTGAACATGATCACTTACTGAAAAATCTCTAAACTGGTACATAAGAGGAAGCAATAGTGTTTATCGTATTAATTAAAAGGACAGCTTTACTCTGAAGTTTTCCTAGTATTTTTTAAAAGATGGATTCCACTACCGTGCTTCTAGGTAATTTCCTAAGATCTCCTACAGGGTAATTCCTCAAATATTGCTTCCTATCCTTTGGATTCTTAATGGGCTATATATTCTCTGTTGGTCAGATTCTGTGGCTTTAGCCTGAATTTCTTGAGTACTGGGAGAAAGCAGATGTGAGGTGATTGATGGCTGTAATTAAATGATAATCCAAAAACTGTTAAGTTTGCACATTTTACTTTCAAGTTGAACTTTTTTCTTTCCCTCCCTCTCTTTCTCCTCAGGGTTATTTAGAAATTTATCCCCAGGACAAAACTTTCAATGCTTGCTGACCTTTAGAAACTCTTCAGGTTTTATGAGCTCCATACACTCACAGGAGGTTGATTATCATTTCTATAGAAATCTCTTATTTTCAGGGAAGTAAGAACCGTTACTATTAAATTCCATCAAGGCATTAGGTCAGTTCTTATTCTTGCTTATGTTTATTTGCTTATTTTGAAAGCAGTTTGGTAAAAGGAAATTGGAGCTGGACTTTCTTTATGCCCTTAGACATATAAATACATCTTTTAGGCACACTTGCTGTTTGTATCTGTTGAAAGAGTAAGGAAGAGACAGATATTGACTTGTCATTTCTTTTCACTTATGGTATGAATGGGTGAAGAAAGAAATAATTAGTTTGCTTATGTCAAAACCAAATCACCTTCCTGAAGAAATGTAGTTGGGCTCACCATCAGGGAAAATAGAAATTTTAATTATCTTTTTACAATGTAGAGTGGAAAAAAGAAGCAATTAACTAAGAGGTGTAGACAGCAGGAACCAGTGACTTTTTTCCAGCACTAACATAAAGTTGAGGGGATGAATACGTAAATGGAAAATAAAATTTAGCAAAATTTAAGATGGCTGCTCTCTTTAATTTCTGTCTCTCTCAATAAAGCATATTTGTATTGTTCCTCTTCAACTGTTTCTTCTCCCTTACTCTATCTGTTTTTTCAATGGATCAGTACAGAGAGTTAAGATTCATCTTAACAAAAGTTCATTGAATGTTTGCCATGTTAGGTTCACTCAAGGATAGCAAAGTATCTAATACATGGTCTCTGCTCTCTAGAATGTAAACCCATGCCAAGGTAACAGATATATACATGTGAAACAAATTATTTTCATAAATATAGGAAAGTTATTTATTGAAAGTTAAACTAAATTACATGCCACAGACCATTTGTAGATAACTTTAGAATATATGAGATAGACAATTCCAAGCCCTGCTGAGGATGTGGGAGGAACTGGAACTCATGATGATTAGTACAACCATTCTGGAAAACTAGAAGTATCCACTGAGGCAGGACATAAGCATAATCTATGACCCAAGAATTCCATTTGTAAGTATAAACCTTACAGAGATGTATGCCTATGCTCATCAAAGACATTTACAAAAACATGTGTAGCAGCACTGTCCATAAGAGCTAAACTATACAAACAACTTAATGTCCATCACAATAAATAAGTAGTGGAACACTCACTTAAGGAAATACTATTAGACCATGAAAATGAATGAACCATAACTACATACGTCAACATGGCTGAGTCTCAGCATCAAAGACATAAATCAGAAGAGATAACATTATAGTAATCTGTCGTATCACAGATGTAGATTGAGGTTTTCTTTCAAAGGATGGGTAGCACCATGAAGATTTCTAGGATATGGGTCATGCTGTTTCCTGATTTCAGTGTTGGTTACCTGAGTGTGTTCATTTTGTAAAAAGTCATTGAGTTATACACTTATGATCTGTGCATTTTTTGGTCGAATATAATAGCTCTCAAAATTCAGTCGTTACTACATAAGGCTATATGTTTATATGCTCCACATTAAATAGGGGCATAGGCTGAAGTTGTAAAATAACAGGATTCTAATTCTAAACTCCAATTTCTTTCACAAGAATGAAATATTTGATAATAATAATGTAAGTAATTGTGCCAATTAGAACATCCTATAATTTCTTATCAAGATGTAATTGAATATTCTGACATTGCAAAAAGATAAAAAAGGAAAAGAAAATTCCCAAGGGAAGTTTCATTTATGTCAAACCAGTTCTTGTCCTCATCAGTTTTTCATTGCTCTTGGTTACAATATAGTTGATTGCTGACTGACTGTGATAAAGGTGAGAGAAGAGGTATGTCCAGAAAAACACCAGGAAAATTAGTAAAGTAGAACTCAAGAAAACTGAAAAAAGTTGTCAAAACGTGGCAAAGCAGTACTCACTAGATTATTTTCTTAACATATTTATCAATAAAATGTCATCCATTACTTAGATATATTTAGGTTTAAATGAAACAACTTAGGAACATTAAAATCATCAAGCACATTCTTAGGAACACTATTAATTCTTTGAATAAAAAATAGCTTGGACTGATGAATGGATAAAGAAAATGTGGTATATATATATATACTTACATATATGTATACGTATACATATACATATACATATACATATACATATACATATACATACACACATACGTCCATACAATGGACTATTACTTGGCAATCAACAAGAATGAAAGCTTGCTATTTGCACCACACAGATGGAACCAGAGTGTATTACGCTTAGTAAAACAGAAGAAGACATATACCATATGATTTCACTCATATGTGGAATTTAAGAAACAGATGAGCATAGGGGAAGGGAAGAAAAAAAAAGATAAAAACAAAGAGGGAGGCAAACCATAAGAGATTCTTAAATATGGAGAACCAACAGAAGTTTTCTGGATGGGAACGGGTGGGGGGCTGGGCTAAATGAGTGATGGGTATTAAGGAGGGCACTTGTTGGGATGAGCACTGGATGTTATATGTAAGTTACGAATCGATACATTCTACTCATGAAACCAACACTAAACTGTATGTTACCTAATTTGACTCTAAATTAAAAAAAAATAGCTTGTAGCTTGTTATCTATTAAATTAGTCTGTTAGTATTTCTTTGTATTGTTTTCCTGAACTCACCCTTTTCTCCTCTTCCTTCAAATACAGTGGACCAGAAATGAACAGATGCAGAGTCAAAGCTTCATTTTTAAAAAAATCTCCCCATCCCTACTTCCCTTAGATCTCCCTCTCAAAGCACAGCAGTGCAATTCTCAGTCTTTCCCTTTTCAGTGCCATTGATCAGAGATTTACTCAGAAATGGAGCCTTTACTAATGGGACAGGCCTATTCTAATCACTTACAGGACTCTGAAAAGCAGGAGACATTTCACTAAGTTATATGAATTGTAGATTTTCTGAAATGCCCTTTTAAAAATAAGATAATTTACTCAAAACTACTGATTAAGCATCCTCCTGTACTTCAGTCACGAGGGATACAACAGTGAAAAAAATAACTGTCCATATGTTCATGGAGATTGCAGTTGAAAGACAGTCATTAATCAAATGACTACAATATACCAATGTAAAATTACAAAGTAGTAACACAAGTTCGAGGTACATAGAGGTATCTATGATTTTCTGGAGTTTTGGTGAATTGATAGTTGAACTGATATTTGCAATACGAGTACAAGCTACCTAGAAAAAGAGGGTTAGAGAAAAAGGCACTTAAACATATACAAAAATGCTAAGGCAAGTGAGAACATAGACTATTTAGGAGTACAGGGGAGAGAGGATATCAGGGGTATAGTTAATCCACAAATTGTTGATTTGTCCCCAGAAAACTTAAAGTTCATTGCAGATAGTTTCAGGTTCATATTTACACCTTGATGACAATGAAATTTTAAGTGTTTTCTATTTAAAAAAAATTTTAAGGCTTTGCTAGATTTACTTGATTATCCAATTATTTGTTCATCTAATCATGTAGATGTCCCCTAGAAAAAAATTACATCTAGAACATGTTACAGGTATAAACAGTAAATGGATTTATAAGCCAAATCATCTTTGAAATAAATGCTAAGGGAAAATTCAGTGTGCATGAAATATAGAAGAGGAGCTTATTAACTTTTCCCTATATTAGGTGATGATGCTAATGGAATTTTTGATGTAATTTAAAGAGTGCTCTGCTCTGAAAAAAATACTACATGATGTGATAACCCATGCCAGGCAAAAACAAATAAGCAGACAGATCATTAATAATTATAGGTTGGCTGAAAGTACACTGTGATATCTACCATATGCTAAAAATCAAGGTATAAAATAAACCTTAGAACTCAGGAAACCTCTTGAACAGTGCAAATGTAGCATAAACTTTAATATAACAAATTATCAGCAAAAACTAATTTCCTAGTAAGCACTCTCAATGTAAATGCTGCTGGACTGCCAAGAAGCATAATTTTCCAGTTTACGGGGGGAAAAAAAGCCTTTGACGGCTATTTGGAAGGCGAGGTTGAATAAGTGATCCACCTCCTTTTTGTCGCTTTACACGGCCTGTTATTGCATAGATTCCAATGTTAATCATTCATCCTATCGCTGGGTTGCCTTCCAAATCCTGACACTGCATGTAAATCATATGCAGGTGCCTTGAAAACAGTCAAACCTGCTGGTTCCTTTTGGAACCTGGGTGGTGTTTTCCTCTGTGAAGGTCCCTGAAGGAATTGTTGGTAGACATGAATGTCTGACCAACCAAATTACAATGTGCCCCCACCATCAATTCAAAACAGCTGCAGTAAGGTCACTTCCATTACAGATGTACACTGTTCAGGCAAGGAGGAGACATAATTAGCAGTCCTGAGACCGGAAAAACAGGTCCTAACACTAACAGTCTTAGTTTGTTGACTGATTAACATCTTCCTTGGAAATTTTCTGAAGCCTAGCTGTCTGAACAGATGATACTAAAGGCAGAAAATGTGTTGTCTGTTCATATCAAAATTTGCTTTATTTTCTTTGATACCAACAATTTGGAATAATTGTTCCCTTACTGGATTGAGAGCTCCAGCTTGTTCCATCATAATGGTTTTTGGAAGAGTGACACATAAAAGATGACAAAAACTCAGTCAAAGGCACTTCATGCATATTTTAGGTCATGTCAAGTGCTTGTTTGCTGTAAGGTATCAGCTTTTCTACTGCAAATCAAGTTCATATTAACAATATGGGACACTTTTTTCTGGAGGGCGGTGTGTTGATGGAGGACCTAACTAATCATCCGTGATTTCAGGATGCTTACTCTTTGTTCCCATAGTAATTTTAACTCAATGTTTTCTAGTGACTTCATTCACTAGAGTCACACCTCCACAATTTGGTTTCCTGTATCCTAGTACCAAATGCTCCTTACTTTTTTCTTAAAATTATAAACTTTCTTAAGCTTATATTTATATGGAAATTGATATGGAAAATGCATGTTTTCATCTTAAACAGAAAACTCCTGACCAAAATAATCATTACCTGCCAAAATGAATACGGTGAGTAGAAAACAGCACAAAGGACACACTGTCCACAATAATGTACATGGGTATTAGCTGGACACTTTCAAAATCTCTGAGACTGAGACCTTTGCTCTTTTAATTAAAAGGGGACTTTAGCAAGTATTAGAGAATCGTTAGTGACAAACTGAACATCATACTGAACCATTCTCCTTGATTTAACCTAATGATTGAAAGACAATTAAAAACATAATAGATCTCTCACATTCTACCTTATTATATATGGCCTATGAGTACATGGTCTGTGCTTTGCAAAACATGGGGCTCTCCAGTTCACTAAATCCAGCAGTGCTCAATGCTGGCTGTACAGTAAACTCATCTGAAGAGTGTTTTAAAAAATACCAGAAATGTCTGGGCCACATTCCAGAACAATCAAATCGGAATGAACTAGGAAATGGAGACCCTTTATCTGATTCTAAAGTGTAGTCAGGGTTAACAATCTTGATACCTCCTAACATTTCCATTCTTCATCTTCACTTCATTTACAACTAAAACGTTCTAAATAATCACTCATGTCTTTCCCTAACTCTAAAATTCTGCAACTAATAATTGCATGAGAAAAGCATGAAGTTAGGCTGTTTACTGATGGGCTCGTAAGTTGAGAACAGCGCATGGGTGAGAAAACCAGTATTTATGAAACAGGTACTAGAGGTCAATGACAAGGCTTATTTCCTTGTAATCAGACTGCCTTGGTATGTTCACCATAATTAAAAAAAAACAGTAGATACTGAAATAATTCAACACGTTGATAAAATTTCTATAGATTCATACAGAAATTTACTATTTGTCAACATGAATCATTCCAGGATTCCTTTTTTTCTAAAAAAAATTAAGTTTATTTATTTATTTTGAGACAGAGCACAAGCAGAGGAGGGGCAGAGAGAGAGAGGGAGTGAGAGACACTCCCAAGCAGACTCCATGCCAACAGCACAAAGCCCAAGGATTTCTTTGGATTTAGGGGTCAAGTCTGACATAGCATGAAAGCATTTCACATCATGAGAGGCTACCCTGAGTGACAATTTAACTTGTGGATCAAATCTCTCTCTCTTTTTAAATCCTTGTATCAGAGCTTAAAATTTAGAGATAGTAGATTCATCCATTGTAGAATAAAAAGACTAGTATATAAGAACAGGAATCTACTCATACAAAGGAATAAAAAGTAATTGTTTCATGAAACCTTGGCCGAGTGTGTCAAATGTATTTTTACTTCTAGTTTCAATTACTATTGCTATGTAATAAATTACTCAAAACTTAATGGCTTACAATAACAGTGATCATTTATTCTGCTCTGGAATATGTAATTTGAACAGGGATCAGTGGGGAAAGTCGTCTCTGTTATAAATCTCATCAGCTGAGGTGGCTGGCAGGGGACTGGCAAGCCCATTTACATGTTTGGCAAGTTGAGGTGGGCTGTTGGCTGGGAATTCAGCCATACCTGTGGACTGGGGACTTTAGTTCCTCTTGAGGTAGACCTCTCCACAGTGTGCTTGGGCTTCCTCCTATTATGGTGGCTGGATTCCAAGAGAAATGGTGCTGATGGAACAAGATAGAAATGCATGCATTTTTATGAGCTAGCCGTAGAAATCACATAGCGTCACTCCTGCTGTTCTTTATTGCTCAAGGAAGTCATAGAGGAGTAGGTTTTAAGGGGAAAGTCATAGATTTTACCACTCAATGGGGAAGGGTCTCAAGTCATACTGAAAGAAGATGTTGAATATGGGATGTTGTTATAGCCAACTTTGCAAACACGACTGGCTACACTGCTCCAGATCCCTCTGTACCTACAAATACTGCCTCTATTTTGGGCAGCCAACCTATATGCACTATATCTAAAATGGTTCCTTCATCTTCTGCCTTTTCCTTGGGTTCCTCCCATCAAGAGATCTGAGGGAGCGAGAACAGTGAGTATGGGGTAATTATTCACCAAAATTTATCCTTACAGGGTTGTTTTGAGGGGCTGTACTGATGACTCAAAATAAGTTAACAACAACAACAGCCCTTGTCTAGACACCCTTCCTTTCATGTCAGTAGACTATGTGTGAGCCAGAAAAAGGACGCCTAAGCACTCACAGAGAATACAATTATGTCCTCTCCCAGGAGAACTGCTGGGAAAGACATTTCCCTATGTTTATTGTAATAGCAGACCGATAAGTTTCAACAGTACTCCTGACACCTCAGAAGTGTAGATTTTTCATCTCAAAGTCTTACTGAAGAAGATTAAGTATGAGAGACTAGGTTTGAAGTCAAATATGACTATTGTTAGGCTATTTTTCTGGTAAAGATGGTGATCTAAAATTTTAGACTCTGTATTAGAAAAACAGCGTAAAAAAATCAGAGTGCTTATGGTAATAAAAGAACACATAAAATCCTGATTTTTGAGTCTAAAATTTTAAATTGCCCCAAATGAAACATTTATTCTTCACTTTCTTATTTAGCTTCAGATCAATTAAATGGTATAATTAAATGTCATGCCTTGCAAAGTAGAATGATTTTCTTTCTGAAATTGGGACATAAACTCTAAGCCAGCATGAACAATTACAACTCAATAATAAAAAGGCAAATAACCCAATTAAAGAATGGGCCAGCCACCCTGACTTCTGGTTTTCAGTGTATAAGCAGCTTAGCATCACACTTTGTCCTAAAAGCAAGTAAAAAATTGAATGAACTGAAAAATCAACAACTCTTCTTAGATGTGGTACATCTAAGACAGGTCATAGAGGAAATCACTATCTCCCAAACTGGAAAAAACCACATGTAAATCCTGAGAATCCTAATTTATTGGAACTGAAACCCGTGAGTGAGTAGGAAGTGCCCCAGGAGCTAGTCCTGGGGTAGACAAACCTGAACTGTAATTTATGAATTGCTGGAGGGTCAGTGTGGACAAGCCGGAGAGCTACAACTCTAGGGAACGTAGTCATAGGTGGTTCCCTACGTTTCTGTGAGCTGTACCTCCAGGAGCTCCATCAGGTTCTCACAGTGAATCACAGAGAAAAATCCCCCTGTGTTTCTGGCAGGGGAAAGGAATAGAAACCATGTAGTATTTTGAAATAAGAACATTCTGTTCTTAACAAGACTTGCTTTCAGGAGAAACTATTTTATCAGAGACTAACCTGCTGGGCTTTTTATCAGAGATAAATACTTCTGAGGGAAAGGGAATACCCAAATCCAGCTCTCTCTAGCCTTCAACATGGGGGAAGGAAAACAGACAAACTCCGAGCCCTGCAGACATCTCACCAAATGGGTGAAGGGGAACGCGAAGCACTGAGAAGTTCACAGTCCAGGAGAACAGGCTTACCCAAAGAATGAGACCTAATCAGAGGACTAAAGAATGCGTTCCCTCGCCCCACACCTTATACCACATTAGTAGTGACCAATTTACTGCCCCATGTCTGTCTAGCACATCATGTCTGCCCTTCAACAAAAAATGACAAAGCACAATAAAAGGCAGAAAAACGTAGTTTGAAGAGATTGAATAAGCATCAGAGGAGGCACCATGTATGGCAGGAATGTTGGAATTATCAGACAAAGAATTTAAAAAGAATTGTGATTAACAGGATAAGAGATTTAATGGAAAAAGCAGACAACATGCAAAACAGATGGACAATGTAAGCAGAGAAAGGGAAATTCTAAGAAATAAAAAAGAAACACCAAAGATCAAAAATATGGTAACGAATGATTTCATGGGATCAGAAATAGAGTAGACATGGCTGAAAAAACAATCTCTGAGCTTGAGGATATGACAATTAAATTTTCCAATACTGAAAATCAAAGAGAAAAAGACTGAAAAAAAGAATAAAATATTCAAGAAATGTAGGATAACTACAAAGGTATAATATACATTTAATAGGGATATCAGAAGGAGGTAAAAGAGAGAATGGGAACAGAAGTAATATCTGAAGCAAAAATGACTTAGAATTTCCCCAAATTAATATCAGATACCAAACCTCAGGTCCAATAAGCTCACAGAAAACTAAGCAGGTTAAATGCCACAAAAATTACACGTAGGCATTATCACATTCAAACCTCAAAAAACACAAAGAGAATCTTGAAAAATTCCTGAGGAAAAAAAGCACTTAACCTGGAGAAAGAAAAAAAAAGAGTTACATCCAATGTCTCCTCAAAAACGAACCGAGAAAACATATGGAATGAAATATTTAGTGCTGAAAGAAGAAACCCACCAACCTAGAGTTCAATACCCTGAAAAGTAAAAGGAGAAATATACACTAACTGAGGCAATAAAAAAATATTAAGGAAATCGGTTGCCAGTAACCTGCATTGTAAGACATGTTAAAAGAAATCCTACAGAGAGAGGGAAAATGATATAGGTCAGGAATTTAGATTTACATAAAGGAAAGAAGAGCATCAGAGAATAAATAAGTCAATGCAAAATAAAGATTTTATTCTGTTTGTTCTTCATAGATCTAATAGTTAACACTTTGTTCAAAATACTATGATCAAAAGTGAATTTAATTTGATATATAAATATACACATACGTATAAGTGAAATGAAAGACAGCAATGATATAAGGGGTAGGAGGAAAGAATTAGGAATATTTTGTTATTATTAGGTACTTGCACTACCGTTGAAGTTGGTTTGGGTTATTTGAAAGTGGAGTCGGATTGGTTATAAATACATACTGCATACTTTAGGATAACTACTTAAAAATATTGTCATTGATATACTAAAAAGGGAGAGAGAGTGGAGTCCTAAGTGAGCATAAAATGCTCCATTAAAACAACAAAAGGCAGAAAAAACAGTGAAAGATAAAAACAAAAACAAAGAACAAGGGCAACAAATAGCAAATGGAAGAAATATGATAATTATTAATCCAACTATATTAATAATCTCCTTAAATGTCACTGGTCTAGGGGCACCTGGTGGCTCAGTTGGTTAAGTGTCCACCTTCGGCTCAGATCATGATCTCGTGAGTTGTGAGTTCGAGCCCCACATTGGGCTCTGTGCTGAGAGCTCAGAGCCTGGAGCCTGCTTCAGATTTTTTGTCTCCTTCTCTCTCTCTGTCCCTGCTCTACCACACTCTGCTTCTCTCTCTCTCTTTCTCTCTCTCTCTCAAAAATAAACAAACATTAAAGCAAATTTTAAAAAAATAATAAAAAAATATCAATGGTCTAAATATCTCAAGCGAAAGATGGAGATTATCAGAGTGAATTAAAAAGCAAGAGCCAACTATATCTTGTCTATAAGAAACCCACTTAAATATAAAGACACATCTAGATTAAAATAAATGGATGGAAAAAATATACCATGCTAATACTAATTTTTTTACAAAAAAGTGGGAGTAGCTATATTAATTTCAAACAGAAATGACTTTAAGATAAGAAAAGTTACCAGGGACAGAGAAAGGCATTAGTTAATGATAGAATGGTCAATATTTCAAGACATAACAACCATTAATGTATACACCTAACAAGAAAGAACCAAAATACATAACGGAAAAAACTGATAAAAACTGTAAGGAGAAATAGATCAATCCACCATTATAGCTTTAAGAACTTAAAATCCATCTATCAAATGAACAGATCCAACAAGTAGAAATGCAGTAAGAACATAGTTGAATGAACAGCACTATCAATCAACTGGATATGATTGATATCTATAGACTACTTCATCCAAAAATAGCAGATTATACATTCTATTTAAGCTCACATAGAACATTTACCAAGAAAGACCACATAATGAGCCATAAAACGCACCTTAACAAATCTGAAAGGAAAGATATTCTGCAATGTCTGCTCTCAGAACATCATAGAATTAAAGTAGAAATTGATAGCAGAAAGATAGTTGAAGAGATCTGAAAACTCCCCAAATATCTGATATTAAACAGCACACTTCTAAAAAACATGTAGGTCAAAGAACAAAACCTCAACACAGATTTAGAAATATTTTGAACTAAATATAAATGAAAATATAACTTATCAAAAAATGTGTGGGATGTAGAGACAGCAATACTTAGAGGGAAATTTCCAGCACTGAATGCATATATTAGAAAAGAAAAAAGATACAAATCAATAATCTAAGTTTCAATCTTAAGAAACTATTTAAAAAAGACAATTTGGGTGCCTGGGTGGTTCAGTCGGGTTAAGCATTCAACTTTGGCTCAGGTCATGATGTCACGGTTCATGGGTTTGAGCTCCGCATCGGCCTCTGTGCTGACACCTCAGAGCCTGAAGCCTGTTTAGGATTCTGTGTGTGTCTCTTTCTCTACCCCTCCCCAACTCACGCTCTCTCTCAAAAATAAATAGACATTAAAAAAAATTTAAAAAGAGAGACAAATCAAAAGTAAGCAGCTGAAAAGGAATAATAAAATTAAAAATCAGTGAAATTGGAAATAGGGAATAAATAGAGAAAATTAATGAAATCAGAAACTGATTCTTTGAAAAGATCGATAAAATTGATCAACCTCTGGTTAGGCTAATTAAGGAAAGAAAGAGAAAACACAAATTACCAAAACAAAAACAAAAACAAAAACAAAAAAAAAACCAAAACCCAAAAAACAAAAGACAGATACCACGATGGATTCTACGAACATTAAACAACGAGCAATTCTATGTTCACCAATATGATTGCTTAGATGAAATGGGCCAATTCTCTGAAAGTTACCATCTGTCAAAACACATACATGAAGAAATAGTCTCAACAGAATTATACTGTTAAACAAATTGAATCAATAATTAATAACTCTCCCAAAAAGAAAGCAAAAGGCCCAGATGGGTTTATTGGAAGATTCTACCAATTGTTTAAGGAGGAAATTATACCAATTTTATAATCTCTTACCAGAGATAAAAGCTAAGGGAATATGTGCCAAATCATTTTATGAAGCCAATATTACCCTAATTAATACTGAAATCATATAAAGACACTGCAAGAAAACTACAGACCAGTATCTCTCATAAACATCAATACAAACATCCGCAACAAAGTATTAGCAAATCAAATCCAATAATGTATAAAAATTTATACAACACAACCAAGCAGGATTTATCTCAGTTAGGAAGGACTGGTTTAGTATTTGAAAGTCACTTAATGTAATCCATCACATCAAGAATCTGATAAGGAAACATCTTTGGGAAAATGTCTATTCATTTCTTCTGCCCATTCTAAATCAAATTATTCTTGTTTTTGGTGTTGAGTTTTATAATTTCTTTATGTATTTTGAATCATAACCTTTCATTGGATATATTCAACAAAGAATGGGGAAATTTCTTCAACTTGATTAAAAAACATCTAGAAAATACCTACAACTAACATCATAATTAATGGTCAGAAACTTGAAGCTTTCCTGCTAAGATCAAAAACAAGGCAAAGATATTTGTTTTCATCATTACTCTTCAACACTGTTCTAAAAATGCTAGTAATCCAATAAGACAAAAAAAAAAAAAAAGGAATAAAGGGTATACATATTGGGAAGAAAAAATAAAATAAATGGTCTTTTTTTTCTCAGATGACATAATTGTGTATGTAGAAAATCTGAAAGAATCAACATAACAAAATGCCTGGAAGAAATAAGCAATTATAGAAATGTTTTAGAATACAAGGTATTCAGGTATAAAAAGATAATTTTTTCTCTCTTTTTCCTTCAGAAGTAATCTTCCATCTCACAAGAGTAAGTACTAAGTCTCCAACTGGATTTGCGGGAGACAGATATACACTCGATCTTAGCCAAAAGTCTGAGAAGCGATTGGGGGAGTCAGATATAATTCTAAATTCTTCTTTAATATCCAAAATACTAACAAGCACATAGAAAGATTCTCAGTCTCATTACCGATCTGAGAAATAAGAATTGGGAATAATGAGATATCACTTCTTAATTATCTGTTTGGCACAAAAAAAAAAAAAAAATAAAATAAATAAATAAATAAATAAATACATACATACATACATACATACATACATAAACAAACAAACAAACAAACAAAACTCAAGAGGAAAAAGCAGGTGTGGGAAAGGATTTGGGGAACCGACACCCTTAGGTTCTGCTGATAGAAACATAAATTTCTGCCCCTTTCCTGGAGAACAATTTAGAAACAATGCTACCATTATTGCTAATAGTAGTAATAGTCATAACAAGAACAAGAACATGTGTTATTCTAAGTACCATATGTGTGTGTGTGTGTGTGTGCGCATGTGCGTGTGTAGTACCTCTGAATAATGTACTATTAACACCTCAGTTTTACAGATAAGAAACTGAGGCAAAGAGAGATAAAGATCAACATTTCATAAGGGAATGAAATCGGTTTTAGAAGTTGCAATTCTGAGTTCAGGTTTTTTAATGATGAAACTATATAATTCTAATCAGATCCAGCAATTCCTTACCTGAGCAAATATCCTCAGAAAACTTTCTGAGAATTATTGACAAGGCTTCACTATTATTGCTTCAAAACACTATTAGCTATTATCTTCCTTACCTAGTTTCTTACTCTAAACACTCTCAGAATTACTTCAACTGGAACCTGATTGTTAGTTATTTAACACCATTGAAAAATCTAAGAAAAATTAAAAGCCTCACAATACATAGCTGTTTTATTTCATCCAGGAGCAGTGAATCATTATGATTCTTTCCCTGTCTTTCTCCCCATCCATCCATTCCTTCCTCTCTCCCTTCAGCCACCCATCCATCTCTCCTTTCCTATTAAGATGGTATTGTAGTTTTCTTTATTTAGGTCTTGCAGACCAATGTGTATCTTATCTTAACATATATCTTATCTTTTATTATTTTTTAAAATGTTTATTTATTTTTGAGAGAGAGAGACAGACAGAGCTTGAGAGGGGAAGGGCCAGAGAGAGGGAGACACAGAATCCGAAGCAGCCTCCAGGCTCCGAGCTGTCAGCACAGAGCCCGATGCGCGGCTCAAACTCACAAACCACGAGATCATGACCTGAGCTGAAGTTGGATGCTCAACCGACTGAGCCAGTCAGGCGTCCCAACATGTATCTTATCTTTTGAGGGAGTTTTTTGTCCTATTATAATTTCTTATTGGTTACTGTTGGTACATAAGAAAGCTATTACTTTTTGTAAATTTACCTTGTATCTAAGTAGTAGACTTAACTCTGATTAATTTTTTAAAATTTAGAGTTGACACTATTGGGTCTTGAGTAGACTGAATATCATTTTGTCCTCAAATAATGGTATCTTTGTTTCCTTATTTTCAGAGTTAAATCATTTATTCCTGTCCATACTTTATTGCATTGGTCCAAACATTTCCAAATGATTTTAAAATAGTGGTATTTGTGCGTTTCCTTTCTTGTTGCTGATTTAAATAAAAGTATTCCTAGTATTTCTCTTTAAGGACACTTTTGGGATGTGGAGGAAGTATTTTTCTGTGTCTGTAATAGGTCATTAATTTTATTGCATGTCTTCTAGGTACCCATTAAAAATAGTGTGGTCTATTTTATTAGTTCTACTGATATGATGCATGCACCTTGGCTAGAATATCCCCATGTAGTTTACAAAGGTTATTATTATTATTGTTTTAATATAATGTTCAGTCTGTTTTGATACAATTTCCTTTAGGTTTTCATACTATATTCACAAAATTAATTTATATCTACAAATTATTTGCTATCTTCTCAGGTTTTGTTATTAGGAGTATGTTAGCTTCACAAAATAAATTGAAAAGATTTAAAAATTTTTATGTTGTCAAATAGTTTATATAACAGAATATTTATCTGTTTCCTGAATACTTGAGAAAAATTACCAGTAAAAATTTCCAGCCCCAGGGGCATCTGAGTGGCTCAGTCCATTGAATGTCTGATTCTTTTATTATTCTTATTCTTATTTTTAATGTTTATTCTTGACAGAGAGAGAGAGAGCATGAGCGGGGGAGGGGCAGAGAGAGAAGGAGGCACAGAATCCGAAGCAGGCTCCAGGCTCTGAGCTGTCAGCACAGAGCCCAACACGGGGCTCGAACTCACTGACTGCGAAATCATGACCTGAGCCAAAGTCGGACGCTCATCCGACTGAGCCACCCAGGCACCCCGAGCGTCTGATTCTTGATTTCAGTTCAGGTCATGATCTCATGGTACCTGGGATGGAGCCTTGTGTCCAGCTCAGTGCTGACAGCGTGGAACTTGCTTGGGACTCTTTCCCTCCCTGTCTCTCTCGCTCTCTCTCTGCCCTTCCCTTCCTTCCACACACACACACACACACACACTCTCTCTCTCTCTCTCTCAAAAAATAAAAATAAATAGACATTAAAAAATTATCAGGCCCTAAAATCATTTTATTTTTAGTGAGGGGTGGCTGGTGATGGTTCTTGATTTACATGTTTTTATATTAATGGATATACTTAGGTTTTCTAATTCTTGTTAATTTTGATCATTTATATTTTCCTATAAACTTTCCATTTAATTGGATTCCATTAAATACATACAAGTTGAACATGGAATGCTCTGTTTTAAGATATTTCTTTCTGATCTGTTATAATCTTTCTCATTTCTAATTTTAGCTGTATCTTTATTCTGCACGGATATATTCTATAGCTTATCCATTACTTTTTGACATTCTATCTATCCCTTTTGTTTTTCTACCTCCTTTGTATACAATAGTTTTGCTATTTTTTCCCTAAATTCTACAAGGGTGTGAAAAGAATGAAAAGAAATGTGTATTTTCCATTTGTATGGTAAATTTTTCATATGTATCTGTTTCTTCCATTATAATATAGCATCAAAAGAGTCTTTTTCTAATTTTGGCAAATTGATCTGTTGGCAGTTAGAAGAAGCACTCTCAGACTACACACCAATTTTGTTTCTCATTTTTCTCTTTGCTTTTGACTTGATATATTTTAATGGTACATTATTTACAGTATTATAGTTTGTGATTATTACACCTTCCTTACAGAGCAATTTTTTTTCAAAATATATTTATCCTCCTTACTCTTGAGATTTGCCTTCAATTATGACTTCCACAAAATCACACTTGGTTCTCTTTCTTGTTGCATTTGACAGATAAATATTTGCATATCTTTTCACTGATATCCTTTTATTTATAGCCTTCGTTGTTGTAACTCTGATATTTTTATGGGTTTTAGCTCAAGCAACATGTTACTTGATTTGACTTCTGCCAGTGTTCTTATAAATTTAAATCGTACAGGGTTTCCACTATGGGTGGATTTGGACCATTCATCCTAATAAACATTTTACTTGACGAACACACCCCTGGGGTGCCAATCACACTGTAAGTAGAAACTGAGACTCTATATGCCTGGTTGAGCAAATGATGAGTTAGGGAAATAAACTCAACCTCAACTGTTTTGTGCCTCTCCCTTTTTCCTAGAAGCATTGTAGAATCTTGTTTATTCATCCCTGAGCAGCACTGTGGGAGGAGACGGACTTCAGGGAAGTGTTCAAGATGAGTAAGAGTGATTTCTCTGTTCTAATCCCAGTTTTATAGACTCCTTCCTGAGTATATTCTCTTTTTTTTTTAAGTGTTTACTTTTGAGAGAGAGAAAGAGAGAGAGAGCAAGCAGGGGAGGTGGAGAAAGAGATGGGGGGAACAGAAAATCCAATGTGGGCTGTGCGCTGACAGCAGAGAGCCCGATGTGGGGCTCAAACTCAGGAACCGTGAGATCACGACTTGAGCTGAAGTTGACTGCTCAACCGACTGAGCCACCCAGGCACCCCTCCTGAGTATATTCTCTTAATGATCCTTCCAAGTCAGGAGACATTTTGAATTTGGACAATATATAAAATTTATAGGACACTCCAAGTGGGGGATGCCACTCAGAGTGGCATTACAGAGTGTCACTACAATTAGTGTTTGGAATAAGTGCTTTGGCTGAAATCTGTATTTACGATGAACATATATATGCATACGTACCTTTTTTAAAACATAGTTTTGTATTATAAAAGAACTGCTATTTTCAAACTTTGAGTCCTCATACCCTGATAATTTCATGACACAAATCAATTTCCAGTGACCACACTGTATTATGACACACAAAGGGTTACTTTCACGGATATTTTTTTCTACCACCAAGAGCTGGAAAATGCATCAAGTCTCGAGGCTCATGACTGCTGCCGTAACAAGAGTGAGTCCGGGCTGTGACAGATAAATCACACTGAAGTCAGCCACTCAAGTGAATGGCAGACTGGTTGTCAACACTAAACCTCTTATTGCTTCCAGTGACTTTTATCCACACACATTCTAATTCATCATAGATCCAATTCCACAAAATGTTTGTAAAGCTGTACAGCTTGGCTCTATACATTCTTCATTTCTAAAGCACCTGCATCACATCGAGCTTATCAAAGCATATCCATTGAAACATCCATTACAATATACACTGAACCCTTGCTGTGTTTTGGTTTGAAAATTTCTATTTATAGTGAGCTCCCCCCCCCCCCCCATATCATATATCTAAGTCCAAAAGGTAACTTATTAGGCAAGTCAGAATTGTCCTTCAATGTTCTTAAAATTATACTTAAATTGCCATGCCCCAGATACTAAGGTCCCAGCTAGTAATGTTCTTTTGTTTTTCTTGAATGTTGGGCTATTATCTCTTTTATCTTGTTAGGGGAAGCTATGGTATATTTAAAAGCAGAGAAAGATGTTTTACTGGGATGAAGGATGGAATCTCTCTGCTTTCTATTTTATTTTATTTTATTTTATTTTATTTTATTTTATTTTATTTTATTTTATTTATTTTATCTTATATTTTGACTGAGTGTATGGTGTGGAATTATGTCAGTTAAACAGGATTATAATAAAATGTTATTGTACACATACTGCTGAGTCTATGTCTCTTCTTATAGCTGCATATATATGAAATAAAAGTGTATACACATGAATATACACCTTCTTACATACATAGAAATAATGTATAAAGATATGTAGACATAGGGAAATGGGGAGAGAATAGTGTTCCAGGAAGAGACCACTGTCTGAACTCTCATGGTGGGAGTGAACACAGCATATACTAAAAACTGATGTGAGAAGAGACCAGAAAATGAGGGACAAAATGTTAAGTGACTCACTGATGGCATCATCTAGTAGCCACAGAACCTAAAACTCATATGTATCTGAACACAACTGGGTTGTTTTTCCCAGCACACCACACTGTGCCTACACTTCAGATTTGCATGGCAAATAGTGGGCTTAAGTGGCATTTTTTTATTGCTCATTTATTTATACAACTTTGGTTTGTCCCACAGGCACAGGCCGAAGCTTGTCTTTGGATCCATACCTCGTCCCGTGATATGCCAATTTGGTTTAATCACTTGGTTTAACAAGCTTTTCTGAATGTATAACCACGCAGAAGCCTGTGATTGGCAGGATGTTCAACCCTACACAATGTATCTGATCTAAATTGTTAGAGTTTTCTGAGCTTATAGATTTGTCCCAAAGGTGTGTGTTTTTTACAATAAATGAATGAATATTGAATACTCAAGGTATGGTCCAATAATACCCTGTTGTATAGTCCCAATGACAACTGGCTGAATCAGTTAAGAACTTTTAGTGGATTTTCCATTTTTTTAAAAAATGTTTTTAGTGTTTATTTATTTACTTTTGAGAGACAGAGAGGGAGCACAAGCAGGGGAGGGAGACAGAGGGAGACACAGAATCAGGAACAGGCTCCAGGATCTGAGCTGTCAGCACAAAGCCTGACATGGGGTTTGAACCTGGGAACCATGAGATCATGACCCCAGCTGAAGTCAGACGCTTAACCAACTGAACCACCCAGCTGCCCCTCTTCCATTTTCTAAACTATGCCTCTCCCTTAAAAGCTATGGTTCTTAGGGGTGCCTGGGTGGCTCAGTCAGTTAAGCATCTGACTTTGGCTCAGGTCATGATCTCACAGCTTACGGGTTCGAGCCCCACCTCGGGCTCTGTGCTGGCAGCTCAGAGCCTGGAGCCTGCTTCAGATTCTGTGTCTCTGTCTCTCTGCCCCTTCCTGCTCACACTCTCTCTCTCTAAAAATATAAATAAACATTAAAAATTTGTTTAAATGATAAAAAAAAAATTTAAACAAAATAAAAATATGGTTCTTAACATCTACCTTTTTCTGCAACTTCCTGACTCACACTTTGCTGCTTTTCAAAACAGGTGATATATCCATGAACATACTGGATAAAGAGAAGCAGACTCTCCAGGTTAATGTGAAAGCTGCGATGAATTTATAATCAGAGGACAAGAGTTGTTGTGTGATTCCCTTCTCATGCAACAGAAAACCAATTTACTTAATTGCCTGTGCTTAAGCGTAATGTCATCTTGTATGGCTTACTGTTTTATACTGATGGGAGAATATTAAGTTACTAATGGCGTAAGTCCATAAAAAAAATTCATAGGCCATGAACTAGCATGCTAGAAAAAGAACAGATTTGGCAGGCGGTAGAATTAATTTATGAAATGTCATGTTTTAGATACCTGACTCTTGTAAAGAGATGATTTTATACCTGATGTAGGCCCTATCATTCAACTAAGAACAGGTAAATTACATTAAAACCTCAAATATTCTTAACTCCAAGCTCCTCTTACAGAAAGCAGTCATCTGGCTCAGTCTGAAGTGAGCACTTCCTCAAGAATGTTTGATGAATATTAAAATCAAATTACTTTGGGCTTTTAGTCTCTCGTTATTTCTTTAGCATTAGTGAAAATAGAGGACACTCTATGCAATAAAACACCATCAACAGTTTAAAATCCAGGTAAATCACAAACACCGTTATCTACACTAGACAGCAAAGGTAACTAATGTTTCAAATCTAAGAACTAAGGTTAGGACAAGAGCTGAGTTAGAAAAGAAGCTTTTCCCAGAATTGATAATGGGACTTTATGAAAGTAACATTCTAGTCTTTTCTCTTTTCCTTTGCCTTCCCTCAGGGAAAGGACGAACCCTAAGCATGGAATAGAGTTGCCTGAGAATACTGGCATACACCTTTTCTTACTGCGACAGAAGAAATTTGTGACTTTTTTTTTAAAAAAGGGTATTTAAAGTAATGGTGAAAGAAATGCTAGTAAGTTGTAGCCACTGGTGAAGTCCTCCCAGGCCTTGAATTGGTCAGAATAATTAGAGAAACCAGAACTTCTAAAATGGAATAAGCCAGGTAAGAGAAAATAGAAAAGGCAATGAAACTGCACATAACTGCGGCTGGTATCTAAACATCACCACTTTTTTATTTCTTGTAAGAAACCATCTGCAATGTTTACTAGGGCTGCTGTAACTAAGTGACACAAACTGGGCAGCCTTAAACAACAGAACTTTATTCCCTTTACAGTTCTTGAGGCCAAAAGTCTGAAGTCAAGCTCCCTTTCTAAAATCTCTAGGATAGGACCCTTCCTTGTCCCGTCTGAACTTCTGGAAGCTCTAGGCATTCCTTGGCCTATGGAAAGATAGCTTTAATTTCTGCCTGCATCTTCACATTGGCCCTTCCCCTCTGTGTCTGTGTCTTTTTTTTTTTCTAATTGTATATATTTATTTTGAGAAAGAGAGAGAGAGAGAGAGCGTGCGCACGAGCAAGTGGGGGAGGGGTAGAGAGAGACACACATCGAATCTGAAACAGGCTCCAGGCTCTGAGCTGTCAGCACAGAGCCCCACGCAGGACTTGAACTCACAAACCACGAGATCATGACTTGAGCTGCAGTCGGACACTTAACCGACTGAGTCACCCAGGAGCCCTGTGTCTGTGTCTTTACATGGTGTTCTCCCTATGTTTGTGTCCAAACTTCCCTCTTAAATTTTTTTTTTCATTGAGGTAGAGTTGACATACAATATAATATTAGTTTCAGGTGTACCACATAGTGATTCTCCTATTATATACATTACAAAATGCTCACCACAATAAGTGTAGTTAGCTTCTGTAACCATACAAAGTTATTATAATATTATTGACTCTATTCCCCTACACTGGATTTTTCATCCCCACGACTTATTTATTTTCTAATTTCAAGCTTGTACCTCTTTATCCCCTTCATCAAATCTTCTTCTTCTTATAAGGACATCAGTCGTATCAGGCCCATATCAGGCCCATTCTACTCTGGTAGGACATCACTACAACTTAACTAAATGTATCTGCAACAGCCATAATTCAAATAAAGTCACCTTCTGAGGTACTGGTGTAAAGAAATATATTTTCTGCACCTCATTTACTGTCAACTACCACACTCGTACTTAGAACACAGCACAACACTTCTGACACCGTGTGTGTGGGTTCTCCACACCAAGCAATCCTTGGACACAAGTTGGATGCCTTATAATTCAGTTCTGAGGCTATCTGCCTGGAGTTGGCACTGGACCCCATGAGTTAAGAGCTGAGTCCCAGAGGACTGGCCGCCACTTAGACACCAATCACAAGTCTCAGACAGTTACCTAATCTTCTGATCAACTAGCTGTAAATCGGGGTTCCCATGGCGCTTTGCTTGGGTTCAATTATTTGCTAGTACAGCTCTCCAAACTCAGGGAAAGATTTATCTACATATATCTGTTTATTGTAAAGGATATATATGTAAGAAAGGGTGCAGATGAACAGCCAGATGAAGAGGTTCATAGGATGATGTTCAGGAGGGTCCTGAGTGCAGGATCTTCTGTCCCAGGGGATTTGAAGGGTGCCACCCTCCTGGCAGGTAGATGTGTTTACCATGCCAGAAACTTACAAAACTCCACACTTTTGGGATTTTTGTAGAAGCTTTATCACAGTAGGCCTGATCAATTATGAACTCAATCTCTAGCTCCTCTTCCCTTGTCAGAGGACGAGTGATAGAGCAAAAACTTGCAAGCTTCTAATCATGGTTTTTCTGGTGACCAGCCTTCATCCTCAAGCTGTTCAGCAGTTCACAAAGAGTCACCTCATTAGAACAAAAAACTTCCTATCACCCACGAAATTCCAAGGGTTTTAGGAGCTCTGTGGCAGAAACTAGGGGCAGTAACCAATATATTTTATTATTTCACAATTAGACTTCAGGACTTAATCTTTTCTGGGGGCTGGCAAACAATTGAAGTCGTAACATTACCCTTTTAAGTTGCACACGGTACTAAAGCGTTGTTACACCTGTCTGTATGTGTATCTACATTTAATAAAAAATAAAATCTTTGTTGGGGCGCCTGGGTGGCTCAGTCGGTTAAGCGTCCAATTTCAGCTCAGGTCATGATCTCACGGTTCGTGAGTTCGAGCCCTGCGTCAGGCTCTGTGCTGACAGCTCAGAGCCTGGAGCCTGTTTCAGATTCTGTGTCTCCCTATCTCTGACCTTCCCCCATTCATGCTCTGTCTCTCTCTGTCTCAAAAGTAAATAAACGTTAAAAAAAATTTAAAAAAATAAATAAAATCTTGGTCAAAAGAATACAGCTGAGTTGTCCATCGTGTCATTTTTTTTTTTTTTAATTCAAAGGACAAAACTTAACTCTACTATTACCATTGACGTCTTAGCCAAACAGAATGAAGCTATCCCTGAGTCAAAAAGAAGAGGCCTCCAAGGGCAACTGGCCTTGTGATTCTGGATTCACAGACATATGCCCAGCTGGAGGGGAGGGGGAGGGTCTGCTCTTAGTTTGTGTGGCCCACCAAACACTGTGGTCACTTCTTTTTATTTTTTAAAGTTTATTTATTTATTTTTGAGAGAGAGAGAGCAGGGCAGGGGCAGAGAGAGAGGGAGAGAGAAAATCCCAAGGAGGATGTCAGCACAGAGCCCGATGTAGGGCTCCAACTCGTGAACCGTGAGATCATGACCTTGGCCGAAATCAAGAGTCAGATGCTTAACCAACTGAGCCACCTAGGCACCCCAGCACTGAGTCACTTCTTAACAGTTCTCCTCAAAGTATCAGATCTTCCTTGAAATCTGTAATTATTTCTGAGATAGAACCATCACAAATGAGGAGAAAGAGTGGAACGTAAGAAAATATTTGTGTTTTGGGCACATACAGATTTAGGCTTGAATCTAGGTTCCATAGTGTCTAGCACAGTGACCCCAGGCAAGTTAATAAGCTTTTCAAATCCTTAGTGTGTGCATCTGTGAAATGAAAATCCTCACTGCTAATGCCCAGAGTGATTTCAAGGATCAACGTGGATAAAGCTCCTGGCTTGATACAAAGGAGGCACTGAGTAGATGTGACTTGGTTCAAATTCATAATATATATGGCAAGTTGAAAGTCAACCTTATAAGAAAACTTTCTTCTTCCATAGGGTGCTAGTGACCAAATTTTCATGGCGATATGTATAATTAAGTATTTAATATAAATACAACAAATATCACTTTTAATTAAAGTTATAATTCACAGGTAGAAGTCACTGTGTTTGCTTTCTGGTAACTACAATAATAAAATTAGATCACAACAGAACTGGGAATGAAGATTTACTCACAGTGCAAACATTCTCAAGCATCACATATGTGCCAGATGTTCTTTTAGGGACGATGGGACACAGCCACAGGTGATAGAAACAGCAGGAAGGAAGTGGCACAACTTACCCCACCAACTTTCTCAAAGTGAGATCCATCTTTCTTAAAATCTGTGAGGGCTCCATTGAAATACCAGGTAAACATGATGTCTAGTAAGGGATCATGTTGTACTTGGCAGGGCAAAATGACACTTTCGCCAACAGAGACATCCATGTTGGATGGTGCCAAAGTTATTCTCGTTGGTTCTGTTAAGGGAACAATAAAGTTTTAAATAAAATTGTAGTGTTTTTATTTTGATGAAAGCATTTTCACAAGCTGATTTCTAACCTAACATGTAGTGTGCAAAATTGAAAGTCTTCAACATTAATATAGACATTTTTATGCAGATTTGTAATGTATTTCTTTGGATCCACAATTTCTTGTTAAAAGAATTAGGAAATTTGAATTTATAGGATACATCAGTTTAAAAATTAAAGTCACCTGTAAACAAGGTTCTAATACTACTACAAAATCAATTTTAACTTAGTTTTACTGCTTTGTGAAATATAGGGGTAGAAAGAGAAACCACTGAATTTTCACTAACTTTGAATGACTCAAATGCATTACTACCAAAATTTAAATACACTCAAACATTTGAAAGGCCACACAAAAGACATCCAGAACAGGTACTGTAAGAGGGATACTAAGTTAAAATGCTAATTAAATGCCTGTTTTTCCCTAAATGTCCACATATGCATTTCTTTCTTCCTATCATTAACACAGCCCTTCCAGCTGTTCTGAATTAAACTTCTTTTGACCCCACTTTTCCATTGCTACTCATTTGTTGACTCCATATTGCAGCAAAAGTCCTCCAAAGAATCATTTATGTACGCTGTCTACAATTCCTCTAGTAAATTCTCTCTCTAATCCACTCTTGTTAGGCTGTGGCTTCCCGCAATTTATTTGCTTTTAAGGTTCCCAGGAATCACCGTGTTGCAAACCAGTGGCACATTTTCCAATTTCATGTACTTAATTGATGTTTCAGCAGTATTTGCTCCCTTTCATCACCGTCTTCCTGTCAGTTCGCTTTTCTTTGCTTGGTTTCTGGAACACGAAACCCTCTTTGTTTTCTAGTACTGTGCTGGTCACTGCTTTGTGGTCCCTCTTCTTTTCCTACATCTCGTAATGTTAGATTGCCTCAAGCTCAATCCTTGGTCTTCTTCGTCTTCACTCCCTCTTGGTGATTTTATCTAGACTTCTCTTTTCAAGTTCTTATCTATATGCCAACAACTCCTAAATGTGTGTTTCTATCCTCTATCTGATCTCTCCTTCGAATTCAGGCACAGCCAAATGCTAATGCTTTGGCTAAAGAAATGTAAGATGGAGCTATGTGTGGCACTGACAGGCAGAAGCCTGGAAAAAAGTAAGAGGCCATCTGAAATGTAGTCTTTCCTCTTCCACTGTGATGGGCAATGTGCAAGAGAATGGAGGCACCATGACCCTTTATTCCTTAATGTAGACAGCATAGCTGACCCACCATGGACTGTGACATAAGCAAAAAGTATTAGCTTATGCTAATATTGCTGTTAATGGCAGAATACTGTGGTCTGCTTTCCACAAACAGAGCCTGGTGAACATTTCACATTTACCACATCCAAACCGAACTCCCGATCTGCCTCCTCCCCAAAGTGTGCAATCCTCAGCCTTTTCAATCTCAGTTGTTTTGATGGTCATTCCTTCTGTTATTTGCCAAACGCCCTGCAACCATCCTTGTCTCCTTTCTTTCTCTTGGGCCTCATTGGTCAGTAACTCCTGTTGACTCTGCAAGCCCAGTATTTGCAGAATCTGATCCTTTTCCATCAACTCCTCGGTTGTCACTTTCACTTGAGTCATTACTGCCTCCTGCCTGGTTTGCAGCCATGGTCTTCTGAGATCTCTCCAACTTCTACTCTTGATTCCCCACAGTCTGTTCTCATCAGAGTAGCTACACCAAAAGTTTAAAAATATATTTTACATCATGCCACTCTCTGCCAATTTGCACCAGCCTCTACTTTTCACTTCTACTAAAAGCCAAAGTCCTCACAAGGTCTACAAAGTTCTTCCACGATTTTCCCCCAAAGAATCTATTAGTTAACTCCTCTGTGTCGACAAAATCTCTGTCTAAATCTCTCTTTCTCACTGGGCGTACTCCAATCACCATCTTTCTGCTCCAGCTGACCTCTCCCACACACTACTCTGTATTTTCTCAATTGTTTGCATTTTTTCCCTTGGATAATTCCCTCATTTTTTATTCTACGGTGTATTTTCTTTCTACCTCCGGTAGAAGGTAAAATTCATGAAAGCAGAATCTTTATCCGTTTATTTACCAACAGAAGTCAAACACTGGACACACAGCAGGTACTCATTTTTTTTTCTCAAATAAATAAACAACATATATGTGCAACTGTAAATGACTCTCATTGATGGTAAGGATTGTTTCATGGACGTCAAAAACTCCAGAAAATATCAATGATATTGTGCAAGAGTACATTCGAAAGATCTGACATAACAGAATAGCATAAAATTAGGTCATCAGCACATGCTATTTGTAATTCTTTTGCCTATCGTACTTGCACATAACTGATATGTTCCCCGGTGCATATTATGGTATGTAAAGAAATAATAAGAATTGTTCTCTTTATTTCCACCTGTTAAAAATAACAGTGCAAACACAGGTTCTACCTTCATAGTGCACTGCATAGTATAAACAACCTGGTTTTTTCTTTGCTCTTAATAACATACCATACAGCCCATCTCTACATAAAGCAATCTTTGGGAAATGTACCTACCAGTAACAACCAAGCGCGTTGTGCCATTTGCTTTCCCAAACTGGTTTTCTGCTATGCAGGTATAAGTTCCAACGTCAGCTTTAGTCACATTGACTATTTGAAGTCCTCCGTCTTTTAAAAAAGAAATTCTAAAGAAAATACAAATTAGACAAATAAGTGTATATTAGTCATTTTTTCCCAAATAGCAATTTTTATAAAAGTATTGCCGTAAGCTAGTATTTTTATTTATTTTTTATTTATTTTAATGTTTATTTTCAGAGAGACAGAGACAGTGCGAGTGGGAGAGGGGCAGAGAGAGAGGGAGACAGAGAACCCCAAGCAGGCTCTGCACTGTTGGTCAGAGCCCGAGGCTGGGTTTGAACCAATGAAACTGCGAGATCATGACCTGGGCCAAAACCAAGAGTCGGATGCTTAACCGACTGAGCCACCCAGGCGCCCCTAAGCTAGTATTTTTAAGTCCAGTCCTTAGCCTTCTTGGAAATAAAGAAAATGTGTAGATACACATACAGACAGGTGTAACAACGCTTTAGTACCGTGCACACACACGCACACAGAGCTGAGGAAGAAAAGATGCTCTACCAATTGGAACTTTTCTTGATATTTTTTATGCAGCCCTACTTAACAGCATTACTTAACATTACACTTACTTTCAGGGATGCTTTATCAAATAAGTGTGAAATGTTTTCTAAAAATTTATGGTGTGGTAGATTGCTCATGATGGGTCAGCCTTGTAAGTTTGGAGAAAATAGAAAATAGACAGGACACTAACTCGCTTAACTTTAAAACAGTTGATGAGAAAGGAGAAACTCTCTTTTCTTTACATAATGAACTTGGGAGAGTCACATTTGACTCCATATAAACTCAAATTTTACAAAATCACACGTTCATGGTCACCTGTGAGCTACTGCAAAGAATCTGGGCAATACAAATGAACATTACATTAGAGTTTCTGAGCATATGCTTAAGATAGTTAAGGCTTTTGCATCTAACTAATTCATTAAGGAAATACAAATGAGTGCCTTACACGTGCTAGGCATTATGAGACTCTCTGGGATTACAGTGTGAGCAAGAAAGAAAGTCTCCACCTTCACGGAAATAAGTCTAATGAGCAGCTTAGACAATAAATAAGTGAGAGAAGTTCAGATATTTGGGAAATACTCTGAAGGAGACAAACAGGATGACACAATAAAGAGTCAGAGCTATAAAGAATGTTCCCTTGATAGGGTGCTTCAGAAATGCCTCTGACAAGAGGTATCATTTGGAATAAGAATAAAGAATGAGAAAGGGTCTATCCGTCATTGGTCAGATCCATGAATCTTTACTGCCTATCTTGTCGACCTATAATTATTTTCCTTTCTTTGAATTCCTAAAATCTTTACTACCCATATCATTCATTTAACACTTAGGATGCCTTTTATCTTGTATGGTTCATATCTTTGGTATCTGAGTGTCATACCAATCTAAAGAGAGGGTAAATTTCTTAAAAAGGTTTCCAACCCTGAGTCAGCATGACATGATATAGTAAACCATGGCCAATAAATGTTTGCAACTTTTAGGCTATACAGTAGATATGAAAGGATGCTGAGGACCTCAGACTATGATGGGATGATCTCAACTCAATTTCTGGATATTATCCTGTTTGATAGAAGATATTGAGGCAAGTGTCAGAAGTGTGGATAGTCCGAGTTTATGTATCAAAAATATACAAGATATATCTTTTACATTACATATAACTATTTTTCATGTCTTTTATATTACATATACATGTACATTCCTTTGATGGCCTGTCATTCACATTCACTCAAATCCTAGTTCCATTTTCTTGAGTGAGAAAGTGGTGGAATCAGAGGCAGCACACACAGACCTGCTCATGATTCTAGGCAGAGTATCCATGAATGTTTGTTGCTCAGGTGATTTGTTGTTCGTTTGTATGTCAAGAAATGTTTGAAACAAAAGGGTTTGAGAACAATGCCCTAGAAAGCTAATCAGGGAACACAGAACATTGTATTTTAATTTGAGGAGCAAAGCAGAAAGGTTAAAAATGCCAAGAACTTTCCTAGGTAGCTGGGACAAAGGTGCTTTATCTGATTTCCTTCATGGAACCCTCACCACTTTACTGGGTATGAAATGCAGGCTGATCACTTTTCTCAAAGAGATGATCGAAGAAAAATCACCTTATACCTTAGCATATCAGAGAACAAAGATTTTCTTAGACAGTGTGCAATAAAAATTGAAAGAGGAGACTCTGCAGAGGGGCACAAGCAAATAAAACACTTAGGATATGGAGAATGTTTTCATAAACATAGGGAGTAAATGGAAACAAATGTGAATCTGATCATGTAATTCTGCTATAACCCTCATCCCTGGCTTAGACCGCTTCTCTGGCATTACACTGCCCATAGGAGAAAAATTACACCCTGAGCCCAATACCTATTTTTCATTGGGACCCCACCTCTAACTTTGGAAGGCCTTGTGAATTCTACCCCTTGTTTGCTTTTCTCCAGTCACAAATACCTTCTTTTAAATGCTTTTATGCTTCTTATTGTCTTGGGACCTTTGTGCACACTATTTCCCATGTGTAGTTAATGTGTACTTATCCTTCAGATTTTGGCCACTTTCCTGAACCATGGGTCAGATTAGGTGTTCCTGTAAATGATGATAGATCTCCTGTGCCTTTTTTACAGCATCTGACAACTGGCCAATTACATATTTGTGTGCGTCCTTGACTAATTTCTTCCCCTAGTAAGCTCAGAAACTGTAAGCTCTCTGGAGGTAGGAAGAGTGTCTAGACAGTGCCTGCATTACTCACTGTTAAACTCCTAGAGCCTCGAACCATTTATGCCATGGACTAAACGTTCAAAATTAATACCTGTTGAATGAACAAATGACTGTGCGTTTAGAGAGTCACTACAGAAGATCTTGGATTAGTGAAGGCAGGTTGCAGAGCATTGAAGACGTTGTAAATTTCAAGGAAATAAATTCAGAAAGTGTTTCAACTATTACACACATACACATATATTATACACATATATATGTGTGTATACGCGCACACACACACACACACACACACACACACACATATGCACATGTATATGCATACAGTTTACCCTTGAACAACATGGGTTTCAACTGTGTGGATCTATATTTTTTTCAATACAGTATAGTACTGTAAATGTATTTTCTCTTCCTTATGATTTTGTTTTTAATTTTGGAGAGAGAGAAAGCATGATTGGGGGAGAGAAGCAGAGGGAGAGAGAGAGAGACAGAGAATCTCAAGTAGGCCCCACACTTGGAACAGAGCCCAGTGCAGAAGTTGATCCCATGACCCTGGGATCATGATCTGAGCTAAAATCAAGAGTCGGATTCTCAACCGACTAAGTGACCCAGATACCCCTCTTCCTTACGATTTTCATAATAATACTTTCTTTTCTATAGCCTACTTTATTATAATACAGTAAATAATACATATAATATACAAAATATGTGTTGTGTAAGTTATTGGTAAAAGTTATTAAGACAATAGCAGGCTCTTAGTTATGTTTCTGGGGAATCCAAAGTTACACTGGATTTTCCACTTTGCATGGGGTTGGTGCCCTTAACTCCCAAGTTGTTCAAGGGCCAACTGTGTAAATATATAAGCAAAACAGAGAAAGATGAGACAATAGAAGGCAGGATGAGAGAATTTAGAAATTCCTAGGATAAGAGGACTACAAATGTACTTTTACTATGAAGGAAGAAATTAATCAAGAGGGAGGGATGAAAGTAAAGTGGGGGAGAGGGAAGGAGGAAGGAAAAGAAAGACAGTGAGACTCAAGTACTTGAGAAAAGTCTCAGACTGAGTACAAACGAGGGCAATGCTCCTGATCCACGATGATTGCTAATCCTATGTGTAAAACTTTTTGGCCATGACCCTCAAAGAGAATAGGATGTGACCTAGAGCACTGCTCAATAAATTTTACCTACCGTTGCTATCAAAAAAAATTTTTCCAGCTTTGCTGGACATGTTAATATGTAAAGACAGCAAGCTAGAAAATGATATCAGAAGGTCTTAAAGACATTTAAATAGTGGGGCAACTTCATCTGCCCTGAGTTAGAGGGTGGAGGTAGAACTGGAAGCTCCAGGAAGCTGGGCAATTGACCACTTGCAGGATTAGCAAGCATGAAACCAAAGTAAAAAAGGTCTCTGGTTGACTGCACAAATACCCAGCTTCAGCTTCGACCTTCTGATTTGGGTATCACACAATGGAGACAAGCCATTTCAGTACCTTCACATGCTATGAATTAGTGTAACAGCTAAACTTCCAATACAATATAGAACCATTAGGGATATTGGAAGAATCACAAAACCTGTAGTGTGTAAGGTTTAATAGCTGTAAATGAACAATCCTATCCTCGTGACTATGCTGAGATGAGGAACCGTTTCAAAAGCAAGGCTAACAACTCAGGAATCACACGGACTCCAAAACAAACATATTGACTCTCAAAGAATGCAAACTCTGTACATTGTAAAATTTTGAGCTAATTGGGTATTTTCTTCCTAAATTGGTTCTTCCAGTAAGATCCAAGAGGCCCACAGGGCATCTCACACAACATAAAAATAAACAATATTCAGTAAATGGATGGAATAATTGTTTCTCAAAAGAAAACCTTCAATAACCCAAGCTTCCCTACAGAGATCCAAAGTGAAAATTTTATACCACTTCAGTATAAATGAAATTGCTTTCTAAGCTTTCTGGGAGCACGTTTTGCTGCAAACGGATAGAGCTGAAAATGTAGATAACAATGAGTAACTCTAAGTCTTGGCACAAAAAGTTAAACAAAGATTTATGAGATTAACATTAAGAAATGGGGTACTCCAGTTTCCTTTGAAAAATGCAGACTTTAAATCACTGTGGCATTTTAACTCCTTGATCAGTTTTACAATATACCTTTATATATCCCATTTTATTACTCTTTCCTTTTGTAATAAAAGAGGTTAATTATTTCACTTAACTTTGTGCAGTCTATGGTTAGTTTGGGATAAGTACACTTAATTGCTCTCAGCTGCTCTAATGGTCCATTCTGTAATGCAGTGATGGCATTGAATTTGACTGTTAAGCAACACTGTTTGTTCAGAAAGTTGACTGTTATCTAGGCAACACTCACCTCTACTTTATGAAGATATATAATCATCCATAATAACACAGTGTGTTTCAGAATGCAGAAAGTGTGGTATATCATGCATACGAGGCAGGATTTCTGAATACATTGTTGTACCTTTGCCTGTGTTCTGAATATTACGGTAATTTATTCAACTTGAATTTTAACAAACATGCTGCAACTCTACATTTTCTCAGGAAACACATCTCAGTGGAGATGAAATCACATGAGATCGTAATGATTAAACTAGCTGTACAGAAAATAACAAACCTATTTTGGACTTCACTGTTCGAGTACATATTCAAAAAGATGGATGCTTACAATTAGCCATAAGAGAAAAGTACTCACAATGCATATATTACAGGATAAATAATGACAGTTAAGAAAAACAAGTATAAATTGATGAAAATGCATGAGAAAATAAGTGTCGGTGTAAAAGAGCACCGAGCGTAATGTTCTCATTTCCAGCTCCCTCTCAGCCCCAAATGCTTGGTGAAATAACTTCTGCCCCCTGAGTTCAAAGATAACGTACACACACTATTTAGGAAAATAATATTAGAATTTTCATTCTTTTAGCTGTGCCATTTTGGGCTTTCGTCTTATAAATTCAACAGTGTTAGGTTAGTGATTTATTGGTTGGCACATCTCCAAGGAAAAGAGAGGCAGAGCGGAGAAGATTCGGCAGTTAATTATCCTATTTTTGAACAAGCAGTAGGCTAATAATATGCGGCGTTGTTATTTTGTTGGACACACACATTACATGGAACAGGCACCCAAGGTCCTAGAGAAATGTCCTTTTTTCATATCAATGAACATTGCTTCATATCCATAAGAAGAGAATCGATTATACAGGAGCATAATTATTACTTTTATAAAACCTTTCCAAAACCATGTCTTTCATGACAAATACATCTAGAGCTAAATTTTTGTTATAACAGTGATGCAATAGGTTTTCTTCTAAAATGGAATCAAGCCAAAAGAACAATAGGCCCCTAAAAGGGGATTTCCACTTTGAATTGTTATATAGAAGTACTCATCTAAGTAATTCATGGGATAGAGGTAATTCCTTTGAAACATTCAAATCCTTATCAATGAAGTGTCTGCAAAAACGATAAATATTTACATGTATGAGGGAGTAAAACAAACAAGGCAAATAAACAACTCTCCGATGGCTCACATATTTAAAAGAAAGTCTCAAAGGGAATACTTATTAAGGCTCAAAGGGTAGCCATACTTGACACTATTCTCCCTTGCGTGAGACAGAGATTCATAAGTGAAATCAAGGACAATCAAAATGTCAGCTCTCTTGCTTATACTCCACATAAAGCTGATGAAAATTGCTTAAGTGAGTAGCATGGTTTCCTGATATTTCATCCCAGAATTAGACAGACTTAAGCACCTTGGCACAGGTGGACAACCCCAGGCCCTCCCTGTAAGCGCAAGCTCCCTAACCGCACGGCAAAGAGAACAGCAAAATATATGCGTTTTCTGTAGGCAGGCAGACACCAAAGAGAAAGGAGGGGGCTGAGTTTTAATGTCAATGTTTTCCACTCAGTTCAAGAGTCAGACACTTTCTGTGGGGAGGGGTCGAAAAGTGATCCAAGTGTTACTTGCTTGGGTGCTCTTCTTCTCAGAGTTTAGCCTCTCTGGAAAGGAGTTCACCCCCATCAAGAATACTAACATGCAAGACACGTTATGTGCAAAAGGAAAATTCAGCGACTCAAAGGATATGGAAGATGCCGGATATTTTTGGCTGTCCAGAAGTGATTCCCCCTTCTTTGGTAAACGACATGGATCTTCCTTTGGGGAATTCATTTCACCTCTTCTATGCAGTCTTGGTGGGGATATGACTCAATATCTCCTGTGCTTTCCATACTGAGGGATAGATACATGACACAAATAGAGTTTCCCAAACTTTGTTGTATACCAGTCACCTTGAGGACTCCTTAAAATACAGGTTGCTGGATCCACCACCACATTAGATCTGGGATAGGGCCCAAATATTTACATTCTAACAAGTTCCCAGGTGATTTCTGGTGTGGCTGATATGGGAACCACACTTTCAGTAACAGTATTCTAAGCTATGCCCATTGGATTCTCCCTCCTTCAACTTTAATTCGGGACACAAAGACAAAAATGATGGTTCATTCCTTCCAGCCCTTGCTCTGAGAAGATGATACAATTCCTTCTGCCGGGATTTCTGGAGCCACCCAGTTTTCTGTCCATCCTTGAGTCAGTTTCTGCAACTTATCTAATAATTCTCAGTAATATCCTTAAAATACTCCTCAGCTATAGTTCCCAAATCCCTAAAGGATATATAAGCAAGTACAAGTTGGTGCCATGCACATAATATTTTTTCAATATATATTTGCTGTCTTAACCAATATGAAGGGTTCAGAGACAATCTTCTATAAAGAGAGTACAAAGTTTTATCACAAATCAGGAGTGGCCCCCGAAACACCTGCCGTGATATCGTGCTCTTGCAACATAGGATGGTTTTGGCCCCACTATTCCAAATCCAAGGCCATCTTCTATTTTAGATACCCATCAATATATAAGTGGTCATTTACTTTTGCAGTGTGACTAACCTTGCTGAGATACAGAGTTCTTTGACTATTTGAAAAGTCTGGAGGACTCTACGCAGGACAAATACACATGCATACAAAACAATTACAACAGATGTGATAAAATTCAAGATGAATCATCTAAGGTTCTGTGGATACCACGTTGGCAGCTCCTGTTAGCAATTCAACTCATCCAATGATAATAAGATTGTGTTTGAAACCTCTCTGTCTTGGATGCTTCAGTGTTAGCCTTTTTAGATGCATCTTATCAAGATTTTCCTTCATGATGACTGTGTACATTTGGTGATTAGCTCCTTAAAAACTATCTTGCACAAAAATGGGGGGGGGTAATATAGACACAGAGAACTGGTGGTTGCCAGAGGGGAGGGTTTTGGGTGATGGGAAAGAGGGATGGAGAGGAATGGGAGGTACACGCTTCAGTTATGGAATGCATAAGTCATGGGGATGAAAGGCACAGCATGGGGAACATAGTCAATGGTATTGTTATAGTATTGTATGGTGAGAGATGGTAGCTACCCCTTTGGTGAGCACAGCCTAACATATAGACTTGTGGAATCACTATGTTGCACACCTGAACCGAATGTAACATTGTATGCCAACTATACCTCACTTATTTTTTATTTAAAAAAATTAATGTTTATTTTTGAGTGAGGGATGGAGGGAGGGAGAGAGAGAGAGAGCAAGCAAGCGCTGGGGAGGGGCAGAGAGAGAGAGGGGGAGACACAGAATCCAAAGCAGGCTCCGGGGTCTGAGCTGTCAGCACAGAGCCCAATGTGGGGCTCGAACGCACAGACCATGAGATCATGACCTGAGCTGCAGTCAGACTCTTAACTGACTGAGCCACCCAGGTGCCCCTCAACGAAGCCTCACTTAAAAAAAAACAAAAAACAGTAATGTTGCATAGCTCAAGAATGTACAATTATCAGGCCACACATTCATCCATAACCTGGGGTGGGTCCCAAACTGTTTTCTGAGAAAAATCTCAGTCCTAATAATCTGTATTTTCTTGTCCTTCCACCATGCAGAGCTGTGATCATAGTCTATCACGAAGGTTCTGCTAAGCCACCACACCTTCAGTAAGATGATATAAACTTTAATACTAGCATAATTAACTCTTTAAGCACTGACTCTTCATTTTCATAGCAGCCCTTTCTGTGTACTCTAGGTTCTTGGCACTGAACATAACCTTGAAACAATTTCTCTTCCAAGCTTACTAAAAGCATACATGTGAGAAATAACATTCATGGAAAATTAGGAGAAATGTGGTCTATCTCTTTCTCAAGAACCTTGAGTCTTAATACTCAAAGTTACCCTTTGGATTGCGAAGAAAAAGGAAAAAAAGCTTTATTACTCATTGAGAAGTCACTTTCTTTTATTTTAAGAATGTTGACTGTTAGTACTACATTCCTCAGTGTTCTCTTCATGACAACCCATTGGATTCAGATATACACTTTTGTATATTTCTGCCTAGGAAGAGTAGCGTATCTCCTTATTAAATGGTTTCGCTTCACCATTTATGGACATCCTGAATTATATAATTGGCAGTATATCTCTCTGTTCCTTTGTTAGCAGAAATCTCTGAGCCAAAATTGTGCATCTAAACAAAGTGAACAGATCTGTTGGCAAACATTTTGTAAACTTACTCAGACACTCACTCAACAAGTACTTATTGAACATGTACTATGGACCATGCTCTGTAATAAGCAGTAAGGATTCACTGGTAAGAATTCAGGCTGTCCTAATATAACTTACATTCCAGACAAATGGAACGCTGGCATTTTTTTTTTCTCCTCAATTTCTTCTCCTCAGTGTTCACTTTGTGTGTACATTTGATAAACTGTCTCAAGTTCTTTTAAGAATGAAATATGCTATATGTAAATGAAATAAACTAGAATATAGAAGACATCAAGCTATTAAAATGAGGCTTGAGTAATAAAGAAATAATAAATATGGAGAGGTGAAAATATTTTAAGCACCCAGAAAAACATGTAATTTATATCAAGTTTTAAAATACTACCATTTTCCCAATTAAGTAAATTAACAAATACCATGGAAAATTAAGTGCCTAATAAAATCTTAAAGGTAAAGTTAAACATGTCTCTTTCTTTAGTATTTGAATGTAAAAGGCCGGGAAATAATTTTTTCCCCAAACAAGATAGACTTATACATTCAACCTCAATTAAAGATTTTTTTTTCAGGATGGCATACTCACAAACAGTCAAATGCTTTCATCTTCCCAGAGAAATGGCTCTAGCAATGAAATCTTCATTAAGATAGTATTTAAAAATATCACAAATAAAATCAGGGAGTGGAAAACAGGTTAAAGTGCAAATTGAATTGTTTTTAAGTTTGTTGGGCACTAGGAAATTTAACTCAGTGCACCAACTCATTAGAACTTACACAACAGATCATAAATTATGAATAACTCCTTCTAGCATTGAAATGTGGGAGGTAGCAACCATCACCTCAGAAACATGTTTATTCTTTTTTATGGAAGTGGAATGGTACCTCACCTAATCAACCATCCATCCACCCATCTATCTACCCATAATTCTGTTAAGAGTTCAGCGAGGAGGAAGAATTAAAATATGGAACCTTTCTTATTTTCAGTAGGAAGACTCAAGTAACCTTTTATGTAAAAAAAAAAACAAAACAATTTTATGTATTTGTAAGACGTTGTGGTACACTAAATAAGAAAATTATAGGTATTTTTAAGAAATGGAAGCTACTCAATAAAGAATGAAATTCACTTCAATAAATATTTTTTGAGGACTTACGATGCTCTAAGTGTTTTGGAAAATAAGACTAAGAACTAGCCCCTACCCTTTGAAAATTTACAGTCTAATGGCTGACGGGGAATACATATAACTCATGCACAACTAACTGTAAAATGTGATCATCTGGCATGAAATTTTTTATATCTAATGAACAAATTCATCCAACTCCATTGTCAAAATACATAGTCTCTTCTTTTCTCCATTTCATTTACAGTTACCCTAAATCAAGCCTCCAGTAAATCCTGTCCTGACAACTACAACTGCTTCCTAAGCAGATTTTTTGCTCCCCTCCTTTCTTTCATTAATCCACCTTACCCACGTCGGCCAGAGTTATCTTTTAACCAGATCATGTCACATCCCTGCATACAGACCTCCAATAACTTCGGGGCACCTGGGTGGCTCTGTTGGTTAACCATCCAACTCTTGATTTCAACTCAGGTCAAGGTCTCAAGGGTTTGTGGGTTCAAGCTCTGTGATGGACTCTGTGCTGATAGCAGGGAGCCTGCCTAAGGTTCTGACTCTCTCTCCTTCTCTCTCTGCCCCTTCCCCATTCACTTCCCCTACTTGCTCACACATGTGCTCTCTCTCTCAAAAATAAATAAACATTAAAAAAAAAAGACCTCGAATGACTTCTTACTCTATTTAAAATAAAATCCAACATTTTTATCATGGTCTTTAAGGCTCTCATCTCTGAGACTTCATATTTTATTTATTTGTTTATTTTATTGTCTTTCTGAGACTTCATATTTTATTACTCTCCTGATTAACACATGACACCTCAGAGACACTGGCTTTCATCAATCTCATTCCCATCTCTAAGCCTTTGCCCTTTTGGGGTGTCTTCCCAGAAGGCACTTCTCCCAATTCTTGGCATGATCCTTTGCTTCTTACCATTTAGTTATCTGCCCCAAAGTTACCTCCTTAATGACCCCTTTTATTTTTTCTTTTCTTTTCTCTTCTTTCCTTTCCTTATCTTTAAAAAAATTTTTTTTAACATTTGTCCATTTTTGAGAGACAGAGAAAGGCAGAGCATGAGCGGGGAGGGGGCAGAGAGAGGGAGACACAGAATCTGAAACAGGCTCCAGGCTCTGAGCCATCAGCACAGAGCCCGACACAGGGCTTGAACTCACGAACTGCGAGATCCTGACCTGAGCCAAAGTCAGATGCTCAACCGACTGAGCCACCCAGGCGCCCCTGATGCTTTTTCTTTAAAAACTCTATAAAATCATATATTTTTTTCATTATGGCTAAAAAAATTATCTTTTTAACTTCTATGTATTCTGCCTCTCTCATCTGGAATCTCTATGAGGTCTTTTCAGTTTATCTGCATTCTGTATTTCCCTTCTGCAAGTCCCATGAGGAAAGAACTGTGGCTGCCTTGTTTGCGTGGTTTCCTCAAAGCCCAGGGCAGTGCATGGCATGATGTAGGTGTGCCAGAATGCACTTCCCAAAGGTGGCCACAGTTAGATTTTGCATCCCACATGCTCCCCTAGAATCTTGCTACTGTCTCATCAAGCGGTAGAGTCTAATTCCCCTCCCTGTGAATCTAGTTAGCTTGGTGATTCCCTTATAACCAGTGGAATGCTAGAAAAGTGAGGCGTTGTGTTTTCTGAGCCTAGGTGACTCATCTTCCATCTTGCTACCTTGAATATTCACTCTTGAACCCATCAGCTTCTTGTAAGCATTTCAACTCCCCATGTTGTAAGGAAGCCCAAACTAGTCCATGTAGAGATATCACATGGAAGGGCCTTGGGGCTGCCAAAGAGACCACAGTGCATAGATAGCTCCCCATTCTTCTGGCTCCTGACTTCAATAATGGGAGACACCCTGAGAGAACACTTAGTCAAGCCTAGCCAAGCCTTTTTACAATTTCTGACCCATACAACAATGAAATCGAACAAAGTGACTGTTATTTTCCACCATTAACTTTCAGAGTGATTTGCTATGCAACAATAGTTAATGGGAACAGTGGATGTTAAATATTTGATGAATAAATGAATCTTGAAATGAACAAACATGTATGAAGCAGAGTCTGAGGCTATAAAAATAGATAAGCAAAAGGCTCTCTGAGAATCCAGGTAAGATGGCCTTCTGCACAAATAGTTATAATATGCCCTGTTAGATGATACAGTTGGATAAAGAAACCACAAGGGTAACGCAGAAGAAAGAGAAATTAATCTTGCTTGCCCGGCTTGGGGGAAGGCTTCCCATTATGAGTAACAAAAAGCTGTACCTTGAGTGATAAGGAGGGGTTCTCTAGGTTGAGAAGAAAAGATATTCCAGACAGAGGAAATTGCAGGAGCAAAAAGGCAGGATGAAATGAGAATTTTGTTTCTTTCTCCCTTCTTTTAAAAATTATTAAAAGGCAATGGTATGCAGCCCTGTCCTCTAACTTGATAGTCTTAAAATTTTTTTTAACATTTATTTATTTTTGAGAGAAAGAGACAGAGCATGAGTGGGAGAGGGGCAGAGAGAGAGGGAGACAGAACTGGAAGCAGGCTCCAGGCTCTGAGCTTTCAGCACAGAGCCCGACACAGGGCTCAAACTCATGAGCAGCGAGATCGTGACCTGAGCTGAAGTCAGGTGCTTAACCAACTGAGCCACCCAGGCGCGCCTCTAACTTGATAGTCTTAAGAGTCAATATTCGTACTTTGAAAGAAAGCATCTGATTTTTCCTATCTTAAACATATTAGCAGAAAAAAATGCAAAAGTAGTACGTGATGATAATACATGTTTTTATAACAGCACTAATATTTTTATTTTTTCAATTTTCATTGAGAAGTGGGATATAGAACATTGACTGGGCTATTAGGCAAGTGAGTGTGGGATTTATGGGCTTGAGCAAGAAATGCCCTATGACCAAAGAAATGTGGTTTGGGTGATGACACCCAGTAAATAAACATTTACGCTGAGTATGGGTATGAATTAATTAATTTACCCACTTGTAACAAGCAACTGGCTTGAAGTGGATTCCAATGTCCAGCACATTCAAATTCATTAACCAGCTTTCTCCTACCAAAATCATGACACTGAGAAAATATTTTAAAGTGGCCTTAACTTTTATAATTCTTAAAAATCAATCTGATTTTTTACATGGTCATCTGCAAAATTTAGCAGATATGATTTATAAAAACAGCAATTTCTTTAATAACATTTAGGTAAAATTTATTTGTTTAGGAAGTTTAGATAATGGAAAACTCAACTGAGTGTTGCAGAAAACAAATGTCTTTACTCACAATGTTTTTTTGATCTCCACACCCAACGTTGGGCACGAACTCATAACCCCAAGGTTAAGAGTTGCACTCTCTACCAGCTGAGCCAGCCAGGTGCCCCTGCTCACATTTCTTTTTAACCCAGTCTTATTACTCCTAAAGCATCTGAGCAACATGATAAAAAAAGTTAATATTAAAAACGACATCAACAGGTGCTTTTTCTGAGAGCATATATATAGAAGCCACAGTAGGAGATGCTTCAAACATACTACTTTATTTTTATCTTTGTAACTAGAGTCCACTGAGATAAAGAAATGCGAGAGAAATGGAGCAGGGACAGAGTTGGAAATAATCTTTGCAAAGGAAACTTGGTCCTTTCTTTCTTTGTCAGGACAGGTCAGTATTTTTGTTCAACCTTTGCTAAGTGTATGTGCCAAGCAAATGTCACCTAACATACTGCCTAACTTTGCAATAAGAATTTCTGCAAAAGGGGCACCTGGGTGGCTCAGTCGGTTAAGCATCCGACTTCGGCTAAGGTCACAATCTTGCGGTTCGTGAGTTCAAGCCCTGCATTGGGCTCTGTGCTAACAGCCTGGAGCTTGGAACCTGCTTCAGATTCTGTGTCTCCCTCTCTCTCTCGGCCCTTCCCCAATTAACACTTTGTCTCTCTCTCTCTCTCTCAAAAAATAAATAAACATTAAAAAATTAAAAAAAAAAGAATTTCTGGCACAAACAAAGAAATAAGACTGAGAAATTAAATAACCTGTCTAGCTCCACCTAGGTCTTAAGTGAAAGGGCCAAAATCTGACACACGCCTGATTCTGATGCTTTGCTCTTTCCATGTGTTACAATTAAATCAAGAAACAAATTAAACATAGATTTACCTTCATCCGACACGGTGAATAATGTGTACAGTACTTAGTATGCTGCATGCCCATTAGGCATAAATAATTGATGTAAATACTAATACAAGTACACATTCGGAAACTTAGATGTCCATGGTTAATGGGAGAAGCTCTGTGGGCATGTACTGGTGGTTGGCAGGTGGGATGTAGCAGAGAGGAAGTGATTAGCATGGCTTCCTAAGAGCCCATCCAAAACCAAAAATCTGGATTCCATTGATTCTTCTCTTAACTTCACTGTTAAACAATAGCTTAATCTTCTCCTAGGGTATGGGACTTAAGGGGCAAACGTGCCCTTTCCTCTTCTCTGAACAGCTGGAAGCATGAGAAAAATGGAGGTGTGGATTAGGGATGCCAGACAGGGAGGAGGGCTGCTCTCTATTCTCTGAGATGGTTGTATTTTTACTCAGCTATCTCAATCTCCCCTTTAATTAAAAAGATCTTCCGATGCTCACTTCCTTTGAAGGGAGAGAGATGGCTGTCTATGTGGGAAAGAACTCAGTTCAGGCTCTTTTATTTTCCTGATCATTTGTGAACTTCAGCACGGACACAATTGGAATGAATATGTAGTTTCGCCTCCTGTCTATGTCATCAACCATTTTGTTCACATGGTGTTTTCCCTGCTCTTTTGTTCTGCTGGATTTTACATATCCTTCAAAACATAGCTCCGGGGGTGCTTCCTTTGAGATGCCTCTCCTTCTATGGAACTGCTCTCCCAACTCCCAAGGCTGAGCTGGCATGTCTTCTCTTTGATTCTCACTGGCTTCTGTACACCTCCACTGCAGGCAAGGTGGCAATGTCCAGTTTATCCATCTTGTCCTGGAGGTGATTCCTAGCAGCATCCCCTTCCTCTTCTCAGTTTACAGAATACATTATATGGTCACCTTGACCATATAGTCGATCCCAGTGTAACTGATGGTTAAGTTTTCCAAACTCTAAACAGACTGTGTTGTGGGCTCTTTAAGGGCCCTTACTGTTTTGTATTCATCTGTGTATTAGTGCTGAGGGCAGCCCCCACTGCTGAATAAAGATATGACAAATTAGTGGATACCATGAGTACCTTCCCTACAGACAGGAAGCAGGAATGTCAATCTTTACTCAACTAATAGCCAAGTCCTGAAAGTGGCAACATCACACATACTAAATAAAAATCTCCTTTGATCTTCTAAATTTACCACTTAGAGATTAATTTGGAACTAATGGTACAGGAGCAAAGAATTACCTGAGATTTTAGCTGTTTGCCCGAGGGTAGATTAACTAAAACCCACTGAGCTTCCATACCCATAGGGTAGTTGTAAAGTAACAGCTGTTTAGATGGTAGCCTTAGGATGAAGGGGAAGATAACAAAATCCAGCTCTTTGGGTGAGGGGGGTAACCAAAGGCAGACAGACAAGGGAGCAGCATTTTGAACAGTATGAAAAAAAAATAGACTCTCCTGTGATAAGAGAGAGAGGAGCCAAGACATGTGGTTGAACAGGGAAGGGACGGAGACTGAAACTTTGGCAAAGGTATCATTCTTCTTCATCTAAGAGCTTGAAATAAGGGGAAGCACCAACTAACAGATTTGCTGAATAGTAACAGAGTTCCTAGACACATCTTTACAAAGCAAGAGTGTGGTGACTAGTAGTAGCAGGGGCAGAAATGCCAAGTGGTTCTTGCCCTGACAGAATTATTTTGGTTACTGGCAAAAGTTTTGATTCTGCTTCTAAGTGCTGTCATGGAATTGCTCAATGTTTTACAGAAGGCAAAAGTGGCCTCCTGGGAGCATTTCTTGAGCCTTTCAATTTCTTTAAGCTACTCACGAATTCAGGATGAGGTGAGTGTAAGATTGCATGTAAAATTTTGCTTAAAGAAACGAAAGTATAATTTATATTTATTGTAATTCACTTTTGGTATGCAGTTCGGTGAGTTTTAACAAATCAATGTGGACATGTAACCACTGTCACAGTCAGGACCTAGAATAATTCCCTCACCCCTGAAAGTTCTCCTATGTGCCTAAACAGTCAACCTCTCCATCCACTCTGGCAACAGTGATCACTATTTTTTGTCTCTAAAGCCGTGCTTTTTTCAGCAATGTCATATAAATGGATTCATACAGCACATCATGCTCATTGCACTTGAAAGCCAGTTTCTAAATATATGTAAAATGTATGCTAAGAATTGGTTAATACATTTTAAAAGCATTGTGTGGATTATGGCTATTAATATTTGGAAAAAAAAAAACCTTTACTATTTTTCTTTAAAAAGCATTTAAACTTCTATAATATTAAATGCTGCCTAGAACATATGAAACAATTTTAATGTGTTTAATTAGAAGTAATGGGCCATTCTTTGACTTTTTTGAATTGAGGCTATTGCAATAAAATATTTACTACTGTAAGTAATAGCATTCAACTGAAAGCCCTATTTTTAAAAGTAATTGGTTAATGCATTTTAAGTACCACTAAGTGATACAGAAAAGCTAACCATTCTTTAAAATATGCCAACTGGCTATTTCTTCTTGAATACCATGCCTGCTCGCATTCTCTAGAGTCTTTTCCAATTTTACTTTGCTTAAGGAGAAAAAACATTCTATTTTCACTCCAGTCTTTTTTGAAAATATGTGGAATATAAGCCAATGAATGAATGAATAAAAGAACAGTAAAACACCAACACTTGGTGTAATACCACTGAACACTCAAAGGGGCAGGGCATTTCTGTTTATTCAAAAACCGCTGTTTCCTGCAGGGAGAAAAAGCACAGTAACTTTTCTCAGTACTGGATGATACAGATACAAAACAAAACAACAAAATAGCAAACAACAACACCTTTGCCCAGTCCCAATGCTAGTAATTTCAAAGGTTAGAATATTTGCATACTAGGAGACTTATGCTGACTTTTACTTAATAAATCGATTCTTTTGTTTCTATCTATCTATCTATTTATTTATTACATATAATTTGTTGTCAGGTTGTTTTCCATACAACACCCTGTGTTCAACCCAACAGGTGCCCTCCTCAATGCCCATCACCCACTTTCCCTCTCCCCCATGCCCGATCGACTCTCAGTTTGTTCTCAGTATTTAAGAGTCTCTAATAGTTTGCCTCCCTCCCCCTTTTTAACTATTTTTTCCCTTCCCCTCCCCCATGGTCTTCTGTTAAGTTTCTCAGGCTCCGCATATAAGTGAAAACATATGGTATCTGTCTTTCTCCACCTGACTTAATAAATTGATTCTTTATAAATTATGACTGTTAGTTATTTAACAAAAACTGTAAAAACAGGATTCTCTACTCATAGCGTAAATTTCCATCAGCTTCAGAAGTAAGGTGTTGATGCTCTACCATGTAATGTTATATATGTTTCAAGACAATTCTAAGGCCATGGTTTCACAGCTACCATGTCATGCTCAGAACACCTAAATTTCTATCTATAGCTCAAGGTTTTCTCCTGAATTCCAGGTTCATTTAGTCAACTTCTGTATGCTCATATATCCAGTTGGGTTTCCAACAAGCAATTCAAACACAAACAACCTAAATAGCACTTGGATTTGCACTGACTTCTGCTCTTTCTGTAATGTTCTCTCTCTCACTGAATAGGTTTACCATGCTCCGTGATGTCTAAGCTGGAAATTTAGGATTCATTCTTGCCTCTCAAGTTTTTGTCAAATCATTAATTTCATCAACAACTCCTATGTCCTGTGGATTTAACCCCTTCTCATACTCAATGCTTCTCTCCATTCTGATTGCCATTTCTTCAGTTCAGGCTAGAAGAGTCTCATGTTCAGACTGGTGAATTACTACTAAGGGAGGTTCTTCCCTCAAGTCTTTCTGCCACTCCAATCCGTGTTCTGTTGCCACCATTGTGCTTTTTTAAAGAAAATAATCAAAATTAAATTTGATCTTTTAATTCTGCTACTTTGATATTACTCTGTTGTTTCTCAGTGCCTATGGAATAAAGCCCAAACTTCTTGATTTAGCTTTCCATCATTCTCAGTAAGATTCCTGCTCACCTCGATAGCCCTATTCTGTCTGCATTCCCCCTTGCCGGACACTTCACGCTTGAAGTAAACTGAAGCTACTCAGGTATTTATGCCTTCCTCTGCCTGAAGCATTCTTCTTCAGTGAACTCTAGTCATCTTTCAAGTCTTGCTGTACATATTACATTCTCCAGAAGTCTGCTCAGATCCCTAATTTGGAGATGGAGCCTTCTCTGGTAATCACAGAACAAACTGTACTTTACCAATTGAGTTTTACTGCACTTGTATGTATACCCTGAAAAGCTACCAACAAGAGGATGGACTTCTCTGACAAAAATTAAATACCTAGTTCCTAGCACAGAGTAGGTGCTCAAAATATTTTCCAATGACTGAATGACCACTTGATTTTAAGACCTTAAGAACCACTATTTACATTGTAAGCTCTTGTAATCTATTCAGAACAGCTTTCCTAAGACCTCTGCTGGGAAGTAATTCCTTTAGTACCTTAGTTTGAGATGCTCTCTCGACCTCAAAGCAATAACCCTGATTTCTTCAAAGCGATTCTGTAATTTAGTTGTCTCAGTGACTTAGATTCTCATTACTATGCCTGATGCGTTAATTACAAAGCTGTTATTGTGCTGATATAAAACCTTACAAACCAGGTAGAAGATAATTATTCATTGTGTGATTGTGTGATTTACACAGTAGACATATTTATCAATTTTTGCAATTTTTAAGACATATTTAATCCTTAATTTCTTTTCCTGATTTAGACTTTATTTTTTTACATTTATTTTTCTTGATTTGGGCTTTAAATAATAAAGTATATGTATATACTGGCTTAATCAAAAGTGTATTTGCCACCAGCATTTCCTACGCTAGGCTGGAGAAAGCTTTCCTATTTATAAGTTCCTCATGCAGTGACAAACCCAAGTTCATATACAAAAGATAAAGAAAAAGGAAAAGAAAAAAACCTAAAAAACGAATGGATTTACAATCCTGCCACAAATACGCTATCAAAAATTTTGTCTTCTATTTTCAAATGTGTCATTTGTTCCCCCAAATGAGATTTGAATCTTGACGTTTTAAGTCAGAACAGCCAATGATTCAACAACCACAATAAATCTATCATTTAAAGTGCTTCCTCAATTTGGCTTAAGGCTGTGACCAAGTCAAGAGGGACAGACATGGGGCTTTTGCTGCCAAGTGATGGCTGAGGCCCACTCTGATTTCACATGAACTTGGAGAAGATTCAAAAGTGTAACTTGTTCAATAATTGCTTCTAGCAGCGTTTCCCCTAAGTATCAAGGCTCCGACTCATCAGTACTTTTGCTGTCCAAAGAGATAAAAGCAAAATACAAATAATCAGACCTGGTAGTATGTACTGAATGTTTGAGTCTCCCCAAAATTCATGTGTTAAATCTTAATCCCCAATGTGATGGTATTAAGAGGCTGGGCCTTTGGGAGGTGATTAGGTCATGAGCAGGGAGCCCTCCTGGATGAGATTAATGCCCTTATGATACCCCAGAGGGCTGTCTTGCTCTCTGTCTGTCATGTGAGGATGTAAGGAGAAGACTGCCATCTGAAACCGAGAAGAAGCCCCTTAGCAGAACTTGACCAAGCTGGCACCCTGACCTTGGATGACCACACCCAGAGCTGTGAGAAATACATTTCTGTTGTTTATAAGCCATCTGGTTTATGGTATTGTGTTATAAAAGCTCAAACTAAGATACTTGGGAGGGACTGCAACACTATGGACCCTCTTCATAAACATGTTTCCTCTATTTAACCCTATTTTTACATCTAAAAGTTTTCTTATTCATAAAAGAGATGTTACAAATACTTAAAACAAAGTGGAGGGTCAGTAGTCCTGAAATGGACACAAGTAACACTGATGAACATGATACATTGTTCGAGTAAATCGTTTTCCTCTTTCTACTTAAAACATAATGCCAGTTTGAAAAAAACCCAAACAAACAAACAAACAAACAAACAAACAAAAAAAACGTAATCCCAAATTCTCATTGGATACAGGCCTGCCAAAAGAAAAAAAAAAATCCATATTCCCCAATCTCCCTTGCATTTCAGTTTGGTCAGCTAATTAATTTCTGCCCAATAAGGCATAAAGGAAATAACCGTATGGAACTTCTGAGACGTTCCTAAAAAGAGGAAGAAGTGTACCCTGATTTCTACCTGCCTCCTTCCTGTCACTGGGAGATGACATTGAGGAGCTAAAGCCATGGCAACCATCTTGGTTCAGAATCTGAAGACAGTAAAGCAAGATAAAAGAGGTCTGTGTTTTGGACAACTGTGGATTCCAGATAGTCCCAACTGCCTACCTTGAGAGACATCAACCAGCCAACGAATCACCCAACCAAAAGGCATCTGTCTTTCTTAGTCACTTAGACATCAGATTCAAAGGTGTTACATAATAGATCTAATGGCACCAAGGTAGTAAGGAGCGGAGTCAGAAGTCCCAGATCAGATTCTGGAATTTATACTCTCTTTTCCTGTATTACCCCATTACTCTATAATGTGGGAGTAAATCCCTCTTTGTGTGCCTCTTGCTAAAACTCTTAATCTTCTTATCCTCTTTTGAAATTAAGATTAAAAACCTCTGCCTACTATAGGCACTACTGCGAGGACAAGTGGGTTTATTATTGTGTAAAACATTGAAATCCTTGGGACTTAACTACTATTTAATTTATGTACACAGTTAAAACTATTTAAAACTTTTTTAACACGAAAAGTCAGCAGTTACATGAGAAGACTTAACTTCCAGTACAGACACAATTAACTAATTTGTGCCACAAGCCTTTACTTGTTTCAACTGGTTTACAAAATTAAACTCCAAATCACTAATTAACATCCTATTCCAGAAATCTATTCTGTGAGGCCCAGCATTTAGCTGGATTGTGTTTAATCACTCAGTTCACAATTTTGCCTTGTCATCCTGCTGTGGCTCCTTTTTAATGGAAGTGTCTCCCATTAAATACTGGAGGAATTGCAGATTGTATTATCATACCAACTCACAAAAATACCTTGGTGTCTTGGCAATATAAAAGCAGTTCAACTTGGTTGTCGGCAATAAGACTTTGTAATTAAAAAAAAAAATTAATCCATATTTTTTTGACCTAATGTTTTATTGTTTGTTTTCCCTCATCTCCAAAAGAGTAATTTGGATTCCATGACTTCAAAGGGTGAGATGGCCTCTAAAATTCTGGGCTCCTTATACAAAATGTGACATTGAAAATACTTAGTGGTTATATCTAGAGTCAGGGATTAAAATCTTGGCTTATGTGACTTAAGGCAAATTGTATTATCTAAGTTTTATTTTCCCCATTAGTAAAATGGAGATGATAATATGATCTATACATCACAGAGTTGCAGAGATTTTTAAAAAAGATAATGCACACAGAGCTCTATATTAGTTTCCTCTTGCCTTTTTTTTTTTTTAATTTATTAATTTACTTTTGAGAGAGAGAGCCAGCATGAGCAGGGGAGGAACACAGAGACAGGGAGAGACAGAGAATTCCAAGCAGGCTCCACACTGACCGTGCACAGCCTGATGTGGGGCTCAAACCCATGAACTGCAAAATCATGACTTAAGCCAAAACCAAGAGTTGGACGCTGAACTGACTGAGCCACCCAGGTGCCCTAATTTCCTCTTGCTTCTATAATAAATTACTACAAATTTAGTAATTTGGCTTAAACAGCACAAATTTATTATAATATAGTTCTGGAAGTCAGAGGTCCAGTATGGGTCTTGCTGGGCCAAAATCAAGGTATTATCAGGGCTGCGTTCCTTGGGAAGGTTGAGAATTACTAAACACTCCTTCATGTTGTTGACAGAATTCAGTTTGTTGTGGCTATGGGACTAAGGTCCCTGTTTTCTTACTGGCTGTCAACTGAGGGCTGTTCCCATCTTAGAGAATACGGCAAATTTATTTGCCCATGGCTCCCTTCCACCATCTTCCAAACCAAAAATACCAACTGAAGTCCCTCTGAAGTGTGAAATCTCTCCTGCCTTACGTTTGATTATCATATGTTTCTGACAAACTCTTTTGCCTTCCTCTTCCTCTTACAAGTATTCAGGTGATTACTTTGAACCTACACACATAATCCAGGATAAACTTCAAATTTTAAAGTCATCTGCTTACCAACCTTTATTCTATCTTCAACTTTAATTACCTTTGGTCATCTATGTAACACAATCAAAGGTTTACAGGAAAAGGACACGGACATCTTTGGGGTCAATATTCTACCTATCACAAGCTCTGAGCATAATACCTGGCATGCAGTTCTCAATAAATAATAATAATAGCCAATACTTACACTTACTCACTGACAGGTAACAACCTAAGTGCTGTATAGATATTTATGTATTTCATCTAGCTAACAAGCCTCATAACATACTAATTATCATCTTCATTAAAAACGAGAAAATGAGACACCAAATGGAAAGCTTTACACTCAGGAAGGAAAAGGCTGAATGAAGATTTGAACCCGGGAAGTCAGTCTGCTCTATAACTGATACCTTTAAGTCTCATTCTTCCTCTTCATTATTACAACAGTCAGGAAACCAAGCAAGCCTTTGTCTAAACTAAAACCAGGAATGAGAAGTTATTTCAATACAGGGAAATGGCAATATTGGTATTTATTTGGCATATGCTCTCATTATGTCTTCTCTACTTTGTCCTGGGACATTGGCTCATCTGAGTCTAGGACAGACCTTTCATCATTTTACTTTTGAGTCTTACCAGGTGACTGAGGAGAAAATCCTTGATAAAATAAGGTATTCTATGTAGGAAGAAGCTAGATGATACATCCAACCCTTTTCCAATTTCAAAAATTGATTACTATCTTCATGAAAGTATTACAGACTCGGGGCGCCTGGGTGGCTCGGTCGCTTAAGCGTCCGACTTCGCTCAGGTCCTGATCTCACGGTCTGTGAGTTCAAGCTCCGCGTTGGGCTCTGTGCTGACAGCTCAGAGCCTGGAGCCTGTTTCAGATTCTGTGTCTCTCTCTCTGACCCTCCCCCGTTCATGCTCTGTCTGTCTCTGTCTCAAAAATAAACGTTAAAAAAAATTTTTAAAAATAAAAAAAAGAAAGTATTACAGACTCAAAGTTACCACTGTCTTGGTTCTTCAACACCTCATATTCTACTGAAATGCTGCTGCTTCTCATTTCATACTAAGAATCCACTTTGACATCACTATGGAAAGTAAGAAGAGTACATCACCATTATTTCGGATAATAAAATACCTTTCATTCTCCTGCACGATCACATCTCCTCTCTTCCATGAACGGAGTGCTTTGGGAGAGGCTCTAGGTTTACAATCCAAGCTGACCAGGCTGCCCACTTGCACTTGAAGCAACTTTTTCATTGGAGTCTTTGAAAAATCGGGAGCAGAAGCTGAAAGGGAAGAAAGAGAGAATGAAAATTTACCTTTAATTTAATATTTTAAAATACCTGTAGGTTCAAAGGTTGACTTCATAATGACTTTTATTTATTTTTTAATTTAAATTTTAGTTGGGTTAACGTACAGCCTAATATTGGTTACAACTACTTAAAATTTTTCTTTAAGGTGGATTTATTTTTTAGAGAGAGACAGAGTGTGAGCAGGGGAGGGTCAAAGAGAGAGAGAGAGAGAGAGAGAGAGAGAGAGAATCCAAAGCAGGCTCCAGGGTCTGAGCTGTCAGCACAGAGCCAGGCAAGGGGCTGGAACTCCCAAATTGCAAGGTCATGGCCCGAGGTGAAGTCAGATGCTCAACCAACTGAGTCACCCAGGCACATGGGTTATAACTACATTCAAAGTTTCCTGGCACACAGATGTCAGTACCTGATTTACTTAATTGAGTGGGCACCACTCACAGGATTTCAAAGCTCAAAAAGTAATTCCTATCATTGTATGTTCCTAGAAGTTCTAAATCTTGGGATAATTTTTTATGTAGAAATTTCTAAACTTCACCATTAAGTTTTAAAATAGCTCAATCATGAGCGTATCAAAATGAAAAACATTTATCACAGAAAGTTAGTTCCATGCAGACAACAACAGGCTCATTGTCCCTTGTGATCTCCAAGACCCAGCATGTGGCACAGTGCCTGGCACTTAGGTGCTCAGTAAATGTTTTTAGAAGGAAGGCTGAGTATACTGAATTATTATCGTCTTGCATAAAACTGATCAACATCCATTATAAAATTTTCATATGCTTATGTTTAACTTCTGAGTTGGAGAAATCTATAATCTGCATTATTAATGTTTGAGTATCACATTAAATATGATAACAGGTAGAGAACATTATGTCTGCTGATAACGAACAGAATGTTGATCCCGAAACAACACCTGAACGTTCAAGATACATAACAATGTATCTTTGAATGAAATGATAGGTTAATCAGAAAATCAGTCTTTTATTGCAAATGTAGAAAAAGTTAACTAAACATAGTGCATTTCTCCTAATGTCTAATACTCTGCCTTATAGCAAACCTGAGTGAATATAATTTATTTTTCTCGTAAGTGGAGATCATATAGTGAATCATATTGTGTGATTCTATATAAGAGTGTGGATAAAGAAGATACGTTATCAAGGGGTTGTTGGCCTTAAAAATTAAGATCTTAAAAGGACACTTTTGATTAAAAGTATTTTTCCCATACAAAAGCCTCATATAGCATTTTGGGTAGGAAATCATCCATTTTAAGATGAATAAACTGTCACTCATAAGGCTAATTTAATACAAGAGATAGTAGTGCTTCAACTTAAGACTGTGTACAAATTCTACTCTCTTTTTGTTATAATACCCCACCTTCCCTGTCATGGATAACAGTAGCCAGATTTTCAGCTGATGATCTGCCCTTCCCAGACTTCAGGCCTCCTACTGCAGAAAATGCATTTCTAACCACCAGGCATGAAGGATGAGAGAACTGCTTCCAGTAATGTCAGTGCGGCACCTGACATTTTGGGCTGAATAATTATTTGTTGTGAGAGGCTGTCATGCGCGCTGTAGGATATTTACATTGTAGGATTATTTGTGGGTAGCCTTTCTGGCCTATACTCACAAGATGCCCGTAACACACACTGGTTCCCTTTTCCCCTATGTATCCCCAACACTGTGACAACCAAAAATGTCTCCTGACATTTCCAAAGATTTCCTGGGGGCAAAATCATCCCCAGCTAAGGACTGCTGAGTTAGCAGGTGCTTACAAACTTTGGGCCATATTGGATCGGACCAGCCATGGGTATGTGGCCCAAATCAGGTACACAAGGCCAATGACATGTGGGACTGTGACTTCTATATGAGCAATTCAGAAAGCCATGTATTTTCCACTGTATTGACTGTGCTCTTGGAAACTGAACGTGTTGGGGAACACCATTTAGAGCCTGACGATGGTGATGATGCTTGAGTCCTGCCAGGATCAAATTCTGTTCGGATCCAAATCTATATTTTATTTTTTTTATTTATTTTTTTTAATTTTTTTTTCAACGTTTTATTTATTTTTGGGACAGAGAGAGACAGAGCATGAACGGGGGAGGGGCAGAGAGAGAGGGAGACACAGAATCGGAAACAGGCTCCAGGCTCCGAGCCATCAGCCCAGAGCCTGACGCGGGGCTCGAACTCACGGACCGCGAGATCGTGACCTGGCTGAAGTCGGACGCTTAACCGACTGCGCCACCCAGGCGCCCCCAAATCTATATTTTAATTACATGTAGCGATAAATCTCCCTTCTACTTTCTCTCTTATTTATGTCATAACTATGCTATGCCCTGACAATTTTTTGGCTGATTTTCAGGCATTTGCAACTTACAAAGTGTTTTTCTGGATAACTGCCCTAAACACAATATAACATATAACATTTTCTGTCTTTTCATATACTTAAAGTGCAAGAAGAAAATAATTCAGAATCTCAAATGGTTGAGCCTTTTAAATGAAAACTTCAGTATGCCCAGTGTTTGAGGCTTCTAGCAGGGTTATTCAAACCAAAGGCAACTCCTTTTGGAACAATATATGATTGTTTTGAATTCCAATATTTACTTTTCTGGCCCAGTAACAACAACAGCAACAACAACAAAACGCACCAAATTTTCTTATTCTCTTAAAAGGCATTGCTCCATTTAAAATATTAGAGTTGCATACGGATGTCTTAGGTTGACACTGTTCCTTACTGTTGCCCTACTTCAACCTTTGAGGCTTAGTCCACCTACAGCTGTGGCTTTCCTTTAGAAATCATTAAAATATATTCTCTGGTTAAAACCCCTGAATGATATTATAACAATAGGAATGTAATATGAGAAGTAAGTACTTCTTGTTCTAGCAAAAAGGGAGGGTTTAAGAAAAAAAATATGACAAGAGAAGCTTAGTCTTACCTATAACCTTAAGTTCAGCACTGGAATAGATGAGCCCATGTTTGTTTTCTGCTATGCACTGGAACATGCCAGAATCAGTCACATTTAGGTTTGATATTGTAAGGGCACCATTTTCTATCTGTATTCTCTCCTAGGTGATAACAAAAATGTCTTGCATATAAATGTATACATCATTTGAAAAGAAAAATGAAAACCACTATTATTTCAGTCGTACACAAACCTCCTTCAGTTTTCCTCAGAGGATTGTGCAATCTGACTTGAAATTTTAACTTTTCCTTATTTAAAAATTTGTGACTGATTTAACATAACAGCCACACATTAGTAATACTAATAAACACCCTTCAGTCCAAATGTCTATTGGTAAAATAAATAACAAAGAAAGAGGTACAATATTGCAGCCATTTTATTTTTCCCCGTGGCTAAAGTTGCAGACTTTAAAAAATGTATCATGTTTCCATGCCGTCAACTGGAAAGGTTTTCACCATTTTTTTAATCACACAAATCAAACACATTATAAATTCTGTGCATTAAAAAGAGTTCTGGGAAACACATTTATTAAGGGTTTTTAGGTAGTATGACAGGTTATATATAGAAATTGGAAGGAATATAATTGACATAGTACACAATTTTTTAAAAGAACAAAAATTACATGGCTTAAGAAAGAAAGTGATTGAGAAAATAAGTATGCATGTAAGAAGGTAACCACCTAACAATTATTCCCCAGAGGCCATACCAGGTTGTCAGACAGGGAAAAGCAAATTATATTCCACATTTGATCAAAGTAAGGCCTTCCCTAATTTCAAAAGCAAAAAACAAAAACCAAAAAACAAAACAAAACAAAAGAAACAAACAAAAAAACTATACCATAGTTAGACTAAATTCACAAAATCACCTTTTCCCAATGACATTCAATGTTGAAAATATTTTCTTCTTGGCAGATTGGGTACTTGATTTTATATTTTATCCCCTTTGACACTTCTTAAGGTGCGAATGAATGCTTGCAAACTCGAGTCTACTTTGGCACTAGGTACGAGGAAGGCATTTATTTAATGTCAAATGAAGAGAGTGAGGATTAACCGGGCTCATTACCTTACCTCGAGCACAAGGGCTTCTCCATTTTTCAACCATCGGTAGGAAGGTTTGGGCTTACCACTTGCCCGGCATTCCCAAAAAAGACTGTCCTCCACTGCTATTTCTACATCTCTTATGAGCTGAACCCAATGAGGCTTTGCTGCAATGAAAGAAAAAAAAAATCAGACCACCCAGCAAGTAAAAAATAAATGCTTTACACAAATGGATATAAACACTGTGAGCAACGGATTAATGCGAGCATAGGGGCTAAAATTACATTTAATTCCCTATTTACTAAGTGGATATGGGAAATGTTTCTAGATTTGAGGATGGATGATGCAATCTGTCACTTCCTAAGCCAAACTCATTATGTTTTCTCTGTTTTCGAAATTCTGGGCACTGTATTCTATTTCCTCAGATGGGTTATTAGCAGTAGATAGTAATGCAGGTACACAAAACATACTCCTTTCCAAGTGCATTTGTGAATCATGAGGTCACAATTGATGACAACTTAATACATGAATGACAGCAGATACCAGTCTTAATTATACACTAAGAATTAACATCCGTAGAAGAGAAACTTCTATAGCTGAGGAAAAAAATACGTTCTTCAAATTAGAAATAACTTTTAATTAAATACAAACCGATGAACATCTTATGAACCTCTGTGTGAATTAAAACGAAAGCAGGGAAAGATGGATAAATCGGTTCAATTTGAATCATATGACTTATTATGAAAAAAGAAGGAGCTCGTGCAACCTTAAATTATGTATGCAAATCAGCAGCATCAAATGGATTTATCATTTTCTGTTACATTTTAGAAGATATTTGGAAAATTCTCTCTACAGATGAAAGCAACATACCAGTTAAAACTAAAGCCTCTCAATATACACAATCTATTCAGCCAAGTCTCAGTTTGCATCTTAGACCCAAAACTGGGAGGTGAGATGTCTTACTGGTTTCACATTGCATTATGTATGTGATGTCTACAATGTGATTCACATGTGCATTCTCCATATGGAGAAACAGTGTATCTATTTCTATTTAATTGTAACCATGGGAAGATTTGTCTTTGCATTTGTATCTCATAAAATTGCTTTTTTTTTAATCAAAGAAATTGAAATGAAAATACAGCTATTTAGCTCTTAGTGAAAACATACTGGTCTGCATTTTACCTTATTATTAGTATTAGTATTAGTATTAGCATTAGTATTAGTATTAAATAAATGATTTTTCCCAGTCTGAAGTGTAGTTCAAAATCACTTCACTCTATTTATACTAAAGCATATTTTTCTTCTTTCAGGAATTACAAGCATTTTTTGGGATAAGACCACAAAGAGACTCACACATGAGCCCTTGACTGAGATACAAGTTTCTAGCAAAAAAATTGCACTGGCTTCTCAATACTACTGTTCTTCTTCTCCAAATGGGAGGATAATTTGCTGGACTGAAGCCAGCAGTTGAGATTACAACTGCCATGTTAATGATGATTTCCCCCCTTATTCTATCATATTAAATCCAAATATTCTATCCGGCCATTTTTTACGTGAAATATTAGAGTGGATAACCAGAGAACTTCATGGCACGGATTGAATACACTACTCTTAAGTCAGAAGTGTAGAGTAACTTTCATCAAACACCCCATCTCATTAATTTCTGATATATTTCTCAGGAATATATAATATTACCTACCCAATGGAGTAGAGCAGGATTCTACCTTCTCTAGTCAGTAGAGTGGATGATGTCGGTTGTCTGGTGTGCATCTATTTCCTCCTTTCTTTATTTATAAAATAACCCCCATTTCTCACTGAACTATCCTCTCTTCCATTGCCTCACACTGTCCATAAAATTCAGGAATATCTGACCATATTCCCTGTTCCAAACAGAGGCCCTTAAGTTGTTTTAAGCCAATTCTCCTTGCTAAGGATTGGTTGAGGAATGAACTTTCGGGCAATGAGATTTGAAACCAGATTTGCACAATGTTCTGGAGACAGTAAGGATGAACAAGATTGATGCTGTGGTTACTGCGGGCAGACATTGTGTGACTATACTGGAGAGCAACATGCAGAGAAAGGGAGAAGACAGATAAGAGCAGAAACAAATCATAGAGAAACCGAGCAAGGGCCTGATTATATGGTACATGAACACTAGCTTAGCTTTGGATTTCTTGCCCCATGAGGCATATAATTGTTTATTTAGGTAGGGCTGCTGTTCCAGATAGCTCAAACATTGCTGCTGAAACATTACAACAGTTGTAATATTCGAGTTTTCTTTTTGTTTTAATGTTTATTTATTTATTGTGTGTGTGTGTGTGTGTGAGAGAGAGAGAGAGAGAGAGAGAGAGAGGAAGGGCAGAGAGAGAGAGAGGGAGAGAGTGAATCCCAAGCAGGTTCCCTGCTGTCAGCACAGAGCCCCTTGTGGGAATCAAACTCATGAACCAGGTGATCATGACCTAAGCTGAAATCAAGAGTCAGATGCTCAACTGACTGAGCCACGCAGGTGTTCTGATTTTGTGTTTTCTTGTAATGGTCACCTCTTACCCTGGGTCAGGTAATGGTTTCTCAGAAAGGAGTAAGTAAGCTTCTCCTTTGAAGCTCTCTTCTATGAGAAAAAAGGGCTTGCTGTGAGTGATCTGTACAGCCCCATGGCTTAAGTGTTCATCAACCCACCTTTACATCATCCCACCAGCATGTAGACCTTGACACGTGGGTAACATTAACTTGGTCCTGTGTATTCTAATCTAATCACATAACAAGAGTTACAACACAGAATGACTCAGAATATTAAACCAGGCCTCCATGTTGTTTCTGACAGATCCCAAAATGTTAAAATAGTTGAACAGGTGTCAGTCTACTCAGAGATAATGCAAATTTTTCTGAGGGAGGTCAGAAAAAGCCCTCTAATTTTAATATTTGTCTTTGCAAACATTTTCCTCCCTGAAACATTCATGTGTATAGCCTGTTTCCATTGCCACTTTCTGAGATAAAAAGAATACAATGCAATTTGCCTTTCACACAAGTGGTCAATTCCCACTAGTTTTACCATGTTTCTGATGATTAAATTCAAGTATATATTCATTGAGCATACATCTTTACATAAACTACAGGACATTTTATAAAATCATATATTTATACTTTCTAAATCATGCTTTCATCAAAAAAACCTAATGTATTTTGTAATAAAAAAGATTTGAAAACAAATTTTGGAAAAAAAAAAGATAATTTAATTTTCCTACCAACAGAGTCTAAATTAAGGTAATGCTATAATCCTTTCCTTACCCCAACCAAACAGTATATCAAATAAATGTCATTATGAATTAAAGGCAGCAAACAGCACAGATACATTATTGGAAGGGATAGGAAAACACTGAAGAACTCAAGAGTCTGAGTTCATGTGGTTTGTCAAATGCAGTAATTGCAAGTTTTCACCATCAACAGTTTCTTTCTCCTTAGTGAAGATCAGAAAGAAAGATACAAAATCACATTTTCTTGGGGAGAGGACAGATACAGAGGAGATCGCTCCTTGATATGATTCAATGCATAAAACATTACTCATAGAAAAAAAGGATAATATTTCACTACTGTAGGAATCATTTTAAAATGCAAAAAGAAGACATCACGCTTCTGACTTCACGGCAAAATGTTACTGTTTTTAACTCCTCCTATGAGAAATATTTATCGCCATTTAACAAAATGCAGGACAGAACAAGTGGACATTGGGATTCTGCCATAATTTCCCACCGCCCAACAACATTTGGTAGAACAAAAGCTAAAAATCCAATTAGCCCAAAGTAGAAGCTCACCATAGTAAGTGAGACGCCCTCTGGCGACATTTCTTCCTCGTGAATTCTCAGCAACGCATTCATAGGAACCGGTATCTTCCTGTTGGAAGTTGGGGATTTCAAGCACACCATTGAATTTCCTCAGTTTAATTTTACTGGAAAAGGGCAGTCCATCACTTCTCCTCCAATTAATCTGAGGTACAGGACTAAGAAGAAAATTGTCAAGTTATTTGCTATTTTATTCTTATTTAATTTTTTTTTTTTTTAATGTTTGTTATTGAGAGACAGAGAGAGAGATAGAGCATGAGCAGGGGAGGGGCAGAGAGAGGAGGAGACACAGAAACCCAAGGAGGCTCCAGGCTCTGAGCTGTCAGCACAGAGCCCGACGCGGGGCTCCAACTCACAAACCGTGAGATCATGACCTGAGCGGAAGTCAGATGCTTAACCAACTGAGCCACCCAGGCGCCCCATTATTTGCTACTTTAAACAGATGTCTGGATGCGTGTTAGGCTTGACAAATAAAGCTTTTGTTAGGATGGAGCAAAAAGGCACCCGTTTTCAAATGCAGAACATCTCCAATTGTTAATCACATATACCTGATACAAGGCTTAACCTCAGTTGCTATTTTAATAAAATAAATTCTGCATTTTCTTGAGTTAAATCATGATTTAGAGAAAAAGCTGAACACATATCCATTGTATTAAAATACAACAAATGAACAAGCAAAAGAAAAATAACATCAATCTAGTTCATGAAATTAGGCAGGCATAGTCATTGTCTGCAAATTGCCTTTATGGTTTCAGCCTAAATTATATATGTGCATTCTCCTTATATTTTATTTTTCCTTTGCTTCTAAATGAAAGAAAATTTTAGAAAATAAATAAGGAAAAGAAGAGTCTGTCAAAAACTATCTTGATCTCTTTCAGAAAACTAATACTTCAGCACCCTGTAGTAAATGTTATAAAACTTACTTTCCAAGAGCAAAACATTCCAATTTCACAGTTGCACCTTTAGCCACTGGAAGAGTTTCTGGAAACTGCACTTCTATTTTTGGTTCATATTCACCCATCACACCTGTAAATCCACCATATAAAGTTAATAGTTTCAATGTTTCCTGTGGAACTGTCCCATTTTTCTTAAATAAAACTTTCTTTTTATCCATTTTGAACCAGTTTCTCTAATGATTTAAATTACTCACTAGCCATTCATTAGGAACTTTTAAAAGCAGAGCTAAGTGGGCCAAACATACAACATTATTAAACATCAGGGACCTTGGATTCCATGATTCATAAATTACCGTTTACAGAGTGGTTCCGAGAAAGCCATTATGCTTTTTACCTTGTATAAAATGGGAGGCTTTTTTATTCTGTATTTAATCTAGACATTTCTGGTCAAACTGAAATATACAATGTATTATGACTTCTTGAAATATCCTAAGGAGCAAAAATTATGGGAGGGAATTTACTTAATGGTACCCTGGTAGCAAAGAAACCAATCTTAAACTTCTTAAATGGCACCCTGGAGACAAGAAACAGTAACTTCATAAATGAGAAAGGTCAAATTCAATTATAACTGACTGGAAAGAAATGTTTAGGTAATATGTGGTCATGACATTGTGCTGTATCAGATATGGTTTTGTGTAAGTGGGGCAGTTACACAGGGTTACAAATCTGATTCCTCTAAAGCTCATGTGTTCCCTTGAAACAGCCATGAAGGGGTAGAGAAAACACATTTATTTTCTTTTCAGCTTTACTAAGGTATGATTAGCAGAGATTATATATATTTAGGCTGCATGTACAACCTGATATTTTTTACTATCTACAATGTGATGATTTAATATACATATACATTGTTAAATGATTATCTCAAATCAAGTTAATCTAGCACCTCACACAGATACCATTTTTAATTTCTTAATATTCTGTGGGGACAACACCTCAGGTCTACTCTTGTAGCAGATTTCAAGAATACAATACAGTATTATTAACTATCATCACTATGCTGCTGGCGGCAGGGAAACGGGGAGAGTTTCATCAAAGAGAATGGACTTTTAGTTACAAAATGAATATGTTTTGGGAATCTAGTGCATATTTTTTTAAAAATTAAGAGATGCTTTATATACTATAAAAATACATCCAGAGCTTAAAGAAGCTCACGGTGGCCAAAATCAGGACAGGTGACTTCATGACAATGTAACCTGAACCTAGGCTGAGAAAAACCTCAAGCTTAGTTGAATGCTCTTCCGTCACCATCTTGAAATTCCTAATAATTTCTGAACACTGGGTCCATCATATTTATTTTGCACTGGTCCTCGAAAACAATAAAGCTGGTCCTGGGTAAGGATTAGGTACAGGGACCTATGGTCAATGAAATGATCTTTCTTCATCACTGTACTCATATTTTTTGTTCAGCACAAAGTGAAATAATTCTTCATGGTATACTTTTCACTTTTTCCCATTTTTTTTTGCTTGGATTCACAATATTTACATTTAGAATTGCACCTTGAAATATTTCCTACCGTCAGAACGTAGCACCAAAGGAGTTGGGGAGCCCAGCACTCTGGTGTTCGTCACCGTACTGGTCACCACACACGTGTAATTACCCACATCGGATGGCTCGACCTTGGCAATATACAGGTGGCCTGTTTCTTGAGAGACAAATCTCCGACTATCTTCTTCAACAAATGATGGATATTCATTGAAGATCCAAGCATATGATAGTTCTTATAAAATTTTTGGAGAAAAGAAATCCCATCATTAAGGCAAGTTTTCCACAGTATACTAAAAATACGTACACAAAACCACCTCTATGACAAAGTAATGGTGAGTGGTTCTATCGCAGGTCATGAAGAGAGACATTTCTGTGAACTGATTCTGCAGTCAGTCTGCATTACAGTGGAGGACAGTGCTGATTAGCATTCTTGCAGGAGCAATATTACTACCATCATCATTATCGCTACTCCAGACACCTCCTGACAAGTTTCTCTGGTTTCAGTCCTTCTCCTTTTTAATTTGTATCTCCACACCGCATATTCTATGATCTTTCAAATTTACCAACCTCATCATGTCAGTTTGTGATATAACACTTACCTGCAATTCCCTGGAGCTCCTGGGAACAATGCCACATTTCTTAACCTGAATAAGAGGCTCCTCATGGTTAAAGCCCCTGCTTCAAGTCTGAGCCCTGGGTCTTGGCACCTGCTGTTCTGGGAGCCTGCAGTATCCTTGTTCTCTGTCCACTCCTTTGCCTCCTCCCCTTTTAACACTAAACCCCATTCTCCCACAACAACTTCCACATGGTTTTCAAAGGTTGGTCCCAAACATAAGGAACCACCTCTACAGAGAAGCCTTCCTTCATCCTTGTCTCATGGTAGGTTCTCCTTGATAGAGCAACACTAAGTTTCTATCAGTTAAAACACTTACTGCTGTATATGTAATGGTCTATTTATGTAACTGCCCTCCCACCACTGGGTAAACACTGATGTCAGCTCTTATCCTGACTGCCCTCTCCCGCCCAATTACCAAAATGAAACATCCAGAGACACTTAATAGTCCTCAATAAACATTTATTGAGTTAATTAAGGATACAATTATGCTCCTATCTCCTCTGTAAAGTCTAATATGAGAGTTTTCTTGACTTTTAGGGTCATGGTAAACCAACTTTCTCCCAAGGAAGTAATGTTTTTTACTCTGTGATAATGAGGGTAAATAATATGATGCTGCATTGTTCTAGATGCCCATATTTTTCACAGGCAAGTTGTTACTTAAGCACAGTTACTGCAGTTGACTTCTTTGATTCCTTCTTTCCATGGTCCTATCATTTTTTATGATTTTATCAACATTATTGCAGTTTTTTCAAAAGAATTTTCCGAAAACATGTAATCAAAATCAATTTAGTGAATAACAAGTTCAAAATACATTCAAGGCATAAATCTTTGCATTTTGTAGAAAGGGACACTAAGTCTGTTTGCAAATAACAATGAGATAATGTAAAAGGGCTGGGTGAGAGTTACTCTGGGTTTCAGAGGAAGAAGAGGTGACATTCTCTCATGACTGAAGAAGAGGTCTTCAAGGACACAACAATATTCTGACAGCAGGGATAAAAGCACTCCAAATGAAGTGAGGAGCATGTGAAAAGCAAGTCGGGGAGAGATCATGGTAAATACCTGGTGGAAATGAGACATAAGTGACTCTCTTCTGCCTTCAACGGAAATGCAAATGTTTCATGATTCCAAAGGTTAGCAAGTCAATGGCATATCATGCACATGTTAACAAACACTGATTTTTAACCTTGAATCGATCTTCACATCATGCTGTATCATTTCAGTAGAGTGTTTCATAAAATTCCAATCAGTCATGTGATAGGTTGTGAAATTTAAGTTGTTTTTCAGACTTAAAACAAAAAATGGGTCTCAAACATCCACTCCACAGTTGGCCTCATGCCTACATCGATAGTGCTTTTTCTCTTACAATAGTACTAAATAGGGGCGCTGGGTGGCTCAGTCTGTTGAGCTTCCAGCTTCGGCTCAGGTTGTGATCTCACGGTTCGTGAGATTGAGCCCCACATGGGGCTCTGTGCTGACAGCTCACAGCCTGGAGCCTGCTTCGGATTCTGTGTCCCCCTCTCTCTCTGCCCCACCCCTGCTTGTGCTCTGTCTCTTTCAAAAATGAATAAACATAAAACAAAATTAAAAAACAACAATAGTACTAAATAAACCATAGAGCTGGAGAATGCTGGTCAGGTTGGCTGAATCAGTTTTGCAATTGCTGAAATTGACTGCTGTGGAAGCTTTACTTCTTTAGGCTCTTCCTACTACTCTAAGCATCTACCACCCCATAATCCTTTAACCCCTGTAACATCACCTCGTTTAAAGAAGGCAAAGCCATCTCCTCTGCTTTTCAAAGGGTTCTACTCATGAAATTCATAGAATTGTCCCTCTGCCTTTTATTTCTTATTTAAATATGTCCCTTGTATCCAGGGAGTGCGAAACTTCCACTGCTCCCCAACGTAATAGACCTCAGCTTGGTATTAAGGACAAGAAGTCAACCTTGTTAAACCAGTTTCTACTAAAGTAAGAATGGTTGGTGGAAAGAACTCAGATTTAGAGTTGGAAAATCTAAAATCATGTAAATTCATATAAGAAATACTATGTAGCAAGGAAAATATATGATCAGTAACCAGATGCAAAATTTGGAACAACTCTAACATATGTAATTTTGACTGAAATGTTACAAGGCTCCACTTGTATTATTTCTTTTAATCCCAAATCAATATCATTGACTTCAACATTGTACTATTAATATGCTGTATACAGATATTGTGGTGTGATCTAGCAACAAATGATAGAAGAGAAGAAAGTCAAAATCAAAATCATGTGAAGGCTGTTCCCGAAATGAGCAAGGAGAGTTGAGGGGTGGATTGTGGTGAACATGGAGGTGTCCCACTTAGTTCTCACCTCAGGAGAACTTACTGCAGGAAACACAATTAACTGGTGGTAACCACCCACCGGCACAAGAGTGCGGGGGCTACTTCCAACTAACTGATGAACTCCACTGCTGTGCTGATGCTTGCCCATTCCGCACCGCCCCCCCACCGCCGCTCCCCGCCCCGGTACCAAATGTCCCCAAAGGCAACTCTGGTTGGAGATGCCCCATCAGATAATGGCCACACTGTTCTCAGAGCTGTGAGGCGGTCTGGCTTTCTTCCTATGTGACTTGTCTTTTCCTCTCTTTGCTCACAGATATTGGACTTGACTCTCCCCTCCACCAATTTCTGCTCCCTCCCTGTTTAGCCTCCACATCCTGGCATTTCCTCCAGATTTTTTTTTAATAACAAGTTTGATCCTCTAATCCCAACTTGGGGTTTGCCTCTTAGAAGACCTGAATGTACATGGTGTTGCCGAAACTGAGTAACAGACTCTCCTCTGTATTACCAATTGCCCCTTCCCTTAGACCTGAAGGAAATAGCCTCTTTAACTGACCTTCCTTTTCAATAACTGTCTAAGACCTTCAGGCTCTTCAAATTTACAAACTGACCTAACTGATTCTTAGTAACTACCCTCCAGACAAGCCCAGATAAATCAGCATCCCAGAGGAGAACACTGTAAGCCCATCCTGAGACCTCACCAAATAGAGAAGAAACTGTAGAACCTTCATCTCCTGAGCAGAAATCTTAAACTATCATTCTTAATTTGAGAATCCCATGGAGAAAAGCTGCTGTTTTGTAGAAATAAGTACTCCTGTATTCTCCTTTGAGAATTTGTATCATCAGGCAAATGTGAGGGTCTATCTTCGACTGGCATACTAGTAGCTCTTGAGCTACAAATGCTTTATATTTGTAAATCATCACCAAACGGACATGATGTATGTGATCTTCACATGGTCACATGGACAATATGCGCTCTGTATATTATACACTATAGAAAAATATTTTAATTTAATTTTATTGTTGATTTTTTTTTGTTTATTCATTTTTGAGAGAGAGGGGACAGAGGCAGGGAGAGAGGGAGACACGGAAACCTAAGCAGGCTCCATGCTCTGAGCTGTCAGCAGAGAACTCGACGCGGGGGCTCAAACCCACAAACCATGAGCTCATGACCTGAGCCGAAGTTGGACACAACCAAGTGAGCCATCCAGTGGCCCCTAGAAAGCCATTTTAAATAGCTGTCAACAATATTTCCTCCTTCTTCACATTTTAAAGTCACAGTACGTATACTTTTCAATTAAAAGTGCAATAATATAGCCTACATATTGGAATACAAGGTAACCAGAATAAATTAATGGTCTTCCTCCACTATTTCTCCCAGATACATACTCAGAAAATCAAGAATAAAAACGATCTTTGGTGAACAGCACAAAAATCTAACTGTAAGGTTGTGAGCTGGGATAAACAGGAGAAACGGGAAAGTGGGAAGAAGAGCCACTCAAGGTATGGAAGAGGTTGTACTGGAAATCACTTGTGAGACTCAGGCAGGTAACCTAGAAGTGAACGGCCAAAGGGTGGATGAGATCTTTAAAGATACGCTTACCAGAGGGTTTGGGACTAACAATGGCAAGATGGGCAGAATAATGCCGCCCAGAATATGTTAACACCGGAATCCCTGAAATCTTGAACATGTTACTTGACATGGTTAGAGGAACAGTGCAGTTGTGACTAAATTAAGGACACTAGATGAGAATGTTATCTTGGATCATCAGGGGTGGGGAGAATGTAATCACTAGAGTCCTTGTAAGAGGGAAGCAGCAGGGTCAGAGAAGAGGAACTATGACCTCAGAAGCAGGGTCTTACCCAGAGAGAGCTATTTGAGGATGCTGCTATGCCTTGATCTGAAGATGGAAGAAGTAGCCACGAGTCAAGGAAAACAGGTGGCTTCCAGGAGCTGGAAAAGGCAAGGCAATGGATTCTCCCCCCAGAACCTTCAGAGCCTTCAGCAGCCCTGTCAACATCTGGCACCTGACTGAAGCTCAGTGACACCTGTATTGGACTTGTGACTTACAGAGCTGTAAGACAGTAAATCTGTGGTGTTTTAAGTCACTGCATTTGTGGTAATTCGTCACATGAGCAACAGGAAACTAACAGAAATAACGATCATAGCTAACAAAGAGGTGTTTATTAAGTCCAGGTGCAGTGCTATGTGATAGACACAAAACTTCCAAAGAAAAACAAATGATCAGAGACAAAAAAATGGAGAAATCCTGGCCTGAGAAGGCCTAAGGAAGAATCGTATGTTATACAAAATGATTGTAAGACCAATACAATGGCAGGGGTGGGGTGTTCCAAAAGAGACAGCAAACCACAACCACCCCAAAACAAATGAATTCGTGTTCGGTTGTTTTATATAAAGATTCAGACCCTTAACAACTCATGGAAAGAAATCAAATCTGGGCTTAATATGGAATACACTGTCATGACAGGCACAGCAGAACTTTGGAGGACATACCCACCTTTCTTTATAGACTTACTTATTGAGATGGAATGATACATAACTTTTATCTCCTAGAGAGAAGATCTGCACAATTTCATTTATTGCCTGCATAACTGTGTTAAAATATATGGCATCACTCTGATTGAAAACATTAGAGAATTATGTGATTTACTGCATTCTGAATAAAGTAAAAAAAAAATACCTGCTGTAATACTATGAGAGTTTACTTATCATAAAAATCTGCATTTGCAATAAAGATTAATTGTACACCGCAAAGTAAAATATATATCAAATCAGCATTCTTCGGGGATTTTTCAACATCATTTTATGTATGATGATAAATACAAAGCTACACTAAAAATGATAATTTTATATACTCAAATGAACTAGACTTTACAAAACCTTTCACAACCTGTGGTGTAAATCACAAACACATTATGCCCAAACTACTTGGCCTCTGGGCTTCCTATTAACAACGCTACGTTGATATTAGGTATGTGAACTATTTTTTAGAAGAGAGAAAAGAGATTTTGCCAATCAGAGCCATAAATTAAGATAATGAAGTCCTGAAACTGCTTTCTAAAAAAGTAGTATGTGATGAATGACATTGCTCCTCCAGCCATACTCTTTCCCAGGTCACTTAAGTGTAAGGCCAGTCAATTTAGCAGGAAATATGTCACTCTAGTGTTTACCTGGAGATACATTAATACACATACTACTGACATTTAAGGGTTTATTTCTAGTTCCATTATGAAACTCTATTATGAGGGAGATTTAATCCTTTGTATGGGGATTTTCAAGAAGAAGTTGTCAAACAAAATTGCAGTTGAACAAAATTGTAAAAGTAACTTTGCCTATTTTCTCTGGTGCCAACTGGGAAGTTTGACCTACTTAAAATAAGGCATATTAAAAAAAAAGGTTGTGGGAACTTGATGGCTGTTAGTCAAGATTTTTATCACTGATTCATACAACTGGGAAGGAAATTTTGCTATGGAGCTTAGAGATATCACTCACTGATGGAGGGTCTGAGAGAGTACATATTCAAAGATCTAAAGCCATGTAGAAAACCGAAGATAATATAAGGTTCAAAGAAGAAAAGGTCAATAGTAAGGACTGAAAAAAATCTGTACCCTTAAAGCAGAAGGTATCTATGGACATTTCCAACATTTCAGTGTGTTGTCTTTCAACAGCTGTTTTGTAAGTTGTTGTTTGAGGGTATACTTCCTTGCTTAGCCGGTAAATGTCTGCCTCATCCATTCTGATTTTGGGTACTAATAAATGTGACTTGTGAGGGTCCTCAGATAAAGAGAACAATGATCAGGGAAGAAAACAAAAACTAAAAATGACATTCCTTTATCCTTTCATACTTCTGGGCTGAATCTCGGCCAGGAGTCAGCAAAGTATAGCTAGGGGGTCAAATCTAACCTGCTGCCTGCTTTGTCAACTAAATATTTTGGAACAGACTTGCACCCATCCAATTCTTATCATCTGTGGCTGCTTTTATGCTTACAGAAGCAAAGCTGAGTAGCTGCAACAGAGACTATACAGCTCATAAAGACTAAAATACTTATCTGACTCAACTTTTAAGAAAAAGTTTGCTGACTTGTTCTAGGTCAGTGTTAGCCTGAGACCAAGTTATGAGTTTGGTGAACTTTACCTGACTTACTTTACTTTTATTCCTCTTTTCCTTATGAGGCTGTCATATGTCCTAAGTACACGAAGCTTCACAAAGCGTAGGCTAGTCTCCTAAATCTTCTATGCCTGTCTCTCTTGCTTTAGCCTGCTGCCTTTTGGGAGCACGCATGAGTCATTTCCATTGCAGAAATGGAAATAATGCAGTTTCCTGATGTGCTCTGTGACCACCATTTTGTGGACCACCATTTTCCTTAAGAAACAGAAATATTTTCAGCAGGCACTTGCATCTTCCATCATATCGAGACTCCACAAGGCTCTGTCTTCATTTTTCAAAGGTGTTCATTTATTTTTCAGAGAGAGAGAAAGAAAGCGTGAGAGGGGGAGAAGTAGAGGGGGGGAGACAGAAGACTTGAAGCAGGCTCTGTGCTGACAGCAGAGAGCTCAGTGCGGGGCTCAAACTCACAAACAGTGAGATCATGACCTGAGCGAAAGTCGGATGCTTAACCGACTGTGCCACCCAGGTGCCCTTCTGTCTTCATTTTTAATGCTTCCACCAGGGTAGCTCTTCTAACACGTGCCTCTGTCTCTTTCCCGGTACTATGGTTGCTAAAGCTGATGTGGTGTTAAAGTGAAGTTCTTTCCTCCATATCTGTTGATGCAGAAATGGAGAGAGCCCTCGAGAGGCCATTCCTTATTTTTGCTTGGATGCATACATTCTTCCTTTTTCTCATGAAGAACTTTTTAAATTTTCCCCAAAGAACCAACACTCTCCCAACCTTAATTCAAGTTGTTTCAGTGGACTGACCCTACCCTTATCTCCTTGTTCCAAGGATATCTCAGGATGAGGACGTGCAAGGTGGGGGCCAAATTTAGTGACACTCAAACTCTAATGCCCAGCAATGATTTAGGGGAACCAAGGAGCGAAAACACTGGCAAGACATTTACTGACCTTCTTCCTTTGGCCAAGGTGCTAAGGAAGCATGGCATTGTTAAAGAAAGGACTTTAAATTTTCCTAAGAAAATTTCCTGACCTAATCAGGATGGGTCAGTTACGGTAATGTTTCATGACGACAGGACAATCCTCTCATGTCACAGACACATCTACAGTCACTGCAACCCCTTGGTTGTATGTGGACTTTCTGCTAGAGTGATGGACCTTGAGCAGAAACCCCCCAAATGACAGAGTCAGATCCTAAGATAAGAGAGACTTTGGGAATATAATGCATTTCTTTTCTGATACCTTGTTCCTATTATAAAAAAAAATACACTTTTCAAAGGAGTTCAAGACTCAGAAAATGTTAGAAAGCAAAATTAAGATTAGCTCAAAACTCAAATGCTGCGGATGACTACAAGTTTCATCGCCAAGACCTGCCTGTGCAGCTAAAAAGAAAATGCTTTGTAATTGCACATTTTGCACAATGCCAGGCTTGATGCCTTGTGTATGCATTAAATATATGCCAAGTTCCTCTCGCCAGGTTTGTACCTTCCTTATCACTTACACTGAATAATGGACAATTTTTATGACTTCAGTGACAGTAAATAACATTTTCCTTTTAAGTGCAGTCCAGGAGATGCTAAAGAATCCTATAGCTCATGGGAGTGCTAATTGGAGCCAATTATAATTTGATTGACCTGCCTTGCTATTAAAATGATATGCAAAATTTACACTGCCCTTGCAAAATGGTAATTTCCTAGTACAAGCTAACTACAGGAAGCCCACCCTTTAACGAATCCAAAGGTGGTGCTTTTGGGTTACAATTCCCACATCAACTCTCAGAAGCTAATTCCAGAGAGGGGCCTCACTGGGTTGCAAATGACACAAAAGAACTCTATGGATGAGGAAAAGGTGCAATAAAAATAACTGAAATAATTAAGGACTAGTGAATAAAGTAGCAGCATCACAGTAACTGTCCATTCGTCATTAGGTCTCATTTTCTTTTATTCTTTCTTTAAGGAATGTCATGGGGACTTGATATTTCTCTTTTTGCCATGCTGGTGATTTTTTTTTTATAGCAGAATAAAATGTCCACTTTCACTAGTAAATAGAATGTGGTTATTAGCGGAAGATGAAGTCATCCTGCCAAACCACAGGGGGCTTCTTACCGGGGACAATAAATGAGTCCTTGGGAAGCTGGAGAAATTAATCTCTCTCTCTCTCTCTCTGTCTCTCTCTGTCTCTCTCTGTCTCTCTCTCTCTCACACACACACACACACACACACAGTACCACTACTTGCCATTAGTAGCACATCGAACTGCTCATCCAAATAGTTTAATACTATTAAAAAAAACTTGTCTTAAAATGGATCTTTACTCTCTCTGATTTGTAACGTTTCAGAATAATAGATTTTAAATAGCAGTAGCTTTGTTATAAACTTCTAAAATAGTACAAAGTCACATGATTTTTAAAAATGACTATTTAGGGGTGCCTGGGTGGCGCAGTCGGTTAAGCGTCCGACTTCAGCCAGGTCACGATCTCGCGGTCCGTGAGTTCGAGCCCCGCGTCGGGCTCTGGGCTGATGGCTCAGAGCCTGGAGCCTGTTTCCGATTCTGTGTCTCCCTCTCTCTCTGCCCCTCCCCCGTTCATGCTCTGTCTCTCTCTGTCCCAAAAATAAATAAACGTTGAAAAAAAAATTAAAAAAAAAATAAAAATGACTATTTAAATGTTTAATTATGCCAGGATATGTGATTATTCCTGGATATCCAAAATAAACTTGACAACAAAAAACAATGCCCCCCTCCCCCCACCATCAATGATCAAAAGTAATTCCCAGCCTTCACATCTGTAGGGCTCTATAAATGCCAATTCCTTTGGGCTCTAAAGGATGTGCTCAGATTTCAGCATCAGGTTCAAGTCAAATATAAATAACAGTTTGCAGGCTTTGAAAAAAATAATAGGAGTTTGGAAAGTAGCATTTGTACTACCTCATGTTCCCTCACTTGTTACACTAACTTATAAATACACGTTCACACATGCATTTCTTCTCTGCCTCCATAGTGTTTCTAGTCCTTGCCTACGTGGCTATGCACATATTTCCAGGGAAAAATCTATCACGTTATCAACTCTGTAAGAATGTCTTTCAAAGCCTGAAAAAAATTGTTACAGCTTTCGCTATGATTTAATAATTTACTGATGTTAGAAAGAAATAAACATAAAGAAATAAAAGGTTATTGCTCAAATGCTTTAGTTAAAATTCTCATTTGTGTATTAATGTTTGACTTTTTCAGAAATCACCTCTCTGATCTTTCTCGGTAAACATTTACTATGTTGACCAATTGGCTTATTTATCAAATCCTGAATATCGTTATCTTATACTCGATCCCTTTTTATTAACTGTTTTCTCTTTACAGTAAACCCAAGTCAGTGCAAAGAATAATTTCTGGTCAATGGAAGATCAATACTTAAAGAAGTATATGAATGTCCCTAATTTAGGGACTCTTTCACAACTTACACTATCCAGGTACAGGGAACAGTAAGGGGTAAAAGTTAGAAAGAAAATAATATATTGCTCTCATTCTACCCATACTCTATCATTATGAGCTCCTCAAAATGATGGCTGTTTAATATGTGAGGCTGTCTATATTAGATAAAGAACTTTTGATTAAATATTAATTTCTAGTAGTAGATTTACCCTTGCTACTTCAGTACGTTTTCCTTATCCCCATTTTATTTTTCAAATTCCCAGCTACCTGTTTACAAATGTCACATTTAACTAATAGATGTGCATTGTATTGGTCAATGAATACAGAGATGTAAGAATAAATGAATAGCAAACTGATGTAGAGTATGTCAAAGGCAGCATTTTTAATATACTATATTCCAGGGCTATGCAGCTCTTACATTTCTGTATCTAAGGCTAATGGATTAATGACTTTTCTTATTTTTTTAATGTTTATTTCATTTTGAGAGAGAGCACAAGCTGGGGAGGTGCAGAGAGAGATGGGGACAGAGGATCTGAGGCAGGTTCTGTGCTGACAGCAGAGAGTCTGATATGGGGCTTGAACTCAGGAACTGTGAGATCATGACTTGAGTTGAAGTCGTATGCTCAACGGACTGAGCCACCCAGGTGCACCGATTAATGATCCTTCTATTCACTCTTAAGAGGACCACTAGGATTCTAATCAGGATCTTGTTCTAATATAAAGATATTGAATGAATATTGGCTTCGTTGTGATCTTCACAACTGTAGAATAGGAATCCACTGAGGCAAATCGTTTTAAAAATGCATCCTAATTACACTTAAAATTAGTAACTGAGCTCATTTGTACCTCATGCGTAAGGTTACAAAGCTCATACCATAAACCTCAGTTGGTAAAACCAACCACCTCAAATATTTAATACAATCTAAGTATATGGTTCTATTGACAGTTGTTCCTAAAATGCAGTCAAGTTTATGAAGTTTACTACTTCATCTCTTTCTTTTTACATTTTTCAAATAAGAAACAAATTATAACAGAAGTTGTAAGAGCACTGGCTCTTCCATTATTTTTCTTTCTTTCCTTCTTTTGCTTTTCGATTTTCTTTCCTTCCTTCCTTCCTCCCTCCCTCCCTCTCTTTCTTTCTTTCCTTCTTTTGCTTTTCAGTTTTTTCTTCCTTCCTTCCTTCCTTCCTTCCTTCCTTCCTTCCTTCCTTCCTTCCTCCCTCCCTCCCTCCCTCCCTCCCTTCCTTCCTTCCTTCCTTCCTTCCTTCCTTCCTTCCTTCCTTCCTTCCTTCCTTTTTTCCCAAATGTATTTACCTAAAACAATACAAAGAAATGCAAAGCAACCACCTGCTCCCTCTTTCTGACGTTTTTGTACAAAGAACTTCTGGTAAAGGAGACAGGTTTCCTGGTGAGGAAAAACCAGCAATCATGTAAGTGCTCTTCAGCCAACATAATGAGAAGCTTTTCTTTCCAAGAAGTAAATATGCACATCTACAGTATAAGAATGTTAGACTCTGTCTTGGTCAGAGTCAAAGATAACTTATACAGGAATGTTAAAATGTGTGACAGAAATGTTCACTGATCCTCTTTACACTGAAGGTATACTGAACTTTATTCCTTCCTCTCTAATTCAATATTGTATCTTCTTTTTAAATTTATTTTTAACTCTTTTATTTAAAAAAATTTAATGTTTATTTATTTTTGGGAGAGAGAACATGAGCAGGGGAGGGGCAGAGAGAGAGGGAGACACAGAATCTAAAGCAGGAGCAGGCTCCGAGGTGTCAGCACAGAGCCTCACATGGGGTTTGAACTCAGGAGACTTGAGATCATGACCTCAGCCAAAGTCGGACACTTAACCGACCTAGCCAACCAGGTGCCCCTATATCTTCTATTTACTCTCCCTAAAAATACTGTGATTTTACTTTCTAAAAAAATTCATGTTGAACAAGTTGTCTTGCTGATTTACCCCTGCTTATTTTGATTCTTTTCCCTTACTATTACCTGAGGTGATATAAATATCTCTTTGCCAGTTCTGTTTCAGCAGTCAATCGTCTGAGTGAAAGCAATGCATTTATGTTAGTTACCCTGTGGAACTCTAGTTCTCTGCTTCTAGACACTTTTTCTGTCTTTGTTTGAGATCATATGTTGTTAAGGCTCTGGGAATTACTGAAATTGCTCATATTTATTTTATACCATATTTAAAATTTTCTTTAATTAAAAAATTTTTTTCAATGTTTATTTATTTTTGAGAGAGAGAGAGAGAGACAGAGCATGAGTGGGGGAGGGGCACAGAGAGAAGGAGACACAGAATCTGAAATAGACTCTAGGCTCTGAGCTGTCAGCACAGAGCCTGACGCGGGGCTCCAACTCACGAACCGTGAGATCATGACCTGAGCTGAAGTTGGACACTTAACTGACTGAGCCACCCAGGTGCCCCTATTTCATATTTTTTAAAAGTTTATTTATTTTGAAAGAGAGAGAGAGAGTGCATGTACACACACATGAATGGGGGAGGGGCAGAGAGAGAGGGAGAGAGAGTCCCAATCAAGCTCCACATCCAGCTCAGAGCCAGATGTGGGGCTCAATCCCATGACCCTGGGATCATTACCTGAGCCAAAATCAAGAGTTGGATGATCAACCGACTGAGCCAACCAGGCACCCCTGTTTTATACCACATTTAATTTCAATTGCATATCTTTTGGAAAATTTATGAGCATGCTCTTTTCTTTCATCTCTTTATTTTATTAATTCAATTAGTTGACCTTCCACTGGCATGAAATGAAGGGCTTTTCTAGATTCCAATTTGAATGTGTCACATCAAAGAGTATTTAGGATGCCATGTTTTGTATCAAGCAACCTTGTGGCTATATTCTATTTCTGTCACTCATAGACACTTATCACACTTGGGCTCTGGCAAAAAAAAAATAAATTTTATCGCTTTTCTTTAGAGAAAGATTTTCAAATTCCAGTTAGAGAATCCACTTTTGTACCATTTGTTCACCAGAGAAAATGTAAGAAGGTAGCGAGAATAGTCTTAGCCATAAGGATTTGATTATCAGTCCCGTAGGGTACCTGATGATGGTGGCAGGTAGACAGGACATGGAAACTGTTCTGTGGTACTCCAAATTTCCTTTCAGGCTCTGACATATAAAGATACAAAGGAACACTTCTCTACTGCTTAACAAGGAGAAACGGCAAAGACCATGTGGATAACAGAAACTCAAGGAGAGCATAAAGTACTGTTTAAGGACACAACAGTGCTTGACCAAGCTTTCTCTCTGATTGTAAAAACAACTTGAAATAAGCTTTTTGGGATATCCTTGGAAGTAAGGATTTCTGTGTTGCAGTCATGGGATTTGAGGTTTAGACATTACTGTGTCCATTCTTGGTATGTGCCTTTGATAAATTATCTTAAACTCTCTAGTCTCACATTCTTGTTCCTCAAAAAGGAAAGGGTTGCATGGAATTGGTTTGGTTGCCATACTGTGGGATATGGATCCTCTGGAAACTGCAGAATTACCGTAAGATTAGACAATCCATATGCCTGCTATACTTGATGGGGAGACTGAACAAATTATATGTTATATAACATACACACAGGCCCTATTACTTAAAACGTGTGGACTATATTGTGACTGACAAAAATGTATATTCAGTTAAAAAGTGTTAATGAATTCATTAGGGCTTTTGTGTATCATGTATTTTCTCTCTCAAAAATACAAAACGCAAGAAAAACAGCTAAGTTGAAAACTTGGATACTGATACTGATTTTAATACTAGATACTGATAACGCCTTTACATGTCAGCTTATTTAATCCTCACAAAACTCTATGAGGCAAATATTCTCATCCTGTTTTACACAGATGAGGCAACCAAGGCAGTTAGGGAAGTCCCAAGTTATAAGAAAGTTCGAAGGATTTGAATCCTGGCAGTGTGGAACAGAGCCTAAAGCACTACACAGGACTATCTTCCTGTTCTATCTTTTCAATCATGTGAGTGATAGTAGCGTCTCGACAGTTCAAATGAATCCATCAATTCAAAAGGATTGGGGAGTAATGCTGTTTATGATCCCTTCTATCCCTTAAAATACTAAATCTCCTTTACAAGTCTAATTTCTACATAAGACGGTCTAAGGTATTGTTTAAAAACAAGAGTCAATGGCAAACAGACAAAGCAAAACCAAGTAATAGCGATGACAGAAACAAACAAACAAACAAACAAACATGACTAGGATCCATTCCTGGTTCTGGTACTTCCAGCGATGAAACATCCGGAAAACTTCCTTTCCTCTGTATGCCTCAGTTCTCTTTTTTTGCAAAATAAAGATAACAGTACCTATTCCGTATGTAGGTTTGGTGTGTAGGTTAAATAAAATACAAAGTACTTACAGGCATGCATGACAAATAATGAGTGGCCAATAAATGTTTGTGGTTATTGTCACTGTTTTTGGTGCTGTTTTGGTCCTCTTTGACCAAGGGTCAAAACTTTGTAGGTTGGAACCCTACAAAGAAGTTAAATATGCAAATTTCTGGCACTGTAAAGAAAGCAGAGATGCAGAGCTGAATAACAAGGGCTCAGAAGTGAACCAGCTGACCTTGATGCAAGGAGAGAAGATTGGATTTTCCCTGGCAGAATTAGGGAGCAGACCAAGCCAAATGGAAGAGCTTAGAATGCTGGTAGGGAGGCCATGGCAAATATCTGTCAGAGTTTCTCTGCTTTCTTGATGGTGAGAAGCTCTAAAATGATGGTGCGCATGGATATTTGACCCCTATGACCAACTAGGTTGAGTGGTGGGTCTTGCTTTTTAATAGTGTTTTAGTACACTTTTAGGAGATACTGAGGCCTATACTACTGGATAGATAGAAACTATTACATATAAAAAGAGAAGGGGAACATGGCAAGAATAAACTTTCTTCAGAACAGCTGACAGAACGAGAGACAGAAGAATAAAATAATTAGAATAATTGGGATTAAAATGTTTTTCTTAAGAGAAAACGTAAGCTAGCGTAAGTGTTCTGAAAAAGTTACCTGGTCTCACGTGAGTCAAAAGCCAAAAGGACCAAGCTTTGATTCTGAAAATATGCAAAATGCAGGCATGAGAAAACACAGCATCCTTTCCGCCAAATTAATCAGATGAACTACCTTTGTAGCCAAAGCAGGTTTCTCAGTACAGGTGAACCAGGGAACGTTGCTCCACAGGGCACTGGAAGCTATCAATGATGTGGAGTCCTATTTCTACCATGCTTTTGGAAATATTTCCAAATGGGAACAATCATTTCTAAATGTCAGTTCACGGTCTCTAATCTTAAATAATGGAAATATCTCGTCACATCCCTATGAGGATATCAAGAGCTTGCTTTGACTTTAAAACCAGAAAAGCTGTTAATTAAAAGCTCATCTCCGTGCCATTGTTTTGGGTGATACGCAGATATTAAATGAATGTGAGAGGAAGTCTCCATTCTACTTCACTCTTGAACCTTAATGAAAACACAGTGACACAGGTAGAAAAAGAAACAATTTATATTTTACATTTTAACATCATCCATAGAAAATGAGATCCTGGTAATCAAAATGTTCTCTCCTTTTCTTTGATTGATGGATTCTCATTCTGTGGTGACAGGGGGAATGTTTAACAGTGAATGGTCAGCTCATAGCAGCTGTGCTGACTGCTGGAAGAGTCGGGATGGTCTACTACAGGCTCTCTGAGTAGCCAGGGATTAGCCCGGCTCAGTGCCTCAGTGGTTTCTGATAAAAACCAATTCCCTGACTTCAAATCACCTCAGTATTTCTCAAAAGGCGGGCCCGTAAGAGATAGTAAAACAAGTAAGTTAATATTGACAAATTAAAAAGTGACATGAATTTAAATAAAAGTCTACATTGGAAATATTTATTGAGAACCTGATAGATGAGATGTTTCCTGGGTAGACAAACAGCTTTTTAAATATTAATTCCATAATTCTTATAATAAGAATACACTTCACCTGAGTGGCTGTCACATCACTAATTTTAGAATTTAAAGTATTTTAATGTTTATTTATTTTTGAGAGAGAGAGAGAGAGAGAGAGAGAGCATGAGCAGGGGAGGGGGGAGGGCAGGGAGACAGGATCCTAAGCAGGCTCCAGGCTCTGAGCTGTCAGCACAGAGCACAGGGCGGGGCTCGAACCCACAGACCACAAGATCATGACCCAAGCTAAACTCTGAGCCAAATTCAGACGCTTAAATGACTGAGCCACCCAGTCGCTCCGAGAATTTCAAGTACTTTTTTTTTTTTTTTAATTTTTTTTTTTTCAACGTTTATTTATTTTTGGGACAGAGAGAGACAGAACATGAACGGGGGAGGGTCAGAGAGAGAGGGAGACACAGAATCGGAAACAGGCTCCAGGCTCTGAGCCATCAGCCCAGAGCCCGACGCGGGGCTCGAACTCACGGACCGCGAGATCGTGACCTGGCTGAAGTCGGACGCTTAACCGACTGCGCCACCCAGGCGCCCCGAGAATTTCAAGTATTTTAAACATGACTGAAAAACTCAGGGCAAGAAAAATTAGAGCATAGGCCTACTTGGTGCCCGTAACTTTAGAAAAAGAAAAGAAATGAAGATACGTAGAAAAGAGATTTTAGAATCTGGTAATATATTTATTTTTAATAAAAACTTTCCTACCAAAAAAGCTATAAAATAAATGCTAATATTTATATTTATTTTGACAAATATTTCCCGATAAGTTACATTTTAAGGGGCAGCTAGAAGTCTTTAGATACACAATATATTCTAACCATTTGTCTTCACAGGATATCTCACAAAATTGCCAAGAGACACAGAGGCAAGAGAAAATCAACTAGCCTTTACAACCTCAAGAAAGAAAGCACTCTTGTAGTCCTGCCACATGCAGTCCCAGGTAAAATCAGGAAAATAAGATTCTGAAAGTATTCCGCCTTGCACATACATATTTAGAGGACAAACTATCCCGCCAGACTTTCTTTTCAAAAATCTCTTATGTTAGTTACCAAGTTTTCATGTGACTACTGAAGCTAATTCCCACTATTTTCCATATTAGAAATCAATGTATACTCTGTTGACATTTGTCCCAAACACGGATTAAATGTTCGGTTTATCTCTCAAATATTATATGCTAGATATTTATAGGCAAACTTTCTGGAATTGCATTGGCTTTTATATTCGTAGAAAGGCTAACTCACCCCAACAGTGTCACTGATTTAAGTCTGGACTACTTTTGGAAATTATTTTAACACACTGCTCAGGAAGGCCTAGGTTTCTAGTTACACGAGAAAACGTGGAATGAGAAGAATATGTCTGCCTCACAAAATCTACTTCAAAAAACATTTTATGTAAACAAACATGATAAATAAAATGACTCACAAAAGGGTCATGGCCAATGTTTTGTGCCTTATGCTAAGCTCTGAAAAGTCTGACACGTACTGAGTATTTTATAATAATAATAACAGCAGAAATAGTCACAGTAGTGGTAACAGTAGCTATTACTTAATGAGAAATGGCTGTGTGCCACGTATTCTGTCATACTGATCTCTTCTTTAATGTTCATACCACTCCATGAGGTAGGAGTCATTATTCCCATTTTACAGATGAGAATATTGAGGCCCGTCAAGGTTAAAGAAGATCTCACAAATAGTAAGTCAGGCCAGGAAGGTTGGAACTCAGCTGACTGCTAAGCCCCAGCTCTGAGGAGGGAGTAGTTGTGCACTCACTGACTCACACTTCCATCAATCTTCCATCTCTCTTTAAGCCCTATTCCATACGCCCAGATAAAAGAGAAAACTTGAAGGCCTAAACTTCAGATCACAAGCCTAACGACTTGGAAGAGAGCCGTATTATTCTCCGTGCACTAAATAATGAGTTTCTGAAAGATGTAATTAAGATTCTCAGGAACAAGTATGATAATAACTTGTAGGAGTCAACACTACACCTTTGCCTTTTTTCAGCTCTTTTTTCTCAAACTCATCCCCTGTTCACAGATTAACCTCACTTCTCGCTGCAGCGAAATGGTACAGGGAACTGTAGGCAATGGTCTTCAAAAAGTACTCTGCCAACTATTAAGAACAAAAGTGTCATTTGTTAGTCAAGTGATCTCATTAAGGGGCATTACTCTAACCGTTGACTCAGAGCTCTAATAGAGCTGGATTCCAAATCCTGCAGAATTTGACCTGGGTGGGACCAAGGCCCAGAATGCTGGCTTTTGTTAAAGGGTATGACTAAATAGAAAGGAAATGTGAAACAGCCCTAACAGTGTGCCGTTTTATACTTTATCTTGCTGCTGAGAGCCTGCTCTTTCTGAAGAAAAGGCTATTTCGTGACAGAATAATTGGTTCTGATTCCACAGCTCTCTATGTCAATGTGCTTCCTTCCATGAGGCCCTAGAAAGCTTTGAGTTGCATGGGAAATAGAAGAAAATCAAATGGACTCAACCCATTTGGAAGCTCCACAGCACAGTCCCAAAACAAAGTTAGGCACAGTAAACAAAGCAAAAGTCACAAAAGGAAAGGTGTGCTTGGCGGGGGGCACTGCTCATGATTAATATCAAGAGCAAACCAGCCATAGCTTGCCAGGCAAACCCAGTCAGCGCAGTGTCTTTCCCAGTCAGCAGTATCCACCCACCTACATGTTCTACATACATAGCACTGGGCCCAGCGCAAATCACGCCGTTATAAAGGGAGTAATGGAATAACAATAAAAGTCAGATTTAGCAGTGTTCAGACAAATGGGTAAATGTAACTGAGCAATCAAAACTATAATGCAAAGGTTAATTTAGGCAAAAAGGTAGAATTATAAAGGCACTATGCACTCGGAAAGTATTTCCCGTTACATTTATTAGCTTCTCCACTAGTACTCTATTTATTGAAGTCTAATAAGAACCCATTCCTGGTCATGAATTACCGGAGATATGTCTTACTAGAGGAATTAAACACGTAACAGCCTCTAGTATGAATGAAGGTGTTTTAATAACTTGGAGTTTGGCAGCCCGATAAAACATTATGATCATCTTGAGATTTACACTAAAGTTAGCAGCCCTGCTTAATGGGAACAGGCTCCACGTGAATCATCTGTGCTTTCCCTAACCACATGCTTCCTCCTTGGGACAATACTGTTTCAGATTACAGAAGATAGGAAGTACTCTGCTATCATAAAGACATAAAACTGCCAAGACTGTGAACACTCTATAAATAGTAAATATGTGTTTCCTGGGTTTAGAGACCATGAACTGATCTGAATCTACTGCCCATCAGCTATTCTCATCTGCTAAATGGAGACAGTAACATCTCTGACTTTTACGGAGTTGTTTTGAATAGCTAAATAATCTCAGTGGCATATACTGAATGCTCAATAAACATTAGCTATTGTTATATTTATTATTATTAATTTGCACTCTCATACTTATCTTAAATAACACACTGCCTTTTAATTTCTATGAGCACTGTTATTAACTTTCCTTATGTAAGAAGGAGAGATAGGCCCTGGAATGACAAAGGAGGTATGAGAAGGAATGGAAAAAGAGAGGAAGAGGGAATAAGAGGGAGAAGGGAAAGAAAGACAGAGAATCCAAACCAGGGTCTGGAAATGTTGAGTATTTAACTGAGGCAGGAGAATAAAGGGCGTTACTCCAACAGAAAGGGATCATGCTTAGGTAAATGAAGGTTACTGATGGAGTAAATTGGAGGCAACAAGGTAAGGGAAGAGCTCCCAGGGTTCTCCTATATCTAACTCACACTTCCTCCCTCCCTCCTCTCCCTGTTTTCTTCCTTTTCCTTCTTCCCTCCCTTCCTCCCTCCATACCTCCTTCCTTCCTTCCCTCTTTTCCTTCTTCCATCCTTCCTTCTTTCCTCACTAATCACTAAATCCTTCGAATATAACAAAAGTACATTCTACAAAAACTCAATATCAAAAAGCCAAAAGATCAGATATTAGGTACAGAGGAAACTACATAACTGAACAAGACAAGTTATGTAGGACAAGTGAGTTATGTAGGAACAAACAAGTTAGAGGAATTCTCTGTTCTCAGGGAGCTTGTATTTTACTAGTGAGATGGAGGGCTTTAAGGAACAAATACATAAATACATATCAGAAAGTATCAAATGATGATAGTGGCTATGAAAAGAATGCTAGGAGGTTGATGCCATAGAAATGAACTCAAGAGAACTGCTTTGGGCAAGGTAGACAAGAATAGGGTTCATTTAACTCTGAGTTGAGGTTAACATTCATATGTAGAGTGTTCCATTTTAAGTATACAGCTTGGTGAGTATATAAGTATGTATCTGTGCAAATAGCACTCAGATCAAAGTCCAGATCATTCTCAGAAATTTGGTTTATTTTTTTCATAAGTGATATTGTGTTATATATTTAATTCTGTCAGTTAAAAAATATTTTAATGTTTATTTTTGAGAAAAAGAGAGAGAGAGAGAGGGTGGGGAGGTGTAGAGAGAGAGGGAGACAGAATCTGAAGCAGATTCCAGGCCTCGAGCTGTCAGCACAGATCCCGATGCAGGGTCTGAACTCATGAACTGCAAGATCATGACATGAGTTGGAGATGGAGGCTTAACCAACTGATCTACCCAGGTGCCCCTAAGGTCTCTCCATATTATGCCTTTTACTTGTGGCTTGTAATTTCTGTTCATACCTCCCGATGGGTATCAACCACATTTTTACTGTATTTACTAACCTTCTAATCCAGTTGTGGACCCCAAGGTGGCTTCCAACATTCCAACAGGAATGAACATCCTCAGACATGAACCCTTACTGAGCGATGTGGGAATTTTTTTAAACACACAATGAGAGGAGAAAGTCAGTGTCTGGGTCTATGAGAACAGTAATCTGACTGACCAATGACAGACTGCTTTCCAGAACATATACCATGCTGTACTTCCACGAGCAGTGTGCCTTTGATTGCTGTTGTTTAGATTGCATGCTCTGATGTCTTATAATTTTGAAAATCTTTTCGCACAATACTTAAACTTTTGATTTTCCTTCTCTTAAATCTGCTGCTCCTTCCCTTGGCACATTTCTCAAAGGGCGTGGCCATCCCTTTCTGGACAATTTGCAAGGGGTGTGTTATTAAGGAGGTAACACTTCAGCTGAGGTGTGATTAACAGGGAGGAGCAGACCTTGAAAAGATCAGCAAGTTCTAGGCAGAAGGAACATGGAGAACAATGGCTTAAGGCAGGACTGAGATGGCCACATAGAGGGAACAAGCAAGAGCACCTGGCGTGGGTGGAACACAGTGGGAGAGGGGGGAAAAGGGTACAGATGAGGTCAGACAGTGAGGAAGGGCCACAAACAGTCCTGTGATTGAAAATCTGCCAGACAGTGCTGAGGTTTTCTGTTCCATTTGCAGAATTTTTAATGTTGAACCTGACCTTTTACCAGCCCTCAATGAATGGAGAATGACAAGCACAATTGTAGCTGATATACCTCTGAGAGTTTAATAGTAATAAAAGTAGATCAACAATTGCGATTCAAAGCACTCAGAACATCATAAAAGTACATTCTATAAAAATCTCAATAACAAAGAGCTAAAAGATTACATATTAGGTAGAGGGGATATTGTGTAGCAGAATAAGACACATCACTGAGAGAACCCAGAAAATTGCTTTTTCCTCATGGGAAAAGCCAAAAAGAATAATAATAATACACTTATTTCATTAGGCTAGTCTGTGGAGATGTTCATCTCAAATTAATATAGAAATAGGTCTACAAGGTAAGGGATTTTGAGCTTTAAATTTAAGGACAAACTGTTTTTCTCATTTATTAAGTCAAAAACTCAAAGGGTAGTTAATAGCTATAACATGGGGGAAAAAAGCCTCCATCTGATTAGGGCAAACATTATTGAGTCTCAATAAAACATATACACTTTCCAGATGTTAATTAAGCATCTAGCATTTAGAAAATACTGTGCTTTTGGGGTACCTGGGTGGCTTAGTTGGTTATGCGTCCGACTTCCACTCAGGTCATGACCTTGTGGTCCGTGAGTTCGAGCCCCATGGTGGGTTCTGTGCCGAGAGCTCAGAGCCTGGAGCCTGCTTCAGATTCTGGGTCTCCCTCTCTCTTTGCTCCTCCCCCGCCCGTGCTCTGTTTCTCTCTCTCAAAAATAATAAATAAACATTAAAAAAATTAAAAAAAAAAAAGAAAATAGTGTGTTTTGGAAGCAATGTGTTACAAAGCCCTTAGAGAACAGAGACAGAAGACTTATTTTTATGTTCATCTGGTATACAGCAAAATAGCAAAGGACCTATCATATGAGTGACATCAAGAGTGTACATTTTATCGAGACACACGGTGCCCAATCTCAATTCGTCTGTCTGCCTAACAGTAGAGTAATGATGTTCATCATCATCTAAACTTTCCATGGTATGAAAGGAAGCAAGGAAAGCAAACACTGAAGAAAGTATTATTTTATCTACAAACACATGAAAATTGTCAAATGTTAAAAGGAAAGTTAATCTCTCTTTTTAGTCATTTGACTTGAAAAGATGGTGAGGAGCCAGCAAAGCTAGACTGAAGCAAGTTTTCAGGCATCTGAAATAAATGTTAAAATAACCGTCACCAACAAGAAAACCTCCGCTTTCCTTCTATTCCTCATTGGTGGCTTCTGATTTCCAATAAAGATATGATTGTAATCATTCCTTGTTACTCTGCTGTGATGAGTAATTTGATGTGCATGAAAGTGCTTTGTACTCACAGAAAAGTCTGCAAATACAGGGCTCTTATTATTTCAAATAAATAAATACACGAAAAAATGTTTAATGTGCAATGAAAATGAAATATGTTAATAGAGCAATATAAAATGTAAGTAATATAAATTGATACAATGATCGAAAATAGAATTAACGGAGTAGCCTGAAAAGTCTGCTTACATACTTGCTTGCACACATTTATAGTTTTCATTCTGTTTCCCTGCAAAGTGTTCATGTCCTTTTCTGTTTCTCCTACTAGTGCCTAAGCATCTTGGGGCCAGAACATCACCCATATCTCTATGGCCCCGGAGTGTGGGAGGGTTAAGAAATGTGAGAATTCATGCAACTATACCCAATCATCAGCTGAGTGCAACACATAGGCTTTGGAGAACAAAAGCAAGATTTGTCTGATTCAACGAATCTATAATCAGTGTGCTAAAAGCCTTCATCATTGCCTGCCATATGTTTATACACACCCGTGTGCATGCACACACACACACACACACACACACACAAACACAAACCTGGTCTCAGCCTACCTGAGGACACCTTCTCATTCCACTCTCCCAGCCTCCCATTCTACCCAGACTTGCTGGCCTTGTGCTCCCCCCAGAATTCCCAGCACTTAGCATCCTTGCCCTCGCTTTCCCTCTGCCTCCGCTGTTCACCCCACCCCCAGTCTTTCCCTGGCTGACTTCTTCTTGCCGCTGAGGGCTGCCCTGGGCTGGCCTCTTTCCTGCCCATTGCCTCTAAAGCAGCCTCCCCTCCCTGTCACTGTTGCTATCCCACACTTTTATCTTCAAAGCTTTTATCATTCTCTCCCATTTTATTGCTTATTGATCTTGTTTATTTTAAAACTTGTTGCCCCTGTGCCAATGCAGTTAGAGTCTATCTCCAGGTGAGTTAGGACCTTGCTTAATTTTTTAGCCCTCAGCTTGAAACAATGCAGACTTGGACTCCCTATGAATACATATTTATAAAGCACTTATGACAGTAGCTGGCATTTAGTAAGATTTATATAAATGCTTAATCAAACAACAACACAAACAATGAAAAGCAATGAATTCAGGCCATATCCACGCTGGCTAACAGCTGCGTAACCCTGGACAAGTTATCTTCCTGTTTGAGTCTGGGTTTCCTTATTCCTAGAAATGGAATGAATACTTCTTCCTTCACTGGGTTTGTCAAGAGGAAAATGTGGAAATGAACAGAGAAGTATTTAACACGGCAGGTGTTCAAAAAACATTACTTCTTTTTCTCCACTGCTTCTAAATTTTTAAAACCATTTTAATGTGTGTTCAAATTCTTCAAATTTTGTCCTGAAAGAGTTAACTTTTGGTAAAGTGAATTGCAGTGATGTAAGGGTCTTATGTGATCGGAAAGGTTTTAAGGATTGTTAGCTAAGGGTGGAACATGAGTAGTTGGTCAACCTGCCGGTGCACATGTATGCCCTCAACACAATTTGTAGGAGCCTCAATTTATTGCTTAGCACACAGCATGTGAGTGTCTTTATTATATGCCTCTCCAGCACTACACTATGAGCAGCATGAACACAACTATGGTGTTTATATCTGGTGTTTTTTTTTTTTTTGTTTTGTTTTGTTTTTTTTTTTTTGAGAGATTGAGAGAACTAGTGTGAGCAGGGAAGGGGCAGAAGGGGTAAAGAGAGAGAGAGAGAGAGAGAGAGAGAGAGACCGACCCAAACAGGCTTGATGCCGACCATGAAGCCCAGGGTGGTACTTGTTCCCACAGCCTTGAGATCATGACCTGAGCTGAAATCAAGAGTCAGATGCTCAACCTACTGAGCCACCCAGGTGCCCTAGTGTTTGTATCATTTAAGCTCAGCAACAGAGTGGGTATAAAATTAATGCTTGGTTGGGGTGCCTGGGTGGCTCAGTTGGTTAAGCGTCTGACCTCAGCTCAGGTCATGATCTTGCGCTTTCTGAGTTCAAGCCCAGCGTCGGGCTCTGTGCTGACGCCTGGAGCCTGCTTCAGAGTCTGTGTCTTCTCCTCCCATGTTCATGCTCTGTCTCTCAGTAAGAAAATAAACGTTAAAAAAATTAAAATTAATGCTTGGTGAATTAAATGAACTAGTTACAGTGGAGGAATCTCAAATAATCATGACTAATCTCTTTATAGCTGGTTGTATCCTACAAATAAAAAGGTTAGGCTGTTTTGGGTAGAGATTTATAACTGGGTTTTAAAATGGTTAAAAATAAATTTCTAAACAATGTCTCTAATTAAAACTTGTCACTACGTTTTATGCAAAGAAATGATTCTCCAAATTAACATAAGGCTCTTCTGAGTTTCTCCTTCAAAGATCCCATTACTTTCCCTTTTAACTTTCCCAGTTGTTTATCTTCAAACATAAGGTGTTCCTAATAATCTCCATTTAACAGATGGGAACACTGAAGTTCAGAGCTGCTGTTAAATTGCTTTCTCAAGCAAGAGCACCAACCCAGTTGGGGTCATGATAGAAGTTTTGTATCTTCCATTACTCTTTCAATTAGAATCTGCTTCCTGGTAATTAACACATTCTCTCTAGCCTGCAAAATAATCATCCTTTGTAGAGCTCCGGTGTGGAAAATTCCTATTTGAGAAAAGACTTATTTTGGAAAGTTTTATAAGGAATTGCGGTTGCAGGCCATCGTGAAAATCACTGTGCCATTTTAGGTTTAAAAGTGTAATTGTGATCAACAATTCCCTGCAACCATGGCAACACAATGTGCCCCTTTCTACTTGTTTACTTTTAAGGAATTGAAAGACTATTTAAGGATTAAGATTACCGTGCATGCTGTATCAGGTGACCTTTACAAAGGATAAAATAAAAGCTCTGGGTACTCACCCTTATAAATCAGTGTTGGTGATTACTTTGGGTTACATAGGTATACATGGACATTTCAGTTCTTAGAAACTATTTATAATAATCCAGCAGTAACTATCATATTTTAAGGACTGATTTGCACACCAAAGGATATTTTAATATAGTATTTATGTTTGCATAAGTTTGTGGATCACTGTTTAATATCAGCTATGAGATCAAAGCAAAGAAGAATTCCCTTTATCTTGGGTTTCCAAATAAGAATAAATTCATAATTTTCCCTACTTCTATTAAAAATACATTAATATTTGTATAAGAAGAGAAGGGAAGAAAAACTCAGGAGGAATAAACGTGTGACCTTGCTGAAGAAAAAAGCTTCATAACTGACAGGTTATATGTGGCTGGAGACTATGAAACCAGCTTCGTTATTAATGAAAATATCAAAAAAAATGCATTCTGGTTCCACTACTTAATAAGATCCAATTTAATTTACTCTTGAATCTCAATCACTACACAAGATGAGTTTTTCTTTAACTACATTTTTTTCACTGTTCACACTAAAAAAGAGATTCAAACTGTCCTTATTATAACCAAATTAGTTTTCGTAAAAGCATGTACTCAAGATAAAAGAGAGACTAGGAAAACAGTATTTACAGAGACATTTTTCCCCCCCCAACTCAGCTCTCAGGCACAGTCTTTAATCCCTCTATCTGAATGTGAACACTCTGTTCATATTCCCATTCATTCTCTCCCACAGTTATCTGAAACAAACTGATTCAGGGGCCTAATTAAACATTAAAAAATAGTACTTGTTAGAACTGTTCTAAAATGTATGACACCCTTCTTTCTCTTAGTAAATTGAGCCTGAGGAACATAATTTAACTGACTGCATGAGCAGTAGGCAATATAATGTCATGTGATGTAATAACATGAGGCCCAGAGACACTCGTGCAAGACCCAGACATGCACAGCTGAACACAGTGTGCTATCTGCTTCCCGGTCTTCTCATTTGCCTCATTTTCTGCCACTCGGTGGGTTGCTCATTCTTCTGACCATCTTCCAATACCCAAGCCTTTACAGCAACCAGCATTTTAGATCTAGTTTTAAGCACAGGCTTTGCTGGGAAGCAGTATGAATGAAACCCGTCTTCCTCTAAGAATAAACTTTGCAAAAGATACAAGGTCTTTTATATTTCTTAGTCTGGAGGGTATGTTCCCCAGGAGCAGAAGCCTGGGTGCTGGGGATATGTGAGGCCCCAGGGTTTCCACGGCACATCTTCCAGGGGCATCAATTTTACCACGTGGACATATCATAGGGTAGAAGGCAAAAACTACATGATTCTTCAAAGTGAGATTTGAGACTTCAAAGGATTCTTGGAGTTACGGTTGTTCTCCCATGGCTATGTCCCAGAACCCCTAAGGTCTATGTTTTTCTCTTCACTTCCTAGTTAAAAAAAAAAGGAATACAGAAGCACTGCTTAAGGCATGGGTATCAAATTATGTCATAAATACATGAGGTTTCTAATGATCTAAGGTCTTTAATGGTAGGTCTTTTTATTTTCTTCATTTTAATAATAGTCCACCAAAAGCCTCATTTAAACTCATAAAACTTTCAATCTTTGGAACTCATCACTTGCTACCTTGTCTTACTTAGGGCCATGCCTTTTTCTCCTTCTGTATCTCAAAATTTTCTCCTTCTAACTCACAAACAGAGAGGCCTCCTACATGACATTGCCTTAGATAAGTAGGTAGTAAATAACATTTTAAGCGTGCCAATAGGTATCTGGCACTTGTTTATTGAGTGTATGCTACCTACTAAGCATGAACTTTGGCTCTAAAAATACAGAACTAAAATATTAAGCAAGGTCCTAACTCACCTGGAGATAGACTCTAACTGCATTAGCACAGGGGCAACAAGTTTTAAAATAAACAAGATCAGTAAGCAATAAAATGGGAGAGAATGATAAAAGCTCTGAAGATACAAGTGTGGGATAGCAACAGTGACAGGGAGGGGAGGCTGCTTTAGAGGCAATGGGCAGGAAAGAGGCCAGCCCAGGGCAGCCCTCAGCGGCAAGAAGAAGTCAGCCAGGGAAAGACTGGGGGTGGGGTGAACAGCGGAGGCAGAGGGAAAGCGAGGGCAAGGATGCTAAGTGCTGGGAATTCTGGGGAGAGCACAAGGCCAGCAAGTCTGGGTAGAATGGGAGGCTGGGAGAGTGGAATGAGAAGGTGTACTCAGGTCGGCTGAGACCATGTGTTTTGGACCTTGTGGGCAGCATAAGGAATTTGGACTTGACTTTGTCTGTGTTAAGCACCTGCTGAGGTGCCTTAAGTAAGGAAGTTAACATGATTGAATCTGCATTTTAAAGCAGTAACTGGCTATTGTGTGCACAATGAGAGAGGCTGGAATAGAAAGAGGCCAAGAGGAGACTCCTCCAGTGACAGAGACTGGCAGTTTCAACCAGATTTGGTGAACTACCAACCTCACGATCTTGTTGAGTGTAATTGTTCGAAGAATATGAAATGTAAGGGAAAGAGAAGCATATGGCATGCTTACCATGCATTCCCTCATGGACTCCTCCTAAGAACTTATGGAGTTAGGAGGGCAATGATCCTCCCTCCTGCAAGGTCACAAAGTGCTGGGTGGGTAAGTCAGGATTGAAACAACAATTTAGAAACTGGTTTATAATGGAAACTGGTCACTTCAGAAACTCTAGTTCTCAGCTGGAAGGTGACACAGCCCTAAAAGACTGAAGGTCTCATCCATTCATGGCCTGACCTGGTGTTTGACTTCTTTCTACCCCAGACTGCAAAGCCGTTTGTGCTCAGTATTTTAAATTTTCAGTTGTTTTCTGTTCAAGAGTATAGACCCATAAAAATGTTACAGGCAACAGAAGTCTGTTCAAGGTGATAATGCAACCAAACAGAACTTCCTGGGCTTTGAGAAATATTCTGACCTTCTTATTTTTGTTTGTCATTACACCCATTCATATAGGGGGTTGATTCTGATTCTCTTCTAGTTCGTTTTCTTTTTTCTCTCTTGTTGTTAGGTTTATTGATATTCCATGTTCTGCTTCCTTAAGGCTTACTTAACCAGGAAACTTCTCTTTATCATGAAAAACCATCTTTTACAAGCCTTCTCCTCCTTGATGTCTTCCTACTTCCAAATTCATAATACTTTTCATCCACCTGGCTCTTATGGGCTTTACCGTTCTCCGTATTTTCTTACTTAGGCCCACATCTGACAACCCCTCATACACATTACGAACTTTCTGAGTTAACTTTCCGATAGAACCCTCTCCCCTAGTACACTCACTTTGAAAAGAGGAGGCACAAAATAAATACATACAAAATAAACGATCACCTAAATAACTAGGCTAAATTTATCTCTATGATGAGTTCATTCCATTTCAGAGAAGATGCCAAGGGATCAGGAATTTTCTTTTTTAATTCATTGTGGGCGAAAGGGAATGGACAATCATTTGTTATTTCATCGAGTACTTGTTACTTGTTTACAAGCCTTTCAGAGATGCTAGAGACGTTGTGCACATGAAACACATAAAAGGAAAGGAAGATGGCTAAGTCTTCTCAATGTCTATTCCTCTGGTTTATGTAACTGGGGGAACTTGAACGTAATAAATCATTTCCATGCCTGTCTCTCTTTGATTACAACCCGACTTCTTCCTCCCAACTGAAACTTAAAAGTCTGTTTCCTCTTGAGAGAAACGTAAAAAAGAATTTTCTCTTAGAACTCAACATGTTCTTAAAATAACCCAGGACACAGACTACTATAGTGAAAAGGGTTAGTAATCAGGAAACTTGAGATTTAACATGGCATGGCCATATACCATGTGATTTTGTTCAAATCAATTGACCTACAGAGGTCTCAGTTTCCTCATCTGTAAAATAAAGAAATTAAAGTAGATTTTTCTACAGTATGTTTTATGGCTAGCACACTAGGGAAAAATACTGACATGTTTACAAAACATTGTAGTTTGCTCTGGAGCTATTGTTTTGTTGTTGTTGTTGTTGTTGTTGTTGTTGTTGTCTTATGTGTATTTTATCTGTAGGGACATTTTAGAGTAAGAAAAGAAGTGAAAAAAAGATGGATTAGACAAGAATGGTTCATATTCCAACTATAGAGATTGTATTAACAGTCCTTACTACTTGTGCTTTTGAAAAATTCAAACACAAAAAACCTTTCACAATAACCCAAATTGCAGACTAAATGTTACACTCAAAGATACTCATCATAGAATTATAATAGCAAAAGTACAAACAACTTAAATGACTCAGATAATGAGAAATGAAGGTCTAGTTTCTTAACATGATAAAGAGTATCTATGAGAACAGCAGAAAGTAGTACTCTTAGCAATACACAAGTAATGGGATTCTCTTCACATACACTTAAAAAATAGCTCTTGTCACGGTATCTTGTGGGATCACAGGAGCATCACCTGAGAATCCTAACATAATGTCCAGAAAATTTGAACATATTAAATATGAAAAGCTATGTAGTCTTCTTGTATACTAACCACAGTCTTTAGAAAAATTATATGTAAATGGCTAGGCAACACAATTTAAAAAGATATGTGTAGTTTATGCAGAAAAGAACACTGAAAAAACTATGTGACTTTAATGCTGAAGATATATACCATCTTTATGAATGTAAAGTCTCAACAGTATAAAGATATCAGCTTTCCCAAAATAATATGCAAATATCAAATAACTAATTAAAATCTTAAGTTTTTGAATGTGATGATTTTGATGCACATTTAGAAGAATGAGTATATTTAAAAGACAGTATTTTTTCTTTTTTGGCAAAACAAGTTGTACAATAGAGGAACGTACCCTGCAAATTATTGAAACATTATGAACTGTAGCATTTAAAATATTGTAATGATGCTGTAGGAAGTGAATATCAGAATAAACAATTAAAAAATTGATCTATGGATGTACATATGTATGTAGGTATGAATCTATCTATCTATCTATCTATATTTATTTATTTGGAAATTTATCCATTTATTCTGAGAGAAAGAAAAAGTATGAGCAGGGGAGGGGCAGAGAGAGAGGGAGAGAGAGAATTCAAAGCAGGCTCCATGCTGTCAGCGCAAAGCCTGACACAGGGCTTGATCCCACAAACTGTGAGATCACAGCCTGAGCTGAAATCAAGACTTGGACCCTTAACTGACAGAGCCACTCAGGCGCCCCTCTATATGATATTTTTAAATTATTGGGGTGACATTTCAAAGAAGTGGTGGAAACAGTGGATTATCCACTGGCAAGTGCTGGGATAAATGGATATCCATTTAACAAAAATGATGTCAGATCTCAATCTTACACATTATACCAAATTTTGGATGGGTGGAAATGAAAATTTTATTTTATTTTATTTTATTTTATTTTTAATTTTTTTTAACGTTTATTTATTTTTGAGACAGAGAGACAGAGCATGAATGGGTGAGGGCCAGAAAGAGAGGGAGACACAGAATCTGAAACAGGCTCCAGGCTCTGAGCTGTCAGCACAGAGCCCGACGCGGAGCTCGAACTCACGGACTGCAAGATCATGACCTGAGCCGAAGTTGGCCACTTAACCAACTGAGCCACCCAGGCGCCCCTGAAAATTTTAAAATACATAAAGACACTAAAACAAAAATACAGATGAACAAATTTGTCATATGCAGACTTTATCAAGAATGAAAATCATATGTAAGACTGAAAATCATATATAAATCAAAGAGATTTAACTATAAAAATTTTAATAAAGTAAAAAGGCAAAATAAGCAAACAAATATGAAGTCTACTAAACATAAGAATAAAAGGTGACAGATTAGGAAAAAAATGTGCCAAAAATGACAAACAAAATTCTAATCATCTTAAAATATAAGGAATGATTTAAAGACATTATTTTTATAGTTAAAGTTATTTCTTTTCACAAAAAGACTTTGTAAGGTATTTGGAAGAACAAAGGGAAATGCTTAAGCTATAACATTAATAGAAAAAATACGGTTTCTCAATTATGAAAAAATATGTGTAAGAAAAAAATAGGACTGAGTAAACAGACCAAAATGATGGCTATCTTGCTGCGTGGTAATATGATTAATTTTTACCTTTGTGACTTAAACCGACTAAATTTTCTAAATGCTCTGTAATACGTATCATTGCTTTTATCATCTGGAAGAAAAAAAATCCACTGTGAACTAGTTTTTTAAAAGTATCTTCAAGGGAAAGTCTTGTACATTTTGAAATCTTAGTTTTTATATGTTCCTTAGTTTATATGCAGTGGAGACTATATGCCAATAAACACCTCCTTTCCCCATGTGAGTAATTTTCCTTCATCCAGTTTTCTTTCTTAGCAAATCTATAATTTGGCCAAAAGGAAAAGAAACCATGTGGATACCGGTGTGTATGCGCAAAGGAAATAAATCGCTAAAATAAAATGGCTACATTATTTCTCATTGCTAGTAATTCTTTTGTTTCTGCCAGAGGAGAAGAGCAATAAAGAAAAGATATATAGGAGAATTGTAGCAGTGAACATGTTCTTATTTAATTTTTTGAGGGCCAAAAATGACAATTCTACGTTCGTTGTTACAGGGTATCTTAAAAATCTCTCAAAGATATAAAAGAAAAATAAAAGTTCTGGTGCTAAGCAGCATGTTCTCACTGTAAATCTGAAGACTTACAGAATGATCTGGCAGAATTGAAAGGGTCCTTCATTTGTCCCTTGCAAATGAACACTGAACTCTCCTTTACATTGTCGTATTAAACTGGAATTTTTTATTTTTTCCCAGGTACTACTCAAGATAAAGCAAAGTGAAACTTCAGAGAAACAGTGAACTGAAGAATGCATATACTCTGTGGGTGGTAGAAAAATCTTTATTGAGAAAACATAAAGGTGTGGGTAAAATACAGGGATGCTAAACGTTCTAAGAAGGTGACCCAGAATTTTCTGCACCCACAGAAGTTTTTAAAATAGTTCTGTCTGGAATATAGTGGTAAATAAATACTTGATGGTAAAATGTAACAGCATACTGCATCCATTCAAAGGTATGTCAATTTGATAAAGTATAATACCTTGCTGATGTTCAAAGCAATCCTACTGCCACTCCTATTAGAACAGGAAATGTATAACTATATGCATACATAACAGGTTCTCCAGTGGTGGTAGTTGTGAGCTACATGATGAGTCTCTAGTTAACCTTTCTTTGACCCGATATTTTCCAATTTAGCCAGAATGGCCCAGGCAATCATTGGCTTCCTGCAGTTGGCTTATAACTTGGAGTAGGAACAACAACGATGTTTGAACAAATTCTGCTCCCCTGTGGGAGGCAGAAAACTTCAAGCTAATGTGCTTCAAAGGAAATTAATTTCCCACTGGTCTTGAAACTTTGTGTTCTATAAATCCCTGGATTTAAGACTAGGAATATTTCTGATGTGCTTTTGAAAATCTGATCGAACTAGTGTTTAAGAAAAGGAAAACAAAATGGTCCAGAACACAATGCTATAGGCCTTTAATAAAAGGTTTGTACTGAGTAAATCTTATCCCTGGATTATCTCCCTACCATAGCAACTGGGGTTCATTTTTAAAAGGTATTACAAAAATAAGAAAGGCAAGAAAAGGGTACGCTCAGGAGGCAGTACATGTTTTAATTCTTTCAATTACACTTGGATTTGGAAGTTGTTCCTGTCCTTGGAGGGGACATAACTGAGGCATGAAACTGGCTTGCAATTTGAATCTCTTTTGATGCATTTCCAACTGGGCCAGATTGCTGGAGCCATTCTCAAAAATATGTACCCACTCTGCAATTCCTAGTAGATATCATGCAGAACCTTTGTAAATTCACTTGTAATTCTCCGGAGAAATGTCTCCAATTACCATGTGGAAACTTGTAGGCCTTCCTCAGGGCACTTACCCTGCAATGGAGGCTCTTAATTCTGTGATTCCAAAACAATTTTCATATAATTCAACTCTCCTTCTGTCTTCTAATGAAGCCCCCTCATTGGCACAGAGAGACCATTTGAAGGGTGTTTCCCTAAGTTTTACTAGTATTGTACTAGGACTGAGATAGAATATGGCTGCTTATATAATTATCAACTCTAGAATATTCTTTCAATTCCAAGTATAAAGGTTCTCAAGTCCTTTTGCCAACACACTACACACAGCTTAGAAGCAGTTTTCCATGCCACAATTGTTCAAGAACTTTGGATATATATAAGGGTGGTATGTCATGTGCCCTATCAGGATGTCTTATCACAGCACTAATAACCTAATTGTTAGTTGTATCAATTCCCATTAAAATCAATTAAGACATCTATTCCTAATAATATGCAAAAGACCCTGAAGTTAACAAATATAACAAAAAATATAGATACTATTTTGGGGGGAGAGATTTCTTATATTTTGGCTATAAATTTTCTCTATGTAACACTTCCAAATGAAATTTCCAGGCTAGCTGTTTATTGCTTGTGTGCTTCTACTAGGAAGTCAGTTCGTGGCTTGTTTTGAAGTTCTTCCAAGTTGGAGATACCTGGATATCCACTGAGCTCTGGATGTCATCCAGTCTTTTTACTTTCTGAAGAACTCCTTCACTGCATTATGATATTCTGACCATAATGACTTGATGTCAGCAACTTAGCTCTTCTTTCAACTTAGCTGAGGATTCTTATTGATGCCTTATAGCTTGGAATACGTCCTTCCAATATGCTAAGAATCACTAAGAATCAGAAAGACGTCATAGATGCATTATTTAATATGCCCAGTGCCTGTTAGAGATATGGAATTTTGTTTCTGATCTACTTCACTAATAGATTAATAATGTCTTTAATAATCATATAACACCCTCTGGGTATTACAGTTCTGCTTATGTGCCTGTGCTTTGTTCTAAGACTCTTTGAATTCCCCCTTATTCTTTACTCAGATACTGCAGAGAACAAAATCCTGTCTCTGTATGGCTGAGGGCTGTTGAACTTCTGCTTTCTGCCTAATCTATGGCGATGCATCCAGGACAGAACCATAGCTATGGAAAACCAGAAAATACCTTTTACTGCTTTCTATCCCTGGATTAAGAAAACTCATCTAGATTTCATGTTACAGCCATGGGAAAAACCAAAACATACCAGCTGAGCGTCTGTACGTGGTTGGCAATATTAAGTATGTGTCAAGAATTAACATTTCATGTTTATACCAGATGTCAGGTATACTGAGCTGTCAAAAAGCATAATGCAGAGAGAAAAGGTCACAGAATCCTGAGGGATGCTAGTGGTGCTTAAAGGTTATAATGATTGAAAAAGATTGCTTTAAGTCTACATATATCACCACTTCAGATGTCATTTCACATCTCAAGTGGAAAAGAAAAGGCCTTCTTAAGAGATTTGTGAAATACAACATGTTTTGGCAGTAACACTGAAAACACACTTTGGTTACTGTAAGCCAGTCAGAATGGATCCCCTTATCTGAAGATCAATGATTATGGATGATTGATGGACTAGTTTCCCCGCCAGAAAACACCAGCCTGTTGTTATTACTGTAACAGATGTAATGTGATCCACACATAATTAATTGAATTTACAGAATGCCAGAAATACATTAACTACTCAAAGCATCCCTTAATTTTCTCCCCCAGTTTTCATAATGATATAGTGAAGAAACCACCCCTAAACATATCAAGAATTCTCCAGGCAAAATAAATATGAATAAATTCGGGCAACTGACTCCACTTGTTTACTGATAAAAGATGTATTCTCCCTCTCCCTCTCTCCCTCTCCCTCTCTCTCTCTCTCAACCTCCCTTGCTCCCTCTCTTCCTTCCTTTTCCTTATAATCTGTCCATAAAGAATACTGCCCTTATTTTTTTTTTTTGATGTTTATTTATTTATTTATTTTTGAGACAGAGAGACAGAGTGCGAATGGGGGAGGGGCAGAGAGAGAGGGAGACACAGAAACCGAAGCAGGCTCCAGGCTCCAAGCTGTCCGAGCTGTCTGCAGAGAGCCTCGTGGGGGCTCAAACCCACGGAATGCGACATCATGACCTGAGCTGGAGTCAGACACTTAACCGACTGAGACACACAGGCACCCCGAGAATCCTGCCTTTAAAGGGTATTCAGATGGAACTACAAATTTAAAAGAGGTAAAAACAGAAATGCTGTCTACGAAGAGGAGATGAGAGGTGTGTACACCAAACTGTCCCCTTGAGATCGCTCACAAACCCTCAGCGCACTTGGGGGAGGACATTTTGAAAATGACTGGTGTGCGCCAGCTTCCAGCTAGGTGAGCATCTTCTCCAGCAAGCCCCCCAAAACATGTGGTCCTGCAAGATGCTGTGTAAATAAAGGGTTCATTTGTCAAGTAAGTTTAGGAAAAATTGCACGCTAGAGTCCTCCTTTTGGATATGTGAACTTAACACCTTACTCTTAAAAGCTCTGAGAAATAAGAGAACAACGTTTTCTTTTGCTTTTCCCAAAATTTTTGAAAAAGTGTTTTTTTTTAAACTGCCTCACATTTGTACATGATGCTTATTACTGTTCCATAAGAACACAGTATGAGAAATGCTGCTCAATGTCACACAAAAGGGTCTCTGAAGTATAAACATATGCTGATAAAATTTAAAACCACAAGAGAAAATAAGGAGTCTATGGTGGAACACAGAACTTAACTTTACCAATTATACCGAATGTACCAACCCATTAATGAGATGGTCATATCACGGAGTCTGTTCATAACCAAGTTCCTTAGCCATGGAGGGTAATCATTATAAGGCAGTATAGGGAATATGTGACACGTTGTATAGAAAGCAAATGGGAAATGAAAAGAAGTAAAAGGAGTGAGTTGCAAAATACATAGTATTTTCCGGTTACAATAATATCATGGCCAACAAAATGTTAGAAAAATGAGGAAAAAATTTAATTTCTGGATTTACATAAAAATTTACCTCAGGAGCAACACTTTACTTAAAGCTACAAACAGAAAAATTAGTTGTGTTTCTCCTGAGTTATCGTACTTACTCTTGGGAACCTGATGCTTCTTCATGGGAACTGAGCTTTGCGGACATCTATTAATCTTCCAAAATCACCTTTGTCCAGATAATAACAAATACACTCTCAAGAACCACTTTTGAGTTTGTACTTATGTGTAATAAAACTCACACATTAACCCCTACAACTCAGGCTGTATGTAGCTGACTGGTTTATCCCCACTTTGGGGGCATAAAACATTTGATAAGAAAAGTAATGACGTAAAACAGACTAGAAGGGGGAACGCTTAATTAATTACTTCAGAAAAAGTATGTAAAATGAATTTGGAAAACTATTTCTAGAAGGAATGAGATGTGACTTCCAAACACTGCAGGCCCCTGGGGAACTCATAATTAGCGGTTTTAATTAATTTGTTTGGCATTATTTTATATACTCCTGAATCTAATAAAAGTGAATTTTTAAAGACCATAAACCGTAACTTTAACTGTCTCTCAGATTTGTATTCTCGCAGATTGCTGAGTCAATGAGGCTGATTTTTTAAAATTGGCATTAATTCTATGTCCCTGAGAAGAGGCTTCCATCTATGGCCTAAAGGCGGGAAGCGCCCTGGAACCATGTATTATTTAACCCACAGTGTTAAAACATTTTTGGAAAATTTAGCCAACATAAAGTTTCTAGCTTTTGGTGAAAAATCTCAACGTACTTTCTCCATGGCAATAATCAGCTGGAGGTGAGCAGCATTTGAAACCTCTGGGTGCCATTTTTCATCAAGATATATTGTTCTTGTGTTTTCTTGTTGGTATAGTCAGGATAACGCTAATAAACTAGTTATTGTATTTAGATCTCAATCAAATGTAGGGAAATTGAAAGGACACTTATAAAAGCCAAATAGCTAATAAATAAATAAATAAGAGAGAGCATATGGTTGATTACGGTTTTATCAAAATTATTTGTTGCTTATCTGTGTGAAACTATAGTTCCTAAACCATTTGATTAGCACTAGTCATAATACTTGCTTTGCAAAACAGAATGAGTGTGGAAATGATTGAACTTCTAAAGAGACTGAATGGTTCTTGTAATTTTCTTTTCTTACTATCATGAGAATGGCTTATCCCAGATAGAGGCTGCTTTTTCTTAAAGTGAAGAAGTGACATACAATATAGCTGCAGTCAACCCATCCCTGAGAGCCTACAAAATAGGAAATAAACCTTCATTATATATATAACTGTAAGACTATAAGCCATGAGATTTTGGACTTATTTGCTCTGCAGCAGCACCTAGCAAGAAAAATCTCTCCATGTGTTTAATATGCAAAATATGCCTGTGTCTAATGAATTTAAGAGGACACTAGGAGAAACACCATGGTGAGAAGTGTAATCCATAAACGGAAAATATGTGTGACAGAAAACTTAATGAACTAAAAAAAAACCTATGTACTTTCTGTTTAAAAAATGCAAATAAAGTAAATGATGCTGTTAAAAGATTTAACTTTGTAACCGGAAAAAAAATTGTCCAAGGCTCAAAACCTGCCCCTGCTCATTCATTTGCATGATTTGACTGGCCCCTGCTTACAGAAAGGCAAGCACTGGGGCATCTCAATGATTGTATTTAAAAACTGAATGTTGTTGGGGCAGGGGTGGCTCAGTTGGTTAAGAAACCGACTTCAGCTCAGATCATGATCTCAAAGTGTGAGTTTGAGCCTCACATTAGGCTCACTGCTGAAAATGCAGAGCCTGCCTGGGATCCTCTGTCCTCTTCTCTTTCTCCCCCTCCCCCACTCGTGTTCCCTCTCTCTCAAAAATAAATGTAAAAAACATTAAAAAAAAAAAAGAAAGAAAAAAGAACCTGATTCTTGTAATCTTACTGAAAACTTTGCACAGGATTCATTTCCCAATTTCTTACAGTTAGATCCTGGTATTTTTATTTTTTTTAATATTTATTTAGTTTTGAGAGAGAGAGAGAGAGAGATACAGAGCACAAGTGGGGGAAGGGCAGAGAGACAGAGGGAGACTCAGAATCCGAAGCAGGCTCTAGACTCTGAGCTGCCAGCACAGAGCCCGACATGGGGCTTGAACTTAAGAATCATGAGATCATGACCTTAGCCGAAGTCCGACACTTAACCAACTGAGCCACCCAGGCACCCCAAACCTGGTATCATTTTAAATTTCAACTTGCTATATTTAATAGGGAAAAATATGTTTTAAATAAGGGTGAGTTTCTCTATAAGAGAAACTGATCAATTTTGAAATTCCTTCCCTACATGATCAATCTGGGTTTTATGCTAGACAGGTACACTCCCCTTGACATGAAACACACACACACACACACACACACACACACACACACACACACACATGCCTCCACATAACAAAGATAAACAGACCCAAACTACTCAGGGTGAGATGCCAAGAAGTACCCATGAGGATCAAAGGCTAAGCGATCTTAACCAATGCCAGGAGTGGTGCTCAGTTCACGTGACTATCAACAAGAACAGTTGACTGGGCGCTAAACAACTTTCCCACACCTGGGAAGGTGGATGTTCAGTTATACATGGCATACCAACAACTATGCTCTCTAAGGCAGCTAATGTGAATGAAGAAAAAACTTAGCTAAGAACTGCCTAGTTTATAAATAAATGAACACTAATGTTTTATACAAGCCAAGAATTCCATTTCCCTTTCAGAATCTAAATTGTCCTTAATAATAAATTGCAACCACTAAAATACTACAATGCTTACACTTCTCCCATCATGACATTCTTCCATTCCTTGAAATATTCCCTTAACACATTTAAATGTGTATGACTTGATGATAACGTGTCTCAAAATGTTGCTCAAAGACCGTCTGAATCAAAAATTCTCTGGGGCACCTGGGTAGCTCAGTTGGTTAAGCACCCAACACTTGATTTCAGCTCAGGTCATGATCTTGTGGTTCCTGAGTTTGAGTTCTGAGCTGTCGCTCTGTGGCGACAGCGTGGAGCCTGCTTGGAAGTCTCTCTCTCTCTCTCTCTCTCTCTCTCTCTCTCTCTCTCTGCCCTTTCCCAACTAATTCTCTCTCAAAATAAATTAAAAAAAAAAACTTAAAAGAAATTCCCTGAGTCATTTATAAAGGGTGCAGATTCCCAAGAAAGACCCCACATTATTTAGTCATTGAGATCACAGAATGAACATTTTTTAAATTTTTTATGTTTATTTATTTTTGAGAGAGAGAGAGAGACAGCACAAGCTAGGGAGGAGCAGAGAGAGGAGGAGGCACAGAATTGAAGCAGGCTCCAGGCTCTGAGCTGTCAGCACAGAGCACCACGCAGGACCTGAACTCACAAACTGCGAGATCATGACCTGAGCCAAAGGCAGATGCTTAACCAACTTAGCTACCCAGGCACCCCGTGGAATGAAGATTTTAAACAAGTCCTCCAAATAAAAATTTCTCACATAGCCACTAGAGTTCCCAAACAATTCTTTAAGACATGAGATTCTATCTGATGTCTCAGGTCCTCATGTGCATATTTTCAAAAGCACAGATCTACCTAAGTATGGCAGAGATGGCCTAGCCATGCTTCCAACCTGTTCTCATTTCTTCTCTGGCATAGACAGGACTACACAGTCTTACCTCCTTTGCTCTTAGTGTGACCATGTGACTGGAGATCAGTCAATAGAATGTGCACATAGGTAACGTGTGCCATACGGACCTACTCCACAAAAAGCACACAAGTGGCTTCTTTCACCCTTTTCTTTCTGACACCTTGAGGGAGATAAAGGCAGTGACCATGGATGTCAGACATTGTAATGAATGGGCATAAACGGATGGAGCCAGAGAGCTTAATTTGGACCATATCTAAGCAAGAGGTACATTTTGGCTTGTGCTAATACCTTTTCAGGTTTGTTACCATAGGTCTTGTAATCTTAATTAAAACACTAAGTCCATATAAATGCATTTGCATGGCAAAGCAACCAATGTTTAGCTCTCTCTCTTGCCAGTGCACAGATTACTTCTTAACTCTTACCCAGTGCTACTATGATGTTTGTTTTGTTTTTAATGATAAAAAGTACCAACTAATGATCATCCTCAATTTCTGCTTACAATGTTAGGAAACAAAGCCTTTACCATCCTTGACTTGCACTAAATTAACAACCTTATGTTTACTTAAAGCAGACAACATCAGTCAGAGCTCTGTAATTTTTAAATAAGTTCTTGTTGAAGCACTACCACTGTAACAGCGGATTTAAACTCCCAGCTTATGCATGTAATTTTCTTGATGGGCTTAAGGCTCCTTCTGACTTCTGTCTGTGGGTGGATGGCATCAGAGTGAGGAAAACTGCAGCCTTTAAAGTAGGAAAAAGTGATTTTCTCATTGTACTAGGGAAGACCATTTAGAGGATCTGAGAATGAAATGGGAAGGAGAAGCATGAAGCCATGCTGCTGTGATAAAATCTATGTGGAAATGGTCAGTAGCATCCCTGAGAATTTGGGGAAATTCACTCAGAGACCGCAAATGTAAGTAACAATGAATGCATAGTTTTTTCAAATTGTTTTCTACGTCCTTGCCTCCTTCCAGGGACATTGTGGTATGTTCACTGCTGACTTCAATCATAAAAGGATGCTGGAACAGCCCAAGGACATTTGTTGAAACATGTAGTTTCTATTTATTATTTTTTTAAATGCTTATTTATTTATTGAGAGAGAGTGCATGTGAGTGGGGGAGGGGCAGAGAGAGGGGGAGAGAGAGAATCCCAAGCAAGCTCCCAACTGTCTGTGCAGAGCCGGATGTGTGGACTGAACCCACAAACCATGAGATCACGACCTGAGCTGAAACCAAGAGTCTTGACGCTTAACTGACTGAGTTACGCAGACACCCCTGTTTCTTTATTTTTTATTTTATTTTATTTTTCATTTTTTATTTTTTAAATGTTTGTTTATTTTTTGAGAGAGAAAGAGCAAGCCAGGGAGGGGCAGGGAGGCAGAGAGAAATCCCAAGCAAGCTCCATGCTGTCAGTGCAGAGCTCGACGCAGGGCTGGAACTCATGAACCGTGAGGTCATGACCTGAGCTGAAACCAAGGGTCGGAAGCTTAACCGACTGAGCCACCCAGGCAGCCCTCTTTATTTTTTATTTTAAATTACTTATTAGCCTTGTATCAGTGTCATTCCCCTACCCCAGGACTAGTATGGGCTTTACAGTAATGTCCCTTGAATTAGCTGTGAGCCTTTGGTTGTAAGAAACAGAAGACCACCAGAGTGGGAATGCAGTATACATGTCCCTGTACTAAGGTTGGTGCATAGCACCCCAGGTCAAGAAAGCAGCTGCAAAGGAAGGCAGGCTGGAGAGCCTGTGGCTAAGGGGTCCTTAGTCTTTACTCTCGGCCCCTGGTCTCCTAATCCCTCACAGGGCTACATCTCTGCTTCACGTGCATCAGCTTTCTTGGCTGCCTAGCCTACTTAATTGAAATAGTCTGCCTCAAACTTTAAAATTCAGAATTCTTTCCTGTCGCGTCAAATACCAAGTTTCCAGAAGAGAGCATCTGATTGGCCCAGCTTGGTCAGGTTCCTTCTCTGGGCCAATGAGCCAATGCTGGAACATACTATAGGTAGGTGCAGCCTGTGGAGGCCATGGTTGGGATGGGGGGGGGGGGGTAAGTCCCAGGGGAGAGGCAGTCACTGATGCTTGTACAGGATAAGCATCTCAAAGACATCCCCATTTTGCTATTTCTAAGTGTCACTGTGCTGTTAAACAAGAAACAGCCAAGTCCTTCATCCCTAACCACAGATTAACCAACTCGGAGGGAAACCCAAACATTTTCTGGAACAATGTTCTCCAAAGTGGGGTACAAATATGCCAGGCAAGATAAGCCTCTGGAGTACAGGGAAAAAACACAATAAACCCTCTTTATAGATTTACTTTTATTTAATTTTTATATTTTTCCATAAATGCAAACTATTAGGACTATAGCATATTTTTGTTTAAAAAATAAATCAGACATTTCAAACAAGTCACATACATTATCTTCTTAAATTCTCACAACCTCCCTATAAAGATAAGTTCTGTGATTATTCCCTGTTTACAGATAATAAACATATTCAGAGGTTAGGCAACATGCCCAAAGTTTGTAGTAAGAGTTAGAACTGGAACTCAAGCAATCTAGCTCTTAGATGCCTGGCTTGTACCCACTATGCCTCCTAAGTATGTCTGAGGCGGGTGGGGAGACAGTGAGACAGAGAGAGAGGAGGTGTTTATAAACATTTTAAGTATATCACTGCATATATCAAAAGGTTTTGAAGAACACCATCACAGAAGGCAGATAATATGTAAATCAAAACAAAAAACAAAAGTACAAAACAAACAAAAAAACCCCTGAAGCCTGTAATTGTTATGAACATAGGAAAATCTTTCAAAAACCAACAGATCGGGGCTCCTTGGTGGCTCAGTTGGTTGAGCATCTGACTTCAGCTCATGTCCTGATCTCACATTTGGCTCTTTGCAGTCAGCGCAGAGCCCGCTTCGGATCCTAGATACCCCCCTCTCTCTGCCTCTCTCCCGGTCATGTTCTCTCCTTCAAAAATAAATAAACATTAAAAAGAAAAAAAAGCAATAGATCTAGGTCTGAAGCCCAAATCCACTGTTGGGCAGCCTTGGACAAATCAGCTAACTCCTTTCAGCTTCAGCTTGTCAATACAGAATATGAGAACTATCCCCTTCCTTGATGTTATGAGCAATAAACCCAGTGTCTGGTTGAAAAATGGCAACTATAACTATTATTGTTATTTCAGGCATAACCAGTCATCAGCAAACCCACTTTTCTCACTTCTTTTGGGACCAGGTCCTGTGGGACAGGTCCTGAGGGCAAGAGGACTCCTATTTATCTTTCTATTTCTTACATAATTTCAGGCTTTTCACTTGGAGAGTGGTTTGGGGTAAGCCTCAACTAATATTGGTTTGAATACATTCCTATCCAGTTTATCAACAATGCTCTCAGTTTTTTTCTCTACTTAATATTAAGATTTGTCAGGTAAATGGCCATATTTATTATAGTAAAATAGCATTATAAGACATAAAATGCCTTCTACACATCAACAGATATTTGATGGATGCATGAGGAAATCAATGGATGAATAAAATGGATGGGTACATGCATGGATGGACGGATGTATGTATGTATGTACATATGTATGTATGTATGGACAGATGGATGGATGTATGGATGGATGTATAGATGGACAGATGGATGGATGGATAGATGGATGGACATATGGATGGATGTATGGATGGAAAAAAGAATAAACGGATAATAGGCAGACTCAGTGAATTCTCAGATTCTACATCCACGTACTTCAGAGAAACATGAGTGTTCATCTCCATTTCCAACTACAAAATGGATGCTCAGCAATTAAGACTATTCTCTAAAACATATCCTCTCTGCAGAGATCAAAATATTTTGCCTCATCCATATAATAGCAGCTGAAGTTTGTGTGTCAGTGGATTCAGAACATACTTGTCTGAATACTACTATGAATTTGTTAATATTTTGGACTCCTCTAAATGTCAAGTCACATCAGAATTGACACATATTAAAAATCAGTTTTACAATTTGATATATTATTCATTGAGTCTACAGGTGGACTCTCCAACTTTTTGCCATGACATGCTAACCTACCCCTCTCCCGAGTTAGAAGCAGTAAATTCAGAATGATATTCTATGGGACAGATCCCTATTCCTTAGTAAGCCACCCGTGCACCTGCTTCACCTTGATCTCACAACTTGTGATGGTATAAATGCCTGCGAAGATGCAACTTTTTCAGCTTTAGGGAAAGGGACACCTTTGAATTCTCAGAGCAACATTTCCCAGGGACCAGTGATGCAAATGTGATGGAAACCAAGAAGTCCATGTACATAAACAAAAGTGTAGCTGAAGGAAAAATGACTGCCCAAGATAAAATGGTGTTAAGGTTGCAGATTATTTGCAGAAATTATTCTTTTTGAGTTAATCACATCAAAACACACCAGGTGATATGTTTTGGCACCTTAATGAAGGGTCTAGCCATGGGACACATCTTTCCAGAAAACTCCTACTTGGCACTTTTTCCTCAGGCCTGCCCCATCTCAGCTACCTGAGATGACTTCTGTTTTTCAGTCTTGGGGAAAGGAAGGAAAAGAAAAAAATAAATAAATAAAAAACAACCAAAGATGTTGATACAGAGGGTGTAAATCCCATGCCATCTGGTTATGTTGCTCACAGTTCTCACCTCTGTCACACCAGGATTTTCAAAGTAATTTTTAGCATCAAGTCACTTCATTTCACTACCTGCTGTTTGGCATCTCACATTGTCCTCTGAACATCCCAAAGGCTGTGTTGTTGTAAGTGGATGGCAGTGTCTGGGGCTATCATTTCAAGAAGAGCATGCACGCAACAAAGGCATGGGAAGCTGGATCAGACACCAAACACGGCGGAAGACTACAACCTATTCTCCACTCAGAATAAATATCATCGGCCATCTTCGGACAAAAATCAACTCTTTATTAACATGCATGCATGCAAGAACCTGATCAGCCTATAAATTCCCGCTTCATTAATATTTATCATGATGTGCCCATGAACTAGTCTTGTAACCTTATTTATAATAGGGTAATTTTTCTGGTGCATTTGAATTTCTAATGATTTTGTAGTGATACCAGTAATGGCATGGTAATTACACTAATTCCCAGCTAATTTTCACACTGTTGGTAACTAGATTGATAATTAAGCTATAGATAATCCATGCCCAGTCTCTTATTTCTGACTTGTCAATTCCTAGTTTTCCAACTAATTTCCAAGGGGATGCTAATTCCTCTTGCCTTGGAGAGGTACTAGATTTTTCTGTAGAGAAGCCAATGAATAGGAAGTGTCAGAAAATGTCACAGAATGAGTAGAAGACTCCTCTCAAGTGACAGTGACCTGTGTCACTTAGGAGTTTTATGGACTCCTAAGAGAAAGTTCTAATTGTCACCTACCATGAAACAGTTTTTCCTTCTTATTGGCATCAAATAAATGGCGACTGCTCTTAAGCAAAGCAGCCTCAGGTTGCCGCCACTTTCTTATAAATTATCTGCATTGGTGAATTAAGGGAATATAAATAATATATGTAGTTTCCAAGCTTTGGTACCCTGATTTTGGCTCTTTCCATGTTTAATTCCCTAGCCTATTTTGGAAGAGTATTTCTGATTTTTATCCCAAATAAACAAAAGACAAAAAAAATTTATTGACAAGAGAAGAGATTTTACCATTATTTTACTTGGGCCAGTAACAGAAGAAATAGAAGCCAGAAATTAAAAAAAAAAAAAAAAAAAAAAAAGGTAACAACAGCTACTGCGACCTTCAATAAACAGCTGTGCAGTACCTTTACAGATCACATTGCTGGCTATGGGAAAAACACAACTGAAACCCAAACAAAAGACCTCTATGACCTCCACAGGACGAAATGAGGAAGGCCTTTCCAGTGTAGGGCACTTTAGACTCCTGAAGTGTCCCCGTGGAAGAAGAAGGCACAAAGCAGTGTGGGAAAAGATAAAGCTGCACACTGCATCTGTCGATGATTTAAAAATGCACAGCACACTCTCACCGACATCTCCTTGAGCCTTGTTATGTTCATCTTATTGTGATCCAAAGAGGAAAAGCATCATCACACTCAGAGATCTGAGGCATTCCCAGAAGGGTTTTGCAGAAACTAGTACACCCAATGGATGATGGATCCCGTCAACACCTAAAGTACGTCATATCATGTAATTTAAAGTCTGAAATCTGTTCTTGGTGTGAGGTTCTCGATGAATTCTTAGATCTAAACTAAAGTCAAGTTCGAGGTTAGGCTGGCCTTTCACATCACACCTGGGAGGTTAGAAGTCAAGACAGAAAACCATGACTGCTTCTTATGCTCGGGACTCTGGGACCTTCATTAAAAAGGACAGTGCCCTAACCCCTAGGACTTAGGAAAAAAGAGTATTTTTAAACAGTTTTTATTGTTTGTTTGTTAGTTGGGTTACTTATTGATTGACTGATTGATTGACTGATTCTCAGAGAGAAAGACAGAATGTGAGTGGGGGAGGGGCAGAGCGAGGGAGAGAGAGAATCCCAAGCAGAATACATGCTGTCGGCACAGAGTTTGACATGGAGCTTGATCTCCTCACTGGGAGATCATGACTTGAACTGAAATCAAGAGTCTGAATCTTGGGGTGCCTGGGTGGCTCAGTCAGTTAAGCATCTGACTCTTGATTTCAGCTCAGCTCATGATCTTACTGTTCATGAGCATTAGGTTCTCTGCTCTCAGCACAGAGCCTGCTCCAGATCCTCTGTCTCCCTCTCTGTCTTCCCCTTCCCCCCCCCCTCAAAAAGAAATAAACATTAAACAAAAAAGAGTCAGATGTTCAACCTGAGCCATCCAGGCACCCCATAAAAACAAGTTTATGAGACATTACATATAAATCTGTTTGAGACCAGGAAGGCCACAAAACAAGGGAATAAATCTGAGTAAAGAGCATCTTGAGAAAGACTCTAGGCTTGAATGGAAAAAAAATTAAAAAAAAAAAAAAAAGTGATGTCCTCAGCAGGGAGGTAATATTTTGGTTCTGAAGTTACAAACCTATTCCAGTGTTTGGGCCAAGAAACTGGGTAGGGAAAAGGGAAGGAGTGAGGGCAGAAGTAGGTAACAGGAAATCCTCAGGGACTCCACCTAATGGAACAGACAGGGTAGGGTGTTGCTATTCAGAGTGTGGCCCAAGGACCAGTAGCATCAGCTTCAGAAGAGAGCTTATTAAAAATGCAGAATCTCAGGTCTCAAACCAGACACAGTGAATCAGAATCTGCATTTTATCAAGTCCCCAGTTGATTCATTTGCAAGCAAAGTCTCAGAAGTACTGGACTGGAACATACCTCAGTTGGGCATTTGGTTGAACTCTGGAGAGATTTCTGCTCAGGAGACTTTGGCATTGCTGATCTGTTGTGCTCACATAAATAATGGCCTTGAATATTAAAACAGAGCCATTAACTCTGCTGCATCTGGTATGAAATGTCAGAAGCCCTTGGCTTAGGATAGTGACACTTTCACTGAGGACTCTGTGCCTTTGTACCACCATCATGTAGACAATGGCAACTGGGGGTTGCTTTAGGTTGTGCCAGAATAGAAAGAGGCCCGGCCAGGAGCCAGCCATTCTACTTCCTCAGAGTTCTATGATTTTAGGTAGACTGCTTCCTCTCAGAGACACACTTTTCAAACTCCCAAACTGTAGCCCTAAACAACAGCTGGGAGACTCAGGGCTGAAGCTTACTTTCTGGCCTCCTGCCTCATCTGTCATTTATAAACAAGAAGGTTGGGGCGGGGGGGGGGGGGCGCCTGAGTGGCCCAGTTGGTTAAGCGTCCGACTTCGGCTCAGGTCATGATCTTGTGGTTTGTGAGTTCAAGCCCCACACTGGGCTCTGTGCTGACAGCTCAGAGCTGGGAGCCTGGGAGCCTGCTTCGAGTTCTGTCTCCCTCTCTCTGCCTCTCCCCCACTCGGGTTCTGTCTCTCTCTCCCTCTCAAAAAAATAAACATTAAAAATATTTATAAACAAGAAGTTTGGGCTGAAGGCATTCAGGTATTGGCTGGGTGAGAGCTGAGCCTCCTGGCATCTCCAGGACTGAAGTTTCTGACTCTACCTTAGATTGTCACTCATCCAATTCCTCTTCATACTTTTAATCAAAGGAATCTCCTGGCAGATGATTTCCACAAAGAGCCACCACACTGTTTAGCATCTAAGTAGCACTCCGTGAACAGAGTTGCTGTGACTATGTCTGTTGTTTTTACTATTACGATTATTATTTGCCATTCTGAGCCTACTATGTCAGGGTATTCCTCAGGTAGGGAATATGGTGGATGAGTAAGTACGACGGTGTCTTTAGTAATTAGAAAATGACAACACAATTAAACATTTCTGGCCATGGAGAAGGGACCAAGAAAAAATGAAAAAAGGGGAAGTGAATGAAGGTAGAGCAGGGTGGTAAGACAGAGAAGGGCAAGTGCGTGTCCTGTAGAGTCACAGAATGGGCCATGAATGCCACATATCACATGTTCTGATAAACCCTGGTGTCGTAGCTTCAGTTGTTTTATGCCCTGCCTCACACTTTCCACTGAATAAAACTCCCTGAATCAATAGGCGATAGGAAAAATAACTGATTATCAGCTGTTCTGGCTGGAGTTCACTCTCATTTGTCAGTGCCTGCACCGGTCTGGGTGGCACCCAGGGCATATTGGTTGTTAGATGCTTATACCTCTAGAAACAAAGTTACTCGTGATTTTTCAAAAAACCATTTACGACTGACCAAATCTTTAAAAAGGATTCCTTTATTCATTCCATGAATGTGGTCATTTGTTCAACCAATATTTACTGTCTACTTGTTATCAACCAGCCTTTTGTGGCTTAGCAAGTATGTATTAAATTATTTTCACATGTGCTAAAGAAGGTTGCCTTCCCTTGGGCACCTGGGTGCAGAACAAACAGCAACTTGGACTCTGTCTTCAAGGAGTTCACCAGCCAATGTGTCAGGGCAGTGAATGTAAATTGTTGAGTATCTTAGCATTAGGCAGACTTGGATCAATGAGAATCCTTTTTTCAGCATCTAATTCTGACACTGTAGCCCTCATCATTTTCCTGTACAATCTAGCACTAAAGAAGGTATGCTTCTGTTCAGTTCTTTACAATTCTATGCATGGTCTAGGCTCTTGAGGGCTAACGTGGCCTCTCCGGGGAAATTTCTTTCCTTCTTCATCTACAAGCCTACTTGACTTTCACAGTTACCCCAACCCATGTGCTTCAAACATAAAAAGAGAAATACATGAAGTCACCAATAGTTCCCCAAGTGCATGATATTAGAAAAGAATTCATCTTCTGTAGCATGTCTCATGCAACAGGTTAGTCAACCGAAAGGTCCCTCCTTTGTTATCACTCAGTCAGGATCTTAAGTCAGGACAACATTTCCAAAGCTCCTCACAGACAAGATTCTCCAGTTGTTTTTTATATTCATTTTAAAAAATAAATTTATTTTGATACTTCCTTGGTAGGTGTACTTCTGGCCATTGTTTCTAATACATTGCCTTGCTTTTTTCCTAACAAAACCCTTCTCTTCTTTTAGAAAATGCATCTCTTTCATACAAGTGCTTCTCAGTAGACACAGCTGACCCTGACCCTCTGCTGCAGGAATAATCTCTTAAATAAGGTTAATCGGGTTAAAATCAAGAGCCATTGAACAACAGGTTGTCTGCTTCATTAGGATCGCTAGCATTAAGGACCACAACAGCTTGGAGTTAAAAGAGACCACCTTTGCCACCACAAGGAGTCTACATTACATAGTATCAACGTTGAGGGAAGCAGGGCCATGATATCCAAAGAAAGGACACTTGTTCATGAAACTGGCTGAACCTGTGGCTCCAGCAGACTGGGAGACTAGGTTCCCAGGGAGGAGACATTGAGATAGAGTCTGGGATATTTTTATCAATGATCAAAGCTTATAAAAGGAAGGAAGCAGGAACAGGACTGGGAAGAGAAAGAAGTCCAAGTGTGATGTGGCCCAACAATGCCCCGTACATCTTAGCAGCAGGCTCTGGAAGACTGCCCACCAAAATGTTGGGCAGAAAAAAAGCTGACCCTTCAATCCTTCCCTGATGAGTCACCAGATGTGGGCTCTCAAGACAGGGGGTAGATTATGGGCAAGTGACTCTATAGTTGAGGAGATTGAAAGGGAGTTGAGAGTTAGAGGCTATCCACTGACTCCACCATGCACAGTGAGGCAGTAAGTCTTTCCAGGCGGTGCATCTCTGTGACAACCACACAGTTCTACTAGAAGCCAACTTATCATCCCAGTGATGTGGGTCAGTAAATTCCCTATTTGGTTCAAGTGGGTTTGAGCTCGGTTACTCTTATTTGCATTCAAGAGACTCTGTTTCCCTTCAAAGTTAAAATTCCTCTGTAACTTCAAGATTCCAGAAAATATATACTACTCAAGTACTTTGGGGAGCCCGATGTAAACCATTCCCCCAACATCATGGCAATCATGTGTGCTAATCAAGCCCTCCAGCTGGCTCATACATTTCAAGTGATCAGAGAGTGATGATGGCAAATGTTTGTTTCATTGGACTGAGGGTTTGATGATTAAAACTGGCAAGTCACTGGGGGAAAAGGACTTTGGTTTGTATGTCACAAAACAAATAAAGTCCAACATATTTTCATTTGAATAAACTTCACCACGATGAGAAGAAGACTTCTCAGTTTCGCCTTTGGCCAGAAAGATTCTCTCTAACCTGTTTAGCTCTCAGTAATTCCCATCCTCTCAAGAACAGAATTGTTTGTGTCTTCAAGAACAGTGATTTATACATTAATAATGCCCTCTCTATTCCTGTAAGTGACCAAGTTTGCAATAGTGAGCACAAGAGCAAAATAAAACCAACACTCCAGGCTCTTGCTAGGGAGCAATGTTTATTAAATTATTTTCAAATGTACTGAAGTTCATTTTCACTCTGAGTTTTTAGCAGTATTTCAATTTATAGCAATGTAGCATAAAACGTGCCACTCCAACGCCCCAACGAAAATGACGTGAATACGCATACACATATTATTTTGATATATATATATATATATATACATACACACATATATCACATGATATATGAGGCCCAATGTCATATATTAATCATGTTGAAGTGTGTGTATGAGACACAGAGAGAGAGACACAGGAAGAGGGGGAGAGAGAGAGGTAGGGAGAGAGAGAAGGGGGAAACCATAAAGACTCTAATGTAGGTCATGTTCTAGAACGAAATAACAAATGATATGGTGTAGAAGCACTGTTCAGCACCATTAGGTAATTGAAACAAACTTGATCTCACTTCCCTTTACAGCACTCCTTGTTGAAATAAATTATGTTTATAAACTTCTCGGGATGGACTATCTTTTGTATAGTTTCTTATATTCCAACTCAGCTAACAGAATACAATACTTGGGCTATCAATTTTCTCAGGGTAATTTAGGGAAGCAATAACAGTACATATGCTGTTGGTCTTGCACTGAAACTTAGTCAATGAATATAAAAAAACAAACAGATCACTTCTCACCTCCGGAGTGTGGCGGCGGGCCACAGAGCAGGACGACTCCCTGGCCTTCACGCACAGACACTGTACTTCTCATTTTGGTTTTAAAATTTTCAAGATCTATTGTGAAAACAAAACAGAAAGGAATTTCAGAAAGAACAATACAAATTAAAATGTTAACACAGAGCCAAACCTTTCTTTTGCACGATAAAACCCTTTGTCAGGAATCTCAAGAGGAGAACATTTTCTTTGAAAAGGAATATTGGGGGTTTTGATTTATTAATGCTTCTTTGAAATCCAGCAATACAATAAAAATATAAACTCACTAATCCTGTGGTGTTTTAACAGTGTCAGATGGCCTAGGATACCCCAAAGGACAAATCAGGTATTAGAATTAAGTAATTAGAAAATATGACTCAAAGACAGAAATGAAATATCTTGAACCAAAAATATACATGAACCAATATCCACATATGCCACAGTGATTCATCAAATCATGAAGACGTTTAGCTTTACCTTAGAATGAAAGCCAGCTATTCATGAACTTCTCTCCCCAAATACTTTATTATCAGTAGCCTAAACAAATTTTATCCTACCTACAATTATTGCTGTTATTTACAAAAAGAATTGAAAATAATCAGGCTGTGGATACAAGTCTATTTGTTCTAAGTCTTGAAGGGTTCTATACAGGATATGCATCACCTGAAATCACCATGCAAGTTGAATTCAAAGGATAACAGTATATTAAATCCACCTACTCCTTTTTATTTGTAGTTGTGAAAAAAAATGCAAATAATTTTTATAACTGTCCAAAGACTTTTCCCCCCAAATTTTTAATAGAGGAATCAAGGCAAATACTATTATGACCACCAGTGATTATGTTTAAAAATTGTTTAATTTCTCCCTGTAACAATCCAGGAAAACAAATTCTGATTCTTATTCTCCAGCATAAATTACAGAATGGAGAAAATTTTATTGGCTCATTTTGAACAAAACTTAAGCCTTTTGGGGAAATAAAAAGCATGAAAAAATTCTACTGTTTCTTTGAACCCAATAACTGTGAATTCCACTTTTAATATACTCAATGGTGTCACTTTCTGTATCAGAACAATTGCACCGTCAATTTGTGAAAGAATACACTCATTTCCTAGCTCATAAGTGTTCATATAAATTGCTTAAGTGGTGAGGCAATATGTGTATTTCAGAACACGACCTGGAAAATTTCAACTTTGTCTTGAAAAATGTAAAAAGCAAAATAATTATCTTCAAACGGATAAAAACTACAAACTGTAGGCAGTTATGAATATTCTAAGCACTTAAAATCAGCCCATCGGAAGGAAATAAGAGGGTCTATTTGCTTCATTTTAATGTTTCTGAAAAATAGTATTAAACTACTAGGTTTAATAGGCATGGAATAGGTTATAGGCATGGAATAAAGCTATTCAGCAAAACTCACTATGTATGACCATAAAAGAAAAAATTTTACATCTGGACTTATTTTAACCAAAAGTTACCCTACAAAAATGATATGACAACAGAGCATTATATTATCTTCAATGTGTAAGTAAAATGCAACATAATCAAAACATGAAGCCTCCTGAAATATACCTGAGTTGGAACTGCCAAATTGTACCATCCAAATATTTCCCAGTGACTAAACAGGGGAGTACTTCATATCAGAATGTAGCCTATATATGGAAAAAATAATATCCAATAATGATTTTCTGGCAACCAAGTATGTACCATCATTTCTTATTTCTTACCTAATTCTTGTTTTATTCTGTTACATAAATTCACACCATGGAAGTGATTCATCCCTGGTTTTAGCTGGAATATGCACAAAAGGATAAACCAGTTCTATGGAAACTAATAATGTCTTTTTTCCCCAAAAGGTAAAAATCCCTTTTGCCTAAAGCACTGATACTGTGCAACAGATGAGCCCATTGCTCTAGACCCTTGCACTGAAACAGTCTCTATGCTACACGTGGACAAAGAACATTATTTTTTTGGATATCTGTAGCCAGTTTGTGGAGCATATACATCAGGGATAGCAAAGAAAAATACCTGTACTGGCTTTAACATGTTTTCCAGGGCTTTGTTGCTAGCAAACTGTGACTACAATGAAGCTTTGTTTTCTTTAAAACACAATCCTCTGAATTCTTACTTTATGTTACTCAAAGTGTGGTCCAGGACCACCTGCATTATTATCACCTACGATTCTTATTACAAATGCAGATACCTGGGAAATTGCTTAAAACTAGTCAAGTTAGAAGGAGATCTGCAGTTTTAACAACCTTACTGGCTAAAGTTTGTGCACACAAAATATAACTTTGTGGCTTCCTATTAAGATGTACTAAGTTCAACCCAGATTAAGTATCTTAAAACATATCTCAAATTTTTTGGAGCATATGAAAATGCCCATGGGATAAAGAATCTGTTAAACATCCATTTAGCAGTAGGGATAAAAAGTGAAGCTGTCACTAACTGAACAAGTATTCACTTAAGACTTCAGCCTGCTGCATGCTAGGTTCTGAAATACCAATCACTGGGGCTTCCTTTCAAAGAGAGCCCTGTGTGGTAAGAGCCTTGAGACCAACAGCAAGAACCTTGCTCTTCTGGTGGTAAGTACACAGAGGAACAAACATTCAACCGAGAGACGGAAAAGATGCCTTGAAAGAGTAGCAATCAGCCAGTCAAATCCAGGATGGGGTGCAGAGGGTGGGGGTGTTGAGGGGGACATTCTGTTCAGACAGAGGAATCAACAAAGGAAAACCACTGATGCAAAAGAACACCTCCTTCAAAATACAGCCAGATTCCCACCCTTTGGGGGTAACACTAAGGACTACAGAGATAAAGGTAGCATAAATGTCTGCAAAGTTTTAGATTACTGAAATACCTATTGGATGGTTACATGTGTAACCCAAACTCAAGGATGCCTGTAGTCCATTCTTGGCAAGAATTGTATTAGGACAACTCTGCTTAGGAATCAAAATAAATAAAAACTAAATCCAGAATTTGTTAGTAGAAATAGTAGATTAAAAAACATCTAAGAATTTTATTTTTGTCTCCTTTCCAATTCTTGCAGACTCTTAAATTATTTTGGAGTCTCCAATTAGCTGGACTTTAAAAACAAACCAACATGATAGAAGAGCATCTAAAAGAAGTACAGTTAACATCATATTTGATGGTGCAGGACTGAATGCTTTCTCCCTAACATCAGGAATATGACAAGGATGTCCATTCTTACCACTAATATTCTAACCACTGCAATATTGAAAGGAAAAGAAATTAAAAAGTATACAGTTTGGAGATGAAGAAATAAACCACCCCTGTTTGCAGACGACATGTCTAAATTAAAATCAGAAGTAATCTGTCAAAACAAAAACAAAACAAAACCTCTCAGTATAAATCAGTGAGTTAAATAGGTCAAAGGATGCAATTTCTACATACAAACACTGAGCATGCAAAAACCAAAATTAAAAACACAAAACTATTCACAATCATTCAAAAAAAAATTAGATCCTTAGGCATACAGATAATAAAACATGTGAAGGATCTATACACTGAAAAAGACAAGATACTGAGAGAAAACAAATGTAACCAAATGGAGAGTCATACATACTGTGTTCAAGGACTGGAAGTCTCAACATAGTATGAACTCTGCAAATGATATGCGATTAGTATTAAAATTCCAGAACATTTAAAACATTTGTTCTCTTACTTTTTGAAGGTACTGGCAAGCTTTTTAAAAATTTTACGTGTAAAAGCACAGGCCTGAGAATAGCGAACACCGTCTTCACAGAGAACAAAGTGGGAAGAATCACTCTACTTAATACTAAGGTTTATTTTGTAGCTACAATGATCAAGACACTGTGGTACTGGCAGAGAAATAGGTACACAGGTCAATGGAAGAGAACAGGCTAGAAATAGACTCATATAAATATGCTCAAATGATTTTTAACAGTGGCAGATGCAATTAAATGGAAGGAGAGCCTTTCAATCACATGGCGACAAAGCAGCTAGACAACTATATGTAAAAAAAAAGAAAAAAGAAAAAAAAAAGAAAAAAAGACCTAACCTTCACTCATATATAAAAATTAACTCAAAATGAATCATAAACTTAAATGTTATATATATATATATATATATATATATATATATATAAATTTGGAGAAATACATAGGGAGAACATCTTTGTGACCTACAACTAAGCAAAGAGTTTTTGACAACAAAAGACCTGACAAGTACCTGGATCATTAAGGGAAGACTGATAAATTGGATTTTATCAAAATTAAAAACTTTTGCCTTAGGAAAGCCCATGTAAAGAAAATGAAAAATCAACTACAGAATGGGAAGAATGTTTGCAAACCACTTGACCAGGAAGTGAATAGTACCTAGAATAAATAAGTCCTCACAAAACTCAGTAATAAAAACCTAAAGTATTCAGTTAGAAAATGGGCAAACAACCTGAACAGACACTTCCTTGAAGAGAATACACAGATGGCTAATAAGAATGTGAAAAGATGTTCAGGAGAAATATAAAGTAAAACCTCAACAAGACAGCACAGCACACATATCTGAGTGGATAAAACTAATAAACAGTGACGACACTAAACCCTGAAGGTTTAGGATGTGGAGAAACTGGATCACTTGTACTTTGCTGGTGGGAATGCAAAATGTTACAGCCTTTCTGGAAAACAGTTTGGCAGTTTCATATAAAACTAAACACACAAATACCATATCATCCATTTATCCCAAGAAAATGAAGACATACCTTCACACAAAAATCTGTACACAAAAGTTCATATAGCTTTATAAGCAATAGCCCTGAACTGGAAATAACCCAGATGTCCTGCAATGGGTCAATGGTTAAACTCACACTGGTAGATACATATCATGGACTACCATGCAGCAATAAAAAGCAATGAACTACTGATACACCTTACAACTTGCGTGGATCTCCAGAATTATACTGAGTGAAAAAAAATTCCAAATAATCCTGAAAGGTTACCTGCTGTATGATTCCCTTTAGATATTATTTTTTAATTAAAATAAAAAACTAGAAGTAGAGAACAGATCAGTGGTGGCCAGTGTTTGGGAAGGTGGGAGCAGGGAGATGGGTATGGTTATAAAAGCATTGTCGGGGATACTGATTGTAGTCAGATACACAAACTACACAAGTGATAAAACTGTATAGAACTACACACACACACACACACACACACACACACACACACACACACAGATGAGTACATGTAAAATTGGGGAAATATGAGTGAGAAACAAAGAAAAACAAAGAAAAAAATCCAGCTCTCCATATTTCATTTTATTTTATTTTTATTCTTCCTCCACACCCCCCACAGTCAGATATTCCAAAGCTCTAAGCACACCATGGGGCCAGTATCTCCAAGGCTGGCATCAAAGGGAGATGTGTAGAGCCAGGAAAGAAGTACACTCCTTATTCAGAATGCTTTCCCATCCATTCACCTGGATCATTCCTGGAGTATAAAATAACTATCTTGATGCCTGTCTGTTAATATTCTAGATTGAGCAGATTTTCCATGGACTTCTCAAGGACTTTACTTTTTAAAATTTTTTTACCGTTTATTTGAGAGAGAGAGAGGCAGAGCAAGAGCGAGTGAGCACAAGCAAGGGAGCGGCTCAGAGAGGAGACACACAATCTGAAGCAGGCTCCAGGCCCTGGGCTGTCAGCACAGAGCCCGACGGGGGGGGGGGGGTGCTCCACGAACTATGAGATCATGACTTGAGCCCAAGTCGGCCGCTTAACTGACTGAGCCACCCAGGTGGCCCTCAAAGGACTTTACTTTTAGGCTGATCACCCCAAGCTGTGGAGAGGAAGACAAGACCACAAGAAACCAGTGATACATACACAGAAAAGACTGGGGTGACTCTGATTTTCTGACAATCTTGGGCTCAGTTTGGAATCTGATTCCACTTCCTGTATATTGTGGGTGTTGCTTTCTCCATGTAGATTAATTCAGGTAATCACCTAGCAAGCAGAATGTGAAATGTCACTGAGTATAACTGCAGGGCTACTGTGCACAAGTGTACCTCTGCGTGACTTAAAATGAGTCAAACAATGGCTTTGTTTCCTACCAAAGTCAGGGAAATGCGGGGTTAAGCCAAATTAAATGAGTTTCTTTATACAGAATAAGTCAGAGACCTTAATATAAAATACACACTCATGAGGTCTACTAATGTCAGATGGGAATTGAGCATCCTAAACATATCTGACCAAAGAATTCTGTGTAGAACATTTTACAGGAAATGCTGGAAAAGGCCATATGTTGAATTAGGTACACATATGTGCAATTGGGTATGCCATAAATACCAAAAAAAAAAAAAAAAAAGATGCCAATAAAAGACTGAGAAATAAAACAAACCATTTTCTTCCTAAGAGGATTAAAATGAAGCATAAAAGTGGCAATATGTCGGAAATTTTGGCCAGCTGAGTAAATAGCCTTAACACTTAAAAATTTAGACCTCTGCCTCCAAACACCTTGTGATCATTTGCACTTAGAGCGTGAGAACTATTAAAATCATTATCACTGAGGGGCGCCTGGGTGGCGCAGTCAGTTAAGCGTCCGACTTCAGCCAGGTCACGATCTCGCGGTCCATGAGTTCGAGCCCCGCGTCGGGCTCTGGGCTGATGGCTCAGAGCCTGGAGCCTGTTTCCTATTCTGTGTCTCCCTCTCTCTCTGCCCCTCCCCCGTTCATACTCTGTCTCTCTCTGTCCCAAAATAAATAAACGTTGAAAAAAAAAATTAAAAAAAGAAATCATTATCACTGAAAGCTGCAAGTGAACTTTACTAGTTGTGTAACTCAATTGTATTTGATGCTATGAGGTGAAGTGTTACCTTTTCAATTAAAACGCAAAATATTACCCAGTAGTGATAAATACATTGTCGAAGGAACACAGATAGGCAGAGTAATAGTACCATGCATAATGCTTTAAATGTCTTTAACGTTTAATGTTTAATGTTGAAATGCTTAGTGGTTGGTAGTTACCAAATTAAATCACTGCCTAAACAGTGTAAATGATGAGACTGTCTTTGAAAGAATCAGGTAGCTTTCAGTAAAAGAAAGCTGCGCACTCCTATACAAAAGCTACAAAACAAAAACAAAAACAAAAACAAAACTCAATGAAAACATCTGGAAAGGCAATAAAAATCAAAATTGCAGTTCGGTTAAGGTTTTCATCTTCATCTCCGTGGTACCAGGTGTTATAAATAAAGAAGAATCTCATGCAATGATTCAGCTTCTACTATCAAGGGTAGAACGTCATTTAGTTGAAAAATCTCATTAAAGCATACTCCACTCTGAAAAGAAAAAAACAAAAACAAAAACAAACACAAACAAACAAAACCTGTGTTTCAGTGCATGACCATGAGTTTTCTTCCTTTTTTCCGACACATGCAGAAGCCTCTGGAAGATCTCCCAAATCAGAATATTAAGACACAGCCAAGTGACTCTCTTACCATCTTCAGTGTCAGCAAGTCCACAACATAACCATTACTTCTTGCTCTATATCCCAACTCCCAAATTCAAAGTGGCTCCTCTTATATTTTGTTGCCTTTCTTATTTAATATATCAGTCCGGTTCGACCGGTTCTCAAAACATTTAATCAACTATGAAGTCTCTACGTGAAAATTCTACCATGGCAACATTTGTGTCTTAGGAAAATAAAAATGTTCCCTTATGTAAAAACAATGGCTTGTTCAACAAAGGTCGTGGTGTCTTTGTTTTGTTTCTGCAAAAGCAGGGCCTCAGGTGATCTAGTGTGTGTGGGAGACAGTCTCAGGAGGCAGGAGGGAGGGAGTGAAGACAATGAGAAGGGGCTACTGGAGTCCAGGAGGGCTTGATTGCATAAAAGCTTCCAGTAAGCTGATGGAACGCCTTGCGGAACTGCCATTTTGCAAGATGGGAGTCTGGGGCGTTTATACACAGGCTCCCAACTTCAACAATGGAGGGTTCCCCCACCCCACCTCAGGGGGCAAGAATTCTCCCATACTCATCTGAGCACGCATTAGCTCACTATGAACCTGCAAGGGAGTGTCAACCCTCCTGCAAATGAATTAAGGTGGGCAAAGAGGATGTCATATTGGGTCCCAAAAATGTCTACTGAAAACAGATTTTCTTATTTAGAGCCTGGCCTTTTAAGAGGTTTTAAGACAGGTGTGCATTGTTAGTTTCCAAGCAGACCTAAGTATTCAGTATTTTCTAAGCCTACTCAGGATATAGGGATACAGGGAGGCACTTAGTAAGATCTTAATGTCTTCAGGAACTGTTTAGTTTTGTTTTTTAAATACAGCTTGGGAATTTTGGCGTCAAGGGTGAGACCTCAACATCCTCTCTAAGACCATCCACACTGGTTCTCCCAGTACACCTTCCCTCTGTCTCCTATCACCCCAAGGCTCTGGAACCCCCAACTTTCAGCCACATACCCAGAAATAATAACAAACTACTAAGTTTTTCCTGAACACAAAATGCTGGTCTAGTTAGTCAAGCAAATAGTGTTCCCACTTCTTCATGGTTATAGCACACTTTTATTCATCTTCAAACCTAGCTTGAGCCACATAACCCTTTCTTGAAACTCCTGAAAATATCTCCAACCATTTTGTCTCTGAACTTCCCATACTTTTGCATATGCTCATCCTGTTCTATTTGGGGGGGCTGTGCTAAGGTTAGAGCACTATCATTTTCACCTTTACTATCCCTGGACAGTAGCATATTTCTTGGCATTGTGTGGGTCACTGATAGTAGTTTAAAAAATGACTTAAACTGTCTTTTCATTACATCACCTTTCTTGGAATCTCCATAGCAAGTCTACCAACTAATCAAAGCCTCTGTGCCTGTGCTGTAGACTTCTGAACTTTCTGTCACAGAAGCTTAGGGAAAGAATGCAGGAATAGGAACACGAGAAACATGTCTTTGCTCTGTCACAATCAAGATCCGCATGACTGAAGGAGTATTACTTCATTGCTCTGTGCCATCCAGATTTCCATCCAAAAAAGTGAGGACAACATCTGCCCTTTGAACTTCACAGGTTTTTTTTTTTTTTTTTCCTTAAAGGATCTCTAGCATCACAGACGTGAAAGTCCTGTGAAAAATGAAAAAGACTATAGAAGGGCAAACTCTTCCTATTCCTTCTCAGTCTTTGGTTTTATACCTCTCCCTATTTCAGTCTCTCTCATGCCTCCTCTATGGTCTTAAACATGCACGCATAACCCCACCTGGAAAACAAAACATATCTTCCAGGGACCCTCATACTTGACTTTTTGAAACATCCCTCCACTCTCTACCCTGACCATCTGCTTCCTCCGAGTTATAGCTTGCGGTCAACTTGGGTTTCTGTCTTCTGGAGTTCGACAAACCCAGGTACAAATCCCTTCTCTGACACTGTTTGACCTGAGGCACATCACGTCACTTGTTGATCAACAATTTCACCATGTGTACACTGAGGATAATAATAGCAATTATATCTGCTATATTTGTGAGGAAGAAATAAGATACCTCGTGCCAGTTACTTACTACAGTGTGAAAGTTTCTAAGTGTTCAACAAATGATAGCTCTCATTTTGCTTTTCTTTTTTTTTTTCAAGAACCTCATCAAGTCTGAAGCTTCTAACACTATGTCTGTACCAGTGAGTCTATGAAAATTGTGATTCAAAATGGGCTTTTAGTCCCCTGTCCTTCCAGCATTTTCTGGATACCCAATTGCCACCTCATATGTGACATTTCATTTTCCGATGCTCCAGATGCCCCCTACACTTCCAATCCAATCTGCCACTTCTCTTTCCTACACTGGCTCAATTCACTCCATTTGATCATGTTAACTGCTCCGCAAACTCTATCCTCTCTCTTCCCATTTCTCTATCGCTTCCACCATCTTAATGTTGCTGGAACTACAATACGATGAAAATTCTGCTGTCCACAGTAAGCCTATGACTCCGGTATGTTCGTCTGTCTTTTTTTTATACCTCGGCATCCCCAATGTTACAAGAATACATTTTATCAACATTGACTAAATGGATATAGGAAGGACTTAATGGATGAATGAATTTGCTAGGCTCTGTAATAGAAATTTTTTTTGAAATTTATCTCATTTGATTTTCAAGAAAGCTCTATTATAAAGACATCTTATTTGCATTTCCAAAAAGCTGTGGTTCAAACTTATCACGGAATTGGACAAAGGTGATGACATAAGCGGTGAAGCCAGTTCCATTGATTTTGGTCCAGATCTTTTTAACTTTATATGTACAATAAGTCCATCCAAACTTTTGGGCTTTTCTTCTCACCTGTGGTCTCCTCCCTTTTCACTCATCCAATGTATCTATCTTATACTCATAGTGTTGAGTTCAGCTTTCTTCATAAAACATACTCCCAATGTTCAATATCTGCTCAAAAGTCTCCATTCATTTCTCATTGCCTAGATGGTAAAGCCCACATTCCTTATCCCGATATTTAGTCATTCATTCAACAGATATATATGTATACGTATGTCAAGTATGTGTCTATGTCCTAGGTAGTTGGACATGAGAGCACAATCTGTCACTCTGAGTATTTCTGCTTCTCAAACTTGGGCCCCATCTTCTACTTTAAACTTATATTAAGTTTTTGTATCTCAAGGTCTAGTTTGAAATGTTCATACTATGTGAAGGAAGCATTCTCTGGTAATTTTGAACTATTCTGGTAACTGTATTTAAAATTTTTTAAATGTTTATACATTATCTTTTTGAGAGAGAGAGCGAGAGAGAGAGCAGGTGTGGGGCAGAGTGAGACAGGGAGACACAAAATCCAAAGCAGGCTCCAGGCTTTGGGATGTAAGCAAAGAACCCGATACGGGGCTCAAACTCACGTTACGGGGCTTAACCGACTGAGCCACCCAGGCGCCCCTGGTAATTGTGTTTTAGATCTGTCTGTCCAACAAGACTAGAGTGGAAGCCTGGGATCCTTCATCTCTTCTTTTTGCCTTTCACAGACCTCACCTTGTACCTATCCAGGACAAATGGCTTCAACTTAGGCAACATGATCCCTCTATAAAAGGTACTGTCAGCTGTCCAGAGAAAACAGAATGCTTGTGCCTAGTAGCTGTTCTCTACCATGCCCTTCTGCTTCCTGCTGTTGTATTTGTTAACAAAACTAATTGCTCGGCGTAGAAATTGTTATTGTTGAAATTATGTGACTAGAGAAATAATAAAGAAAGTTGAGGAAATAGGTATATGAAAAAAAAAGAAATGGAGCTTATGCTTATATAAATATAAACTCCAAGACTTTTGTAAAACTCAAAAATGAAAATTTACACTTTTCCAAAAACTGATGCCAAAGTAGGTGGAATAGAAGGGGCCAGATAACCATAAAATCTTGAAAATGGAAAATAAATATCTTTACACTATTTCTGTACCCAGAATGCCTCAGAAATATTTTAAAAATTATGACTCAAATTAAAAAAATACTATAACTGGAAGTCTCAAAAGATGTATATGGGTGTGTGATTTATACAAATATAGTACATCCAACCTTGAACCAAAGAACAGTGCTTGACACTACATTAAAAACCAGAAAAAAAAAAACAAAAAGCAAATAACACATACAATTACATACCCAAAGCAAAAATAAAATTTTTATGATTAATATGTACCCTTTTAAAAATAATTACCTGTTTTAAAAGAATTTTTGGAGTGGCATTGCAACTAGAGCCCCCTATGGATTTAGAAAAGAGTAAATGCTGCTTAAATTAAACAAAAAAATTAAGAGTACTTTAATATCAACGCTATTGACAGTTTTGCTCTTTTAGTATTTGAATCCAGGAAAAACAAATAAAGGAACTATCTCCATTTGATTATGAATGTTAATTTCTCATGTAATACAAAAGTTCAAAATATGAACCGTTAATGTAAACTGAAGAATAAAAGTAAATCTTTACTGCCCAACAATGTTTTTCTTCGTATTCTTCATGAATTTAACAAAATCCTAGCTTGTCATCAAGACGGTAATTTTAAACACTTATCCGGCAATATTATAAATCATTTTCTTTTTCTTTGAAACAAAGATCTCCAGGTACACCAGAGATTTGAGAGAATTCAGAAAATCTGCATGAAAACCGTATTTTATTTTATTTTATTTTTTTATTTTTTAAAAATTTTTTTTTTTCAACGTTTATTTATTTTTGGGACAGAGAGAGACAGAGCATGAACGGGGGAGGGGCAGAGAGAGAGGGAGACACAGAATCGGAAACAGGCTCCAGGCTCCGAGCCATCAGCCCAGAGCCTGATGCGGGGCTCGAACTCACTGACCGCGAGATCGTGACCTGGCTGAAGTCGGACGCTTAACCGACTGCGCCACCCAGGCGCCCCAAAACCGTATTTTAAAAGTCAATTTGATTTTAATAAGACCCTAGGAAAAGCAAGTGTTCTTATACAAAACATTAACAAATAAAGCAAGCTATATTTTCAACACTATCAAAATGTGTTATATTTCAAAAATGAACCATCATGTTGGGTGTGCCATCGAGGAATTTTAATAATTAGTAATATAAAAATATACTTGGTCCTTTCATTTAGAAACATTTATTTGCCAATTTGAAAAATTTTAAAAAATCACATAAACTGACAACATTCTGAAGATGGGAACATACAGCACTTCAGCGTAGTTATCTTAATTATACTCTCAAACATTTTTGAAAAGCTCTTTAATAGTCAAATTAAAACGCGTCAGTGGCTTCTTCAGCAAGGAATGTGAAGTCAGACTTCAGTTGGAGTAAGTATCTGCACTAAAACTAGCTCCATGATTTTGCAAATTCTCAGCCTCTTGGATGCTCTCATTCTTCCGAAAAATTAAGATTATCTGAAAACTGCAGGTAATTTAACCTGTGTTAGAAGCCCACTCAGAGGACTACATGAAAAAAATATGCAAAGTTCTTGGAATATACTAGGTCCCCAGCAAGTATTAGCAGGCTGCTTCACTGCCCAGGCCAGCTCAAACCTGACTTGTCCCTGTCCTCATCTAGCCAAACCTACACCATGCAAGCCCAGCCAGAATTTTTCCTTCTCCTTTGAAGCCTTCCACAATTACTCCCTTTTATCTATATTTAGCCTTTTGCTTTTCATATGTATGACCCTCTCCCCAGGAACATCATAATTTCTATTGTTTGCCACTCGCAATTAATGGGGTAGTTGCTAAGTAATATTTGTTAAATTCAACATATGAAATGAGTCTCAAAAGCCCCTGATCTTTGGTATCCGTGGCCATCTGAGGAGAACAGACACTGAGACTGTTTATAAGCGTCACAGAACACTTGTCTTTAAGATACACCTGATTTCAGGGGTGCTTGGGCGGCTCAGTCAGTTAAGTGTCCGACTTCAGGTCAGGTCATGATCTTGTGGTTTGTGAGTTCGAGCCCTGTGTTGAGCTCTGGCCTGACAGCTCAGAGCCTAGAGCCTGGAGCCTGCTTTGAGTTCCTTGTGTGTGTGTCTCTCTCTGCCCCTCTCCCACTCGCTCTCTCTCTCTCTCTCTCTCAAAAATAAATAAACATTCTGTTTCCAATTCTGTGTCTCCCTCTCTCTCTGCCCCTCCCCCGTTCATGCTCTGTCTCTCTCTGTCCCAAAAATAAATAAACGTTGAAAAAAAAAATAAATAAATAAACATTAAAAAATAAAAAAAAAGATACCTGTGATTTTAGCAATGAATATATGATGTTACATTCTATACTTTATTCGTCATAGGATTAATAAAAGTAAAAACAAACTGGCACAAGGCAGTAACTCTCCTAACACTATAGGAAAAAAAATCAAATATGGAACCCTGACACTTATTTACAAATGTTAATTTTTTAATGATTCACTCAGCACCATTTCTACACTAACAGCAAGGCTCACAGGTGAGGGGAGTACCCTTGCTACATAGAAAGAAGCTAATTAGGTTTATTTTTTTCTTTAATTATATGACCACCGCATACTGAAAATTCTCGTTAAGAGAAAGAGACATCAAAGGTTACTTATGGATTGCCTGAGAAAAATATTTACCCAATCCAATTTAAATGGAGATTACTTTTTAAAGGACCAAAATGACTTTAGATGTGCATGAACCTCTAGAGATTCATGTATTTTATCTCACATGATGCTCAAAAAAAAAAGTGAGATAGGCAATATATATCATTATTCCCAATTTTTACATGAGCAAATCAAGGCTGTGAGAGGTTAGATTTTGCCCAAAGTCACACTGCTAATTAAGTGTCAGAACTAGGCTGATGGCACATCATCTGATTTCTAATACAAGAAGAAAAAGGCGGAACGTCACATCCAAATTAAATTTGAAGCTTCTGACTCTTTCTCAGTCTTTAGAAAGTCTACCTTAGGAAAGTGAAATGAATAATATTTGCTCAGTTTGAAAGTCATACTTAAGGTATGTCCATTCTTTCAATCATTCACTCAAATATCCCACAAATCTTATTAAGTGCCTACAAGGCTGTGAGGGAAAAGATGTGTTCCCCTGGGAAATGCCAGCTGGTTCCTTGACCACAGGGTGTCTTGGTTCCCTCTTTCTCAACAAATAAGAAGCCAATCCGTCCAGGAATCCCTTGGGAGTCTGATGTAGGGATCAAAGGCACTGATCAATGAAACAGGGCTTTCAAAATGTAAAGGACAGCACCATATTTATATGTAAATGCTCCCTTGAGGTATCACTCTCTGCAATGTTATGTAGCTTTAGGTTTCTTCAAAATTATTATTCACTGTTGTATGTAGGGTGTAGTCACTGTTTATTTAGTACCCACCTCCCCGCCCCTCCTGCCTAGAAAGTGGCCTTCACAAGACTATAGACTTTCTTCTGCTACATTTTTCTATCCTAGGCACACAGAATGGTGTTTTGCATGTATTAAGTGTATAAAGGGATGTTATCCTATGGTTTCAATAAAAGATCTCACCCTTGCATATCTCTACATCAACCTACAGAAAACAACAGTGGGGCCTGATAGTATCTTAGAGCACTACCTCGCACAGTTCATTTCTGTTGTTTCGCAGATCTCTTGAATTATTAACTTTAAAGCCTACAACGCAAGTAGCTAGGAAAAAAAATCCTCCCACAAAATGTAACTGTGAAGTTTGAAGAAATGTGTACATTTCCCCCTAAAATAAAATTAAAAAAGGAAAAAAATAAGAAAGAAATGTGTGTATTTTCCCCTAAATTTAACACTGGGTCAGACTTATTGTGTCATGTACCTCAAAATCAAAACTTTTACAAATAAAAAAGGCAGTAACTTACAATAATGGGGAATACTAAAAAGTTACATTTTTAATAATGATTTATTAAATTTATGAGGCCTTTAAAATTTTAACCAAGAAAAAAACAAACTATTATAGCTATTTAAGAAAATTAAGGCATGTATTATTTTGTCATTTTAACACTATACCCTAAAATAAACCAAAGCATAATAGATGGATATAAATATTATGATAACCTGCTTGTTGCCATGGAAACACCACTATCAGTGTATCTCTGAATATGCATTTGCCTGTTTCTCTGGCTAAGCAAACACACACTCATACTACTTGTTTTCTTTGTAAGTTACATCCAAGATTCAGAATAAGCAAAGAACACGAATGCAATTTTGTGCTTCAGAAATGCATTACACATGATACTAGGTGACACATGGATCCATTAGTCTAGTAGACTCCCCACCCTTTCGTACTTAAGGAGCCCTTGAAAAAGGTTTCTGCTTTAAATTTTTAAAGCACAAAAATATACACAAATTAGAAAGCAATTAGGGCAAATGTGCTGATGCACATGGTAAAATAAAGTGAAAATGGGACAAATGTAAATATAGTTATTGTTAGAATAAATGTGCCAACTTATTAAATGAGTGATATATTGTACTTCGGACCTGTTTGTTTATTAAAAGTGCCAGAAATCATGAAGCTAGGAGGAGAAATCCACTCCATCAATCCTATATATGCTTCTCTCCATAATAAATTCTCTTTTGCATTTAGCTGACGTTATCAATTAGGTTACCATTCTCTTAGAAAATATTGCCCTATGAGTATATATTCCATAAGCTTGAGTTTTTAAACAATGAGGTCTCTATATTTCTGTTCTACTCAGTGTTTTCCTTAATCATTACATAATAAGATCGGCAGCTTTTGTCGTAAAATAGGTGGGAAATAGGTCTGAATTCAGATTGCGGAAATAGAATAGAGAGGAAGAAAGAGATTTTAGGAATACTTCCAAGAGATAAAATTATGCAATTGATAATGTGTAGCAACATTGATAAGGAAGAAAAGAAAGTGCTAGAGGAAACCCCAAGCTCTTTTGCATGACTTACGTGGTCCAGTGGGATGTGAACTCTCGTTTTTCTGCAGCACCTCACCATTGCCCATGGCCCTCCTCCAATTTAGTCAGATGGAATTCTTTTTTCTAGGTTGCCTACAGCATGGCTTTGTCCTGCCTCTCAGGACTTCCTTCTCCTGCTCCTTCCACCTGGCTAACAACCATTAACCCCTCTAGCTCAGCTTAGGTACTGTTCCCCACTGGACATACTATGACAGTTTCATGAGGGCAGGGGACTCCTGGGCAAGTCCTGGCACGTAGTAGGTGCTGTATCCATTTCCTAGGGCTGCTGTAACAAAAACCACAAATTAGGGGTCTTAAAACAACAGAGACTTATTGTCTTACAATTCTGGAGGCTGGAAAGTCTAAAATCAAAGTGTTTGTAGTGTTCCCCGTGATCCCTGTAGGGGAACCCGTCCTCGCCTCCCTCCAGGTCTAGTGGCCGACAAGCAACCTGTGGCACTCCATGGCTGGTAGATACCATCGCCCCAGTCTCTGCCTCCAAAGTCACACGCATTCTTCTTGTGCATCTGTCTTTACATGGATATCTTCTTTCCAGAAACTCCAGTCACATTAGATTAGGGGCTCACTCTGTTCCAGAATGACTCATCTTATCCACTGGCATCTACAATGACCCTATTTCCAAAAAAGGGACTACTCTGTTTCTGGGTTAGGACTTTAACCCAGAATAGGTGGTGGGCAATATCATGAATACGGTCCAAAGGTTATGTGTAGGGCAGAAGGAACATTCAATAATGGACGAGCATTTCTCGCTACTTCTGCATGTTTCAGAACGCTGAGCGGCAGGTATCACACTGAAAGCCAGGATTCCCATGTCTTATCCCAGAACTTGTCACCTACCAGACAGTGGACCCGGTTTCATCACAAGCTTCAAGATTATGACATAATTCTTTAGACTCTTCTTCTGTCCAACACTGCTGCTTTCTGGTTTTCAGCAAATCTTCTTTTTTCTTGGTGTCCTGCACTCCTCACCCAAACGGCACTTTAAAAACTAAGCTTCACTTGAATTTTTTTTCTTAAATTACCACTTCAACTAAGTTTTGATATACTTCTAAGAAAACCATTTTAATTGAGGCACTTTTAGCCAAAATTTAAATTTTCTCAATTATAAACCTGTCAGGAACTAGCTGAATATGGCCCGCTCCTTTACTGCTCAATTAAAGGACATTATCAACCATAAAAAAATTCATTAAAATCTACAAATGGCTAAAATTAGGCAATGATGAACATAAATGATCCTGAATATTTTTCGGTGCCACCAAAATATCTTACTCATGATGCCACACATGCTGCTACAGAGAGATGGTTTAAACACACACACACACACACGACTATATACTAGCAGGAATTAAATACAGCTATCTTTCCTGAAGCCAGCAAACAGAATAGCTTCCATAAAGTATGCAGTGTCTAGATGGCTACTGCGTTATTACTCTATGATGAATATTGGCCTTTGGTATGCTTGATGCTACTAAATGCATTCATAATGTTTAATGCACCCATGATATATTTTAGTTAGAAGGTTAACTGATGTTTGTAGTGCAGCACTTTCTAGAACATCACGGCCTTTTGACAATAACATATGGAAACATTAAAAACTCCTCGTTTTATAAATGCCTTCTACTAGAATCGATGAAATTAAAGAGAAATGCTATAATAAGATATGTATTTAACTATGACAGTAAGCAAAAGTAGCACTGCTAAAGCATTAATTCGAAAGGCAATTTATTTTAGGCAGCTTCTTAATGAGTACTGCCGGAGCCAGGGTGACAACAGTGAGGGATGTTGCCGTGATGCTGGTAGAGAAAGATGTGCTCCATCAGCCAGAGCTTCTGCGATGGAGTCAGCAAACATTCTTTGTCTGTGTTTGAAAAACCAGATGGGATGATTTCATAACTTGCCTCTACCTATGAGTTTGGGGCACCGATCAACCTAAAGCCAGGGCTGCATCCCAGAGTGGCACAGGTGTGCCCTGCGTAACTCAGGAGGGCATCCTTCACATGGACAAGGATGTGACTAGGGTCCGGAGGATACGTGCACTGCTCAACTGTCACAACCATACAATGAAGTTCTGCTTAAATGCCAAGTCTTCGTGGCCCTGCTGTTTACCCCAAGCCACACCAACTCACAGTGCTGCTGCCTGGGGCAAGGGCAAATAAATGCCGACCCTGAATTACTTTCACTTTCCCACTGTCAACTGCTACCAAACATACCTACCCCTAGTCTGACCTGTAGGAGTCAGACATCTGACTCCTACTGCATTGGTGTTAGTGTCAGAAGAACTGTCAGTCAGACCTTCACAGCTCTGTCACACTGGGCTGGCTGCTTATTCCCTCTGTGACCCAGTTTGCGCATCTGTAAAATGAAATGAAACTTACCTGGACAAGTTTTAGTCAAATTTGCAGATGAGGCCATTAGGGCTTATTTTTTTTTTTTCAACGTTTATTCATTTTTGGGACAGAGAGAGACAGAGCATGAATGGGGGAGGGGCAGAGAGAGAGGGAGACACAGAATCTCGGAAACAGGCTCCAGGCTCTGAGCCATCAGCCCAGAGTCTGATGTGGGGCTCGAACTCACGGACCGCGAGATCGTGACCTGGCTGAAGTCGGACGCTTAACCGACTGCGCCACCCAGGCGCCCCCATTAGGGCTTATTTAGATTGGCAGGGGAATATCTTACTGTGGTGAAAAGGATTCTGTAAGCATTGTTGCACGTGTGTGTGTGTGTGTATATGTGTAAAAATATGTATGTATATAGAAATACTTATATGAATATATATACATGTGTACTTACAATATAAACATATACGTGTATAAAAAGAGACAGAAACAGAGAGAGAGAGAGAGAGAGAGAGAGAGACAAAGACGGGTTCTATACTAAATGATACTGTAAGACCTAGAGTTGTAGACTTCAATACAGCATCACCAGTCACATGTGGCTACTGAGCCCTTGCAATGTGACTAGTCTGGATTGAAATGCGCTGTAACTAGATATCAAAGACAATATAAACAATGAAAAGTATCTCCTTCAATTTTTTTATACTGAATATGTATTGACATCAAATTTAGGATATATTATATTAAACAAAATGTATTATTTAAATTAATTTTGCCTATTTCTTTTTGCTTTCTCAAGATGGCTACTGGAAAACTTGAAATTAAATATGTGACTCACATTATATTTTTATTAGATGGTGCTCCCTTAGAGTACTTTGCTTCAGGAAGCCAAAATACTCATTTATATACTTCCAGAGATCAGGGTCAGATGGTAGGGTTTTGACTTTTAGACAGACAGACTTGCATTGTAGGACACATCAGTAAACTTCATTCTAATTTCTTCTGTACAAATATTCCACACTAGGCCTTATTATATGTGAATGTAATACCAAGTTGCTGGAAGGTCCCAAAGACATTTTGCTTCATTTGTTCCATTTAAAGTTATTTCAGGGACACATATTCATCAGACTTTTAGAAGTCCATGCCATCTGTATAACAACTTGGTACATAGACGACAGACTTCAGTAGGGTAAATGAAGGACAGTGTGACAACGAGCAGGGTATGAGGAAGCCCAGAGTAATACTCCTACTACTGTCCTGTTTTCAAGTTCAAGATTTACCATCTGTTTTCTCTCTTAGGATGAATGATCTAGTGTGCACAGGTTATTATCCCTTAGTTGGAGAGTTCATAAAGAGTTTCACTGCTCCAAGATACTGACAGTTGGAACAAGAATCTTCTCGACCCCAAGTTAAATTGCTCGATTTGAAAAACACAACCCATTTTATAATGAAGAGATAAAAACGATCTCTAAAGGTCTTCCACCCCCCCCCCCCCAGCTATTTGAGTCATAACTCACTCTGACACACCCATCAGGGTGCAGCCCAGCTTAAAATGGGATGATCCATTGTAGCCCACTGCCTGATGTCACTTTATGGATGGGGCACTCAGCTGAGAACATCTGCTTTAAGATTTTCCAGGTTACAGCTCTGTCTTCTATGCTACATGGGGCAGAACACCAGAACTTTTGACCAATTACTTACACACACAGTCAATATGATTCGTGGATCTTCTATGGACAGAGAACTTACTCATTCTACCTTCAAGAATTCCATGATTCACATTCACAGGGAAGTGGTTAAGCCCTGTGCCTAGGTGAAAGTAAGAGGGCAGCTTCCTTCTTCCTTGTTGTTTATATCCATTCTGAACACATATTTTATGCTGTGTACATTGGCATGGAAGACGTAAGTAGACAGGCTTATTTTAATCAATAGCATAGAATAACAACAGAACCACTGGAGAGTAGTTTCATTTCATGGCATTAGTTAAAGGATTAAGACATTTGACTTGGCCTAGAAAATGAAAGAGACTGTGATATTGTAAATGCCCTTTATTCATCCATATTTTCTAATATGTATGATTTATAAATTTAGCATACGGTATCGGAAAGCAAATCTCTCGTCTCTCGGATGAATCTGACATGTATGTAAAGTGTGGAGTGTAATAACATGCTCTGAAGTCAAAATGCCACTCGCCAACCTGAGCCAACTCCAATTACATAGCCTTCCAACAAACAACTAAGGTTCTTTAACTATATAACAAGAACAGCACTACGTACAGTTCTGGAGTCGTGAAGATTCAGTGAGATATCATATACAGGGGTAACACAAACAGTAAATATCAGGTGTTCCTACAGTGTATCCGCCCCACTAGAAATGTCTTCCATGACTTTATCTATGAAAAGGTCCTCAGGGTCTACCAGAAAGGTACATTTCACTATTTTTCTATATGTTTTGCAAAACATTCCTTGTCTTCTGTGTTACACAATAGCCATCACTATCCATCCCACATTTACCCCTGCTTGGTTCTAGGAAAAAGTTAGCCTCTTCTGATGATCATAAATGCTTTCTATATCCAAGATTAAAAATTTATAAACCATCATGTTTCATTTTGGTTGCAGCTATCAGGATACTTCCCAGCTGTTAGGATTAACATCTCCCAGGTGCCTCCAATCCTTTTAAATGGTCTCTATTTTTATCTGGGCTTGTCCTATTTTATATTAATTTCCTTCCATATGCGAACTCAAGTCTTTCGGAAGCCATTGAGTATAAATCTTAAAGTAATATCTATGTATTATATAATAAAAATTAATGTAGATTTTTTGTGGTTCTTATTGGGCCTGCTCTGGGGCCATTTCATTGCCAACTGACATCCTGCCACAAGAAAGACAAAGTAAAATAAGAAGATTGAAATTAATCATTTTTACATGAGGTTCTGAGTCTTAATGTAAATCACACTATTGTAGTAAAGAGTTTAAATCTGAATTATTTATATAGTCTTTTAGAATAATAATCTACTTTGTCATCTTTACTCAATTAAAAAGAAAACCAGCCATTACTTTTAATAGACAGAAGAATAAATTCCAGTTTGGTTTGTAAAAATCAGCAGGGGTACACGTTTAAAGTGAATATTCCCAGGGCCTGGCCCTAAAGATTCTGCTGAGGCAGGGTGGTGGAGGGGCTTCGGATCTATTAAATATAAAATGCATAGCAAATAAATATAAAATTGGTAAGTCCAGAAACTGATTTGAGGGTTAAACATTTTGTAATTTTGTGTGAATGGATAGTATACCAGATAGGCCAAAAAACATCTGACATACTTTATCCTTTATGAAATGGTAAGTCAGAGTTGACTGAAGTCATTTCGATTCTGACATTTACCAAAAGCCATCTGGCATTAATTGGTCTTCTTCCAAATATTCAGGAGAAGAGCTGAATACTCTACTATAGACCATGCCAAAAATATTTACCCAGGACCCTAACATTCAGAGAGATATTCTCAGAACATTATTATTAAGCAAGATAATTGTTTGAAAATTCTGGACACATAAGGCAGTGTAATTACCTATTTCTCAAAAGAGCATGTTAAAGTACATCTCTTATTTTTATAATAATTTGTCATGATCATATGTAGTTATATAATCATTTAATAGCAAAAGAATGAATCATGCTGAGTCTGTCCACCTCACCTCTTCCCAAAAAATGAAAATAATCTTTTGCTTATAGGCTTATGAAAATTAAATGAATTGATTCTTTACACATAGTAGGCTTTCAGGGAATGGTAACTCTTAAAAGTCTATTACTGTGGTAGGGTAGGTTTTACATTCTGCTTTCTAGCTATTTGAAATGTATTTTAAGCATATAACCTTTTTTTAGATACAGTTAAAAAAAATCTTCTAAAGTTCCACTTACAAGAATATATACGAAAATCTCAAGAAGAGTTGCTTAAAAATACTAAGAAAAATCTCATACATTGCTGGAAATGTAAATTGGCGTAACTTTAGAAAGCAATTTGACAAATTTCTATCAATCTCCATAAAAGGTCTATATATAAAGATACTCATTGTAGCACTGTAGCAGTATTCACAGAAGGAAAAGTCTAGAAAAAAACCTAAACTTGTCCTTAATAGAAACTATTATAAAGAACATGGTTAATCTGAAGCCCTTGTTCACAAACCTTAGTGAGCATGAGAATTATATGAGGTCTCGTTAAAGCAACAATGGATCCTGGGTCCAACGCAACAGTGTCTGATGCACTAAATCTGAGGTAGGGCCCCAGAATCTGCATTAAAAATAAGTTCTCAGGTGAAGCCGATGCTGCTGATTTGGGAACCACACTTTGAATCTACTGCTCTATGCCATGAATTTTATCACACAGCTGTGGAGGGGGGGAAATCAGAGCCACATGTTCTGATACGGAACAATCTCAAAAATATGTTGAATGGGAATTTTAAGGACAGTCTGTTTGGTTTTAACATTTAAAAGCTGTGTACCTATACACACTTGAATAAGCACAGAATTGTGGCCTGGCAACCATGGATATAAGGGTGGGAAGAGGGCATACTCTTCACTACAGGACTTTAACATTTTACATGAGCATATATTATTTTTTAAATGAAGATGTATCCACTGGAAAAAAAAAAGAAAAACTCAAGAATATTCAACCTTAATTAAGTCTCTACTGATTTAGAAAACCCATTATCACCTTGTTTGTCCAGGAGCATCTTATTTCAAAGGTACCGCAGTAGTATAAAACTTGCAATCTGGAGAATCGTAAAGACAGCTCCATTTCTACAGTTTCTTGGCATCATATTAGGATTATGTTGCATTAATGGGCTCAGAATGAGGGGGGCAGATATGAAAAATGACAAGTTTCTTTTAGAACAGTAAAGTACAATACTAAAATAGTAACTTAATGTCAGTAGGTAGGCACAGATGAAAACACAGGAAGAGATAATCTGCTCATTTACCATTAGGTGGTATGTGCTGGTGAAAGCACCTGATATCCATACAGGTTTCAGAGCTGGAAAGTATATTGTCTTGATCGTTTCTTTAAATAGGGAGCCAATGATTGGTAGGAAGTTTCACTGCAGCTAATTCACATTTTCAATAAAAAACACAAAGCTTTCTCAATTTTCCTTGTTAGGAATTAGGTTAAACTTTTTTGGCAGATGAACATGTGGTGTTCATTTCACCTGGCTGGGAATTTGCAATATTCCTTTTACGTTGAAATAGCACATGAATAAAAGCAGACTAAAAAAAACCAAAAAACAAAACCTACTTACCATGAAGTTTTTCTCTAAATGCCATAAAAGTACAGCAAATAAAATAACTCTAAAGGTCAATAAATATCAAGGTTATAAAACTTCTCCCACAAATATGCTGTAACATGATAAGGGTAGAGTTTATTTTAACACAATTAAAATACTATATTTTATAGGAGGGCCTGGGTGACTCAGTCAGTTAAGTGTCTGACTTTGGCTCAGGTCATGATCTCACGGTTAGTGAGTTGGAGCCCCGCATCGGGCTTTGTGCAGGAAGCTCAGAACCTGGAGCCTGCTTCGGATTCTGTGTCTCCCTCTCTCTCTGCCCCTTGTCCACTCACATTCTGTCTCTCTCTCTCAAAAATAAATAAACTTAAAAAATACTGTATTTAATAAAGTTCTGTGATAAAATTAATGTTCCAGGAGCCAGTAGTCTATTTTATTTTAATATTATTAAAATCTGGTATCTTACAGAATTTATGATCAACAAGATTATATAATTGGCTTTGGGGAAAAAAAGAAGTGACTGTTTAGTGTAGAGTAAAAAAAAATTAAAAAGCATTTTGATCGTTTGTAAAAGTTTAATGTACTCCAAGTGGGTAATGGTTTTCACAAAATAACTCTCCATTAAGATACAATTTTTAGAAGGCAGATATGCATAGGTGTTAACAGCCTTTGAGTTATAGTTTAGTGACCAAGATTTGCATGTATATTTTATCATCAACTATGGGCCTAAAGCAAATTACCTCAACTTTCTGACACTCAGTATCTCATAAGTAAAATAGGGATATAGAATAATATAATTTATCTCAACCAAGTTTAAAGACCCACTCCCCCTGTGTACCCCCAACCAAAAAATGCCATTTAAATATGAAATATTTTTGTAGTATTACAGGAAAGGAGATGTTATGGAAGCATCGCTTCCACTCCTTTAAAGTAATTCAATGAAAAAAATGTTTACTTTGACTTCTTATGTAGGAAATGTTTCACATTTAGCATTTTCAAGTCTGGAAGAACATAAATTTCATTAAATTGTTAATGTTTTCCCGTGTTTAAGAAAAAAAGTTTGCATGGCTCATAGGATAAATTAATAGATGACAACAAATTTGAAGAATCTAAGAAATTTAAAAAGTAAAAAGCAAGAGTATAAACTATACAAAATAGAGTTAGAAACCATTATAAAGTCCTATCTACTTATATTCAGGTCACAGATTCCATTCTGAGCTTTCTAACAATTATGAAGAAAAGAGGCATGTATTAGGTTAAACAATTCACAACGACCAGAAAGTTTTTCTTATTTAATTCAGGGAGTAAAACATAACCACACCTGATACCAAGAATACAAGAAAAAAATCCTACAGGTTCGCACAAAGAGGATCCATCTACTGGTATTAAATGCAGCTCTCTGACCTACAAACTCCTGAGGCACACAATGGTGAGTATTTTAAGGCTGGCCTCTCACAGGATCTACTATTGGGGCTAACGTTCTAGATTGACCATGCAACATCACCTACACCAAAACAATTTTGAACATGAACCCAGGCATTAACTAGGCATGATGCAGGGAAAACAGGTATCAATGGAAAATGTCCCAGATAAATGGGAACAAATCGTCAACCTTGCTGAATCTATGAGTAAAAGTAATTCTATGAGTCTGAGGGAGGACATGGTTGGTAATTTGATGAGGTCCATGTAAACTGCTCTCTGCTGGAGTAATATATATATGTATATATATATATATATATATATATATATATATATATATACACACATATTCCCTTTTAATTAGCAATGGGAATTTACAAAAGCATAAACCATAAAAGTAGCTTACATTCTCCAGTACTCACTAATTGCCTGCTACTAATGGTTTCAGGAGTGGATGAACTATGTCCTAAGGGCCAAATCCAGCCTGCCACCTGTTTTATTTTTGTTTAGCCTGGGAGCTAAAACATGTGAAATGTGACATGTGAAAATTGACATGTGAAAATTATATGAAATGAAAATTTCAGTGCTCACAAGTAAAGTTTTATTGAAACACAACCACACCCATTTTCTATGGCTGCTCATCTCCTACAAGCGGAGAACTGAGTTGTGACAGAGACCATATGGGCCGCAGAGAAGCCAGACTCAAAGGCTTAGGTACTATATGATCCCATGTATATGACCTCCTGGAAGAAGTGTAAGTATGGGCACAGAAAAGAGATGGATGGTTTTCAAACGTAAGGCACAGGGGAAGTTTGACTATAAAGGGATAACTGGAGATCTTAGTTGTGTTGCTGACGCAACTGTCAACACCCTTAGATCTATACACGAAATAGTGTGAATTAAACTGTATATAATGAAGGAAAAGCTCGCCTGTTTGGTTAAACCCCATAGCCGTAGAGACTCAACAGACCACAGTTGTCTCTCTTTCCAGTTTTGTTTTCTTCTAGCTGGAAACTACACACCAACTGTAAATCCCGAGTGTCGGTTCAGGCATCTTTAAACACAAGAGCTACCTTTTATTCAATTAAAGACCACTTAACTCACCTGCTTCCTGTGAAGACCAGCCGAAGAAGCCTTTTTTTTTTTTTTTTTTTTTTTTTTTTTTTTTGACTTCACTGAGCGCTCCACAGCCATCCTGCACTGACTTGACTCCTCAGGACTCCTTGAATCCTCATGTTTTGGCCTTATCTTAGGGTGTTTGTGCAATGTACTCCATTGAGCTTGCTTGCTCTCTTTTCTCCATGTTGCCTCTTCTCCCAGATATTATTCTCCCAGATCCAGAAGCCTCTCACTATCCATCATTTCTCACTCATTCTTCTTTCTAACACCTAGTCTATCACCACGCTTTGTTACTTCTTTCTCTGAATACCTCCTGATCTCTTCCTCTACATTTCCAGGGCTAAGATCCTTATTCAGGCTACCATCATCAACCCATTCTATCAAACAGCCCTGCCCATCATCCAAACGTAGACCTCCTTTCTTCTACTGCACTGCTTACATCACCCCAATGGCTTCCCAGTGAACCGATTCCATAACAAGGCTTGCAAGATTTCTGCCTGCCTATTTCCTCAATCTCCTCCCTTGCTACTCATCTCTATAAATTCTAGGGTGCAACCATCAAACATCTCTCAGGTTCTGGAATGTCTTACGCTTGCTGCTTTTTTTGCCGCTGAACATTTACACACACTGCTCCCTCTGCTAAAGATACCTCTAACTAACCTACTTTCCTCTTCCACCCCCTCCTCATCCATTAGTTCTCAGTTAAAAGTGGTATTTAGCCATGAAGGTAGCCTGCCTAAATGCTCTCAAAAAAGACTGCACCCTTCTTTTATTAACTCCAATCACATGTTTAGTTAGGTTGCATAAATTCTGGCTTTTCTGTTTTTCCTGGAGTACTCTAAAGCAAATACAAACAGACCATTGTTTTATTGTAAATACCACAGGATTATTTCCCACAGCTATCACCTTTTTCTTCCAGTTAACCTAGGTTTCACCATTAGCACACACTGTTTGCAGTCTGTAGTATATCTCTTCATCCTCTTCTCATGGTATATTTTTTGTTTTTTGTTTCTTGTTTTTTGCTTTTTTTTTTAAAAGTTTTAATGGGGTTCAATCTATAAATGTTTCCTTTAATGGATCATGTTCTTTTCATCAAGTCTAAGAACTCTTAAGCTAGCTCTATATCTCAAAGACTTTTTTTCCTATTTTTTTCTGGAATTTTTATAGTTTCACACTTTAAACTTGAGTTCATGATTCATTTTTTAAAGACTTATTTATTTTGAGAGAGAGAGAGAGAGAGAGAGAGAGAGAGAGAGAGATCATAAGCAGGGGAGGGGCAGAGAGATAGGGAGAGAGAGATCTCTAAGCAGGCTCTGCACTGTCAGCACAGAGCCCTATGTGGGGCTCGAACCCATGAACTGTGAGATCATGACCTGAGCCAAAACCAAGAGTTGGACACTTAACCAACTGAGCCACATAGGTGCCCCAGTTCATGATTCATTTTAAGGCAATTTTTGTTTGAAGGATGAGGTTTAAGTCAAGATTCATTGTTTTGCCTATGCAGATGCATCAAAATCAGTTGAGAGTATATGTATGGGCCTATTTCTGGATTCTTCATCCTATTCCTTGATATCTGTGTCCACCCATTCCCCAACACAGCACAGTATTCATTAGTATAGCTAAATACTAATCCTTCATATCAGGTACAGTGATTCCTTACACTTGATTCTTCTACATCAAGATTGCTTTAACTACTATAGGGTCTATGTCTTTCCACATAAACTTTAGAATAAGCTTTTCTCTATATAAAAACAAAACAAAACAAAACAAACTTTACTGGGATTCTGTTAACAAGAGCATTAAACCTATAAATCAAACTGGAGAGAACTGACATCTTTATTTCACTGAGTTTTCCAATTTATGAACATGGTATGTTCCTCATTTAGTTCAGTATACTTTCATTTGCTTCAACAGATTATACCATTTTCAGGAAAGGGACGCTGAACATGTTTTGAAAAGTGTATACCTAAGTATTTCGTTTTCTTTGGAGTAACTGTAACTGGTATTGTGTTTGTATGGTTCCAATCAGTCCATTTATTATAGTTAAAAATATGTCTGTTTGTGTTGAGGTTGTTTTCTCTGACCCTGCTGAACTTATTTCTATGTAAGAGATTTTTGTAGATTCCTTAGTTTTTAGACATATAATCTGCAAATAGACATATTTTTTTTTAACTTTTCAATATGTCTGACTTTTATGTCTCTTCCTTGCCTTATGGCAGTGGCTATAATTTCTAGTACTATGTTGAGTAAGAGAAGTAAAATGGATATCCTTGCTTTATTTCTGATCTAATGGGAAAACCATTCAGTATTTCACCATTACATAGTGTCAGTTGCAGGCTGAAGATGCAGTTCATCAAGTAGAGGCCCTTACCTTGGATTCCTAACTTGGGGAGAGATTTTATCAAGACTGAACGCCGTTAAATGCTTTTTCTGTATCTCCTGACATGATCATATGATTTTTCTTCTGTATCTTGTTGATATGATACACTGATTGATTTTCACCCCTTCCACCATACATGGATGTAATGGAAAGTCTGAGACCCAGAAGACAGCCCTCATCTGACCATGTCGGCTCTCAGTCTCAAGACTACTAGCTTCAAGAACTGTGAGAGGGGCGCCTGGGTGACTTGGTTGGTTAAGCATCCGACTTCGGCTCAGGTCATGATCTCGTGGTCCATGAGTTCGAGCCCCACGTCAGGCTCTGTGCTGACTGCTCAGAGCCTGGAGCCCGTTTCAGATTCTGTGTCTCCCTCTCTCTCTGCCCCTCCTCTATTCATGCTCTGTCTCTCTCTGTCTCAGAAATAACTAAACATTAAAATAAATTAATTAATTAAAAAAAAAAGAAGAAGAAAAAGAACTGAGAAATAACTTTCTGTTGTTTAAAGTAATCCAGTCTGCAATATTTGCTATAGTAGCCCAGATGCTTTTTTGTTTCATTGATTTTCTTCTTCCCTCTTCCTCCTATTCCTTTTTTTCCCCTCTTTTTCATGTCATTAATTTGTTGAAGAAAATCAGTCATTTGTGATACTGACTTGATTACAGTATGGCTTAGGTTAATTTCATCTCTTTGGTTTCTTTTAACTTGAATTTCTAGCTCCTAAACTGGTAGTCTGACAGACTTAATTAGAGTCAAGTTACTAACCATTTAAAAAACATTTTATTTTTTTGTTAACTATCTTTCATAGGTGGCACTGTATACTTTCTATGGCTTCAAATCAAGAGGCACTTAATTGTGGAAGCCCCCTTTTAGGTGATATTGAAAGTGACCAGTAGGTTCAGATATTATCTACTTCCCAACAGGGATACTTTAATCGCCACTAATCTGAATTTTCTATAAAATTACAATTGCACTTGTCAATCTATTTGCATCTAATTTGCATTGTATTATTGGATAGTTAAACAGATTATCGATCATTGAGATGTCTTGGCCAAAAAGAAAAAAATGAGGAATGAGTATGGTTGACACTAGCGATATTGCTAGGGAGTGATATGTCGATGTGGAGCGAGTTTACAAATGGTCAATTCATTAATGAATATTTTCTTGTTCAAATCACACTTTCTACTCAATTTTACTTCATAACTACAAGGAATCTGATAATGGCTCCATGAATATTGAGAAGCCATCGGATCACTCAAATGATCTATCTCCAATGCCCTTTCACTATGATTTCTCCTACTAAGTTGGAATATCCTGGGGGAGAGCAACAGCAACAATGTGGTCTTCCCCTTACGTTATGTGAATAGCATAGTTACAAGTCTGTCCTCTAAGTGCCTATAACAACTAAAAACACCCGATGTTGAACAATTTCCTAAATGTCTCTAAGAACAAAACCCTATTTTACTCAGTCTTCTCCAGCTATCACAGCACCCTTCAATCTTCCTCGTAGATAAACTAACTCAGAAGCTAAGAATCAACTTAGAGTCATCTTGCTTCTTTATTCCTTACCCAAGTTCAGTTGGATCTATTTTGGACATGTGTATCACAGAAATCAACGTATCCTATTTTCTTTCTGCCTTTATCTGCTTCTCCTAATTAGCACCCTTTTCTAAATTCCTTAACTCCAAATCATCATATCCTCCTGCCAGATTAAAAGTCCTGGAGCACAAATCTGGTCATCCTGTCAGCTCTGATATTTAACAGCTCTCCATTACCTAGAGATTAGATCTCAAATTCCAATCAATGTCATAGACGTCCTGTGTCATCTAATCTTATTTCTCAATGTTTTTCTTCTTGTACAATTTACTTTAAAAAAAGAAAAACAAAAACAACTATTCCCTTGCATCCATATGTCTACCCTTTGTTTAAAAAAACCCTACTCTTGGGGTGCCTGGGTGGCTCAGTCGGTTAAGTGTCCAACTTCAGCTCAGGTCATGATCTTGCGGTTCATGAGTTCAGGCACCGTGTCAGGGCTCTGTGCTGACAGCTGAGAGCCTGGAGCCTGCTTCAGATTTTGTGTCTCCCTCTCTCTCTGCTTCTCCCCTTCTTGCGCTGTCTCTCTCTTTCAAAAAATAAATATTAAAAAAAAAAAAACAACCCTACTGTAAATTCCACTCCTGAAACCAATAGTGGACTGTAGATTAAAGTTAAAAAAAAAGTAAAGCTAAAAAAAAATAAAATGAGGGCAGGCATTGCTGATGCAAAATTACAATAATGTTGTCTAAAAATACATATGTAATAGGAGAAAAATATCCTGCAATAAAAAAAGGGCTAATATGAAGATAAAATAAAATTAAGCTGTCCGTGGGGGGCAGGGGGGACCCTACTGCCTAGAATACTAACTTCAAAATCTATAGCAGTGTCAATATCCAAAGTATCTGATGATCTATGTGACATGGGCACCAACAGATTAGATTGACTGTCAGCCAGTAAATCTCCTTCGTCGGTACCAGTTTATAGCACTCCTGTTATAAAGCTTCAGCATTCTTTAGGAAACTGTATCTTAGGACACTTCTTCCATGGTATCTCGATTCATAGTCCCGTACAGACATTAAAGTAAGGATCACATCATTTCCTTTTCAATAGTTATTTCATTTCCCTGTCTAGTCTGTAAACTTCCTAAGGTTAAGAACTCTCTGATTCATCCCTACGATAAAGCCTATCTTTCATTTGTCTAAGACAGACCTACAAGTTTTTGAAGTCCAAGAACAAATGACATCTCCAAAGTGCAACTTTTCATATCCTTCCAGGCCTTGTTAATCTCTCCTTATTTTGTGCTTCCATAATTTCTTCAAATTGTTACTTGTAGATCAATCTGTCTTTCCTGTTAAACTATGAGTCAACTAAGGGCATGGGAACATGTCTTTATATCCTCCATACTTAGCACTGTGACTGGCACATAGAACTTGCTCAATAAAAGGTTATTTAAAGGAATTATCAAATGACCTCACTAGTGATTGGTTCAGTGAGGGGCTATAACAACTCTGATCCATTAAGTGTTCGATTTCTACAATGTGTAGACAGCTAATTTGCATTTTGTTTATGTCTCTTTTTGCAACATGACTGAAACCTCATGGGTCTGTGCTATGTCCCTTTTGTCTCTCACCTAGTGCTGAATCTCTATGAATATCTGAAATGAGTGATGGATAACATCAATACCAATAGACATGAATTTCAGTTGGTAAGTAAAAGCGCAAGATTAAAAGCTAACTAGGTAGGATTCCTGGCAGCTGGAAAGGGAGTGAGGCATACCTACTCTAGCCTCCTGCTGTTAGAATCCATGGTTCTCTCTCTCATTATAAAGCCGACTCCTTTTGTGAATGCCACTATGAGCAACTAATTGGTTTTCTGGATTCCAGATTTCCTGCACAAGATGTCAAATGAGTTTGCACCTCATGCAGACATATCTCACAGCAGGGACAAGACTATCTTAAAAACGTTACATGTTTCCAGTTTAACACTGTTCTGGCTGGTTTCCTGGTCAGTTACTTAAGGAAACCTGAACAACATGTCTCATGTTGTTGTTGTCGTCGTGTTCTCAGGTCAACATCTCCTGGAGAGTCAGCACGTCTTATTCACACCCTTCACTTTCTCTCCAATGAAATGATGTTGGGGTCTAAATAACCTTGTCTACCAGCATTTTAAAATCAACCCGTATTACAAATCTGTTGAATGTGCAAGAAGCCCAGAGGGGCAAGAAATGGTGGTGTCCAGCCAAGGGTATATGGACCTGGTTTTAGTGTTTTTTTATTACCTTTGATCCAGTTAAAATTTGTAAACAGACATTCTATAAGGGCCTTTGACAATGTCAGTTTCCTACTAAACCTAGCTGGGACTTCAATCCTTTGTTACAGTTTTTTTTTTTTTTTAATTTTTAACGTTTTTATTCATTTTTGAGAGACAGAGACAGAGCACTAGTTGGGGAGGGACAGAGAGAGAGGTTGAAATAGAATCCAAAGCAGGCTCCAGGCTCTGAGTTGTCAGCACACAGCCGGACACAGGACGCAAACCCATTAACTGTGAGAACATGACCTAGGCCAAAGTTGAGCACTTAACCAACTGAACCACCCAGGGGCCCTCCCCACCTTTTTTTAAGTAGGCTCCACACCCAACATGAGGCTCAAACTCATGACCTGGAGATCAAGGGTCACATGCTGTATCGACTGAGCCAGCCAGGCACCCCAATGTTTTGCAGAGCTGTTTTTACCTACAGTCAAAATCTATGGAGTAGTCAAAGCATGGACTTTGGATGAAAAATGCTTGGCTTCAGAATCTGGCTCTCCTCTTGCCAGCTGTGTGACCTCACACAGTTTTTATGAGGATGAAATGACATGGCCGTGTATATAATTTTATTAGCACTATGCATGGTCCAAAGTAAAGACTCAACAGATATTATTTATAACTGCTATATCTAAACACACATGCCCAAAATTCATGCTTTTATTAGGCAGCACTTAATATTGCCAAACAAATGTGTTATATCTTGGCCCCCAAATAATCTTGGTTAGGGGACCCAAGCTATTTACTGTATTCTAATTTCTTCTTTGCTGAGATACTTGATGGTATATACAGGTATGAGGACAAGAATATAGAAAAATAGTGCTAAAGCATGACAGGAGGAGAGTGGTTTACATGAAAGAGTGACAGCAGAACATGCTGACAGCTTAAAATCCAGCTGCCAAAGCCACAGTGCTTACACCCCCGTGCGGAGGAAGCAAGTCAAAAACATTTACTAAAGAGCTACTAGACTCAGAGCACGGTATGTACAAAGTGCCTACTCAGAAAAAAAAAAATCCATTTTATATAGTAAATTCATATTACATAACTGTTGAATTTAAAAACAAAAACCCACAGGGAACACAAATGGTGGTTTCCAGCCAAAAGTATATGTACCGCATTTTACGGTTTCTGTTACATGTGATACTGTTGAAAATGTAAACACACATTCCCTAAGAAGCCTTCGACAACCTCAATTTCCTATTAAATGCAGCTGGGCCTTAAATGCTTCCCATAGCACTTAGGAAAGTGGCTGGTACACAGTAGGTTCTCAATAATTATTAGCCAGCTTGCAAATTCTTTTCTTACTGTGTACCATTCTGGGGAAATGAAGTATATAAAGTGATCCCAAACACAGTACCAAGTATTGTGCAGACAGACAGGAGAAACAAAAAAATAAGTGAAGGTCCGTAACACTGCTATTACATGAACAGGTCAGTTAAGGAGTGTAGGGATTTGTGTGTGTGTGTGTATTATATACATATAATATATATTAAGTATGTATAATATATATATGTTAGTAATACATATATAATATTTTGTTTGAGAGAGAGTGGAGGAGGGGGAGAGGGAGAGACAGAGTCCCAAGCAGGCTCCTCGTTCAGTATGGAACCCAATGTGGAGCTCTATATCACCACAAGATCATGACCTGAGCTGAAATCAAGAGTCAGATCCTTAACCGACTGAGGCACCCAGATGTCCCAGGATTTGTACATTACTTGTGGAAAAGGAGAACTAGGTAGTAAAGGTTGCAACAGAAAGAAAGAAAACAATTGGACTCAATTAACCAACCACATCGAAAAGAGCTTTTCTGTGCTGTTCCTCTAAAAGGAAGAATCTAGAAACCACTGTAGAGTGATTGTTTCCAAGGGAATTAAATACCTTCTTATTCTCGACTGAGAGTCATCTTTGCACACAAAATAAATTTCTCTGAGAAAAAGTAATAGTGGAAACCTGACTTTTGCCTGCGTAGCATCCATCCTTCCTTTTGGTAAAGAACCTTTAACTTCTTTTCAGGGCACATTCCTCACTTTCCACCTCAGTGTATAAGGATGGAATGAGGCTCAGCCAATTGGGGTAGGCCAGCCACATGGTCAGAAAGTAGGGACCGGGCAAGGTGGTCTCCTATTCCAGGTGGGTAAGGCTTACCCCTGGGATTCCTGTGTGAACCGTGAAGAAGTGTCTTTGTCCTGAGATGCCTAAGCTTTGGCAGGTGGGCAGCGATCCAGACAGGAAGTAGAGAGACAGAGGCTGCCCCAGAGTGAGGCCAACAGAGAGGAGTTCAACAGAGAGGAAAGAGGAATCAGAGGTACTGAGGCCTGAAGGCATTACCCGAACTCATAAATCCAGCCTTGGTAATAGCCAATTTACCCGGGACTTCTCAGCTGCAAGGGCCAAAAACTCCCTCTGGAGTTTTACGAGTCAATTCTGAATTGGATTTCTAACATAGTCACTGAAAGAGTCCAATGAAAACAAGCGGGGACTGAAAAGACACCAAAAGTGGTACCAGAAGGAGGGAAAGATGGAGAAAACAAGTGATCTTGGTGGAAGGGCAAGTGACTCAGCAGGAAAGTCAGGAGGCACTAATTGACAAAGGGATAGGATAAACACCTTAAGTGGCCTAATATTAGTCTTTCTGGATACCGAATTCCTTGCAGAGGAACCCAAGGCCTCGTCAAGAAAAAAGGATTTTGAATTGTGGATACCAGGGGAACATGGTATTAAAGAAGCATAAATAAAATATTAATAACAAAGAAATTCACGGTCAAGAAAGCAAGCAAAATATAATCATGAAATTGAGATCAATTCCTAAAATATTACACTGAAACTATTATTGTATATTAGGAGACATACTATTGTATATTAGGAGACATACTATTTTGACGGTGGGAAAAAAACTAGAATGTGTATAATTATATGTCTTATCCTTGAATACCTATTCCAAATGGGAAATTGAAAGCTTGATAAGCTGTCATGTAAGAAAATTTGCCTAGACGGAGGGAAGATGGCGGCATAGGAGGACGCTGGGCTCACCGCGCGTCCTGCTGATCAATTAGATTCCACCTACACCTGCCTAAATAACCCAGAAAACTGCCAGAGGATTAGCAGAACGGAGTCGCCGGAGCCAAGCACAGACGAGAGGCCCACGGAAGAGGGTAGGAAGGGCGGCGAGGCGGTGCATGCTCCACGGACTGGCGGGACGGAGCCGGGGCGGAGGGGCGGCTCGCCGGCCAAGCAGAGCTCCGGAGTCTGGCTTGCAAAAGCGGAGGGGCCTGACGGACTGTGTTCCGACAGCAAGCGCGACTTAGCATCTGGGAGGTCATAAGTTAACAGCTCTGCTCGGAAAGCGGGAAGGCTGGAGGACAAAGGGAGGGAGAGCTGCTGAGCCCCCGGACGACAGAGCTCAGTTTGGTGGGGAACAAAGGCGCTCGCCAGCGCCATCTCCCCCGCCCATCCCCCAGCCAAAATCCCAAAGAGAACCAATTCCTGCCAGGGAACTTGCTCGCTCCGCGCAAACACCCAACTCTGTGCTTCCGCGGAGGAGCCAAACCTCCGGCAGCGGATCTGACTCCCTCCCGCTGCCACAGGGCCCCTCCTGAAGTGGATCACCTAAGGAGAAGCGAGCTAAGCCTGCCCCTCCTGCCCCTGTGCACCTTGCCTACCCACCCTAGCTAATATGCCAGATCCCCAGCATCACAAGCCTGGCAGTGTGCAAGTAGCCCAGACGGGCCACGCCACCCCACAGTGAATCCCGCCCCTAGGAGAGGGGAAGAGAAGGCACACACCAGTTTGACTGTGGCCCCAGCGGTGGGCTGGGGGCAGACATCAGGTCAGACTGCGGCCCCGCCCACCAACTCCAGTTATACACCACAGCACGGGGGAAGTGCCCTGCAGGTCCTCACCACGCCAGGGACTATCCAAAATGACCAAGCGGAAGAATTCCCCTCAGAAGAATCTCCAGGAAATAACAACAGCTAATGAGCTGATCAAAAAGGATTTAAATAATATAACAGAAAGTGAATTTAGAATAATAGTCATAAAATTAATCGCCGGGCTTGAAAACAGTATACAGGACAGCAGAGAATCCCTTGCTACAGAGATCAAGGGACTAAGGAACAGTCACGAGGAGCTGAAAAACGCTTTAAATGAAATGCAAAACAAAATGGAAACCACCACAGCTCGGATTGAAGAGGCAGAGGAGAGAATAGGTGAACTAGAAGATAAAGTTATGGAAAAAGAGGAAGCTGAGAGAAAGAGAGATAAAAAAATCCAGGAGTATGAGGGGAAAATTAGAGAACTAAGTGATACACTAAAAAGAAATAATATACGCATAATTGGTATCCCAGAGGAGGAAGAGAGAGGGAAAGGTGCTGAAGGGGTACTTGAAGAAATAATAGCTGAGAACTTCCCTGAACTGGGGAAGGAAAAAGGCATTGAAATCCAAGAGGCACAGAGAACTCCCTTCAGACGGAACTTGAATCGATCTTCTGCACGACATATCATAGTGAAACTGGCAAAATACAAGGATAAAGAGAAAATTCTGAAAGCAGCAAGGGGTAAACGTGCCCTCACATATAAAGGGAGACCTATAAGACTCGTGACTGATCTCTCATTTGAAACTTGGCAGGCCAGAAAGAATTGGCACGAGATTTTCAGTGTGCTAGACAGAAAACATATGCAGCCGAGAATCCTTTATCCAGCAAGTCTGTCATTTAGAATAGAAGGAGAGATAAAGGTCTTCCCAAACAAACAAAAACTGAAGGAATTTGTCACCACTAAACCAGCCCTACAAGAGATCCTAAGGGGGACCCTGTGAGACAAAATACCAGAGACATCACTACAAGCATAAAACATACAGACATCACAATGACTCTAAACCCGTATCTTTCTATAATAACACTGAATGTAAATAGATTAAATGCACCAACCAAAAGACATAGGGTATCAGAATGGATAAAAAAACAAGACCCATCTATTTGCTGTCTACAAGAGATCATTTTAGACCTGAGGACACCTTTAGATTGAGAGTGAGGGGATGGAGAACTATTTATCATGCTACTGGAAGCCAAAAGAAAGCTGGAGTAGCCATACTTATATCAGACAAACTAGACTTTAAATTAAAGGCTGTAACAAGAGATGAAGAAGGACATTATATAATAGTTACAGGGTCTATCCATCAGGAAGAGCTAACAATTATAAATGTCTATGCGCCGAATACCGGAGCCCCCAAATATATAAAACAACTACTCATAAACATAAGCAACCTTATTGATAAGAATGTGGTAATTGCAGGGGACTTTAACACCCCACTTACAGAAATGGATAGATCATCTAGACACATGGTCAATAAAGAAACAAGGGCCCTGAATGAGACATTGGATCAGATGGACTTGACAGATATATTTAGAACTCTGCATCCCAAAGCAACAGAATATACTTTCTTCTCGAGTGCACATGGAACATTCTCCAAGATAGATCATATACTGGGTCACAAAACAGCCCTTCATAAGTTTACCAGAATTGAAATTATACCATGCATACTTTCAGACCACAATGCTATGAAGCTTGAAATCAACCACAGAAAAAAGTCTGGAAAACCTCCAAAAGCATGGAGGTTAAAGAACACCCTACTAACGAATGAGTGGGTCAACCAGGCAATTAGAGAAGAAATTAAAAAATATATGGAAACAAACGAAAATGAAAATACAACAATCCAAACGCTTTGGGACGCAGCGAAGGCAGTCCTGAGAGGAAAATACATTGCAATCCAGGCCTATCTCAAGAAACAAGAAAAATCCCAAATACAAACTCTAACAGCACACCTAAAGGAAATAGAAGCAGAACAGCAAAGACACCCCAAACCCAGCAGAAGAAGAGAAATAATAAAGATCAGAGCAGAAATAAACAATATAGAGTCTAAAAAAACTGTAGAGCAGATCAACGAAACCAAGAGTTGGTGTTTTGAAAAAATAAACAAAATTGACAAACCTCTAGCCAGGCTTCTCAAAAAGAAAAGGGAGATGACCCAAATAGATAAAATCATGAATGAAAATGGAATGATTACAACCAATCCCTCAGAGATACAAACAATTATCAGGGAATACTATGAAAAATTATATGCCAACAAATTGGACAACCTGGAAGAAATGGACAAATTCCTGAACACCCACACTCTTCCAAAACTCAATCAGGAGGAAATAGAAAGCTTGAACAGACCCATAACCAGCGAAGAAATTGAATCGGTTATCAAAAATCTCCCAACAAATAAGAGTCCAGGACCAGATGGCTTCCCAGGGGAGTTCTACCAGACGTTTAAAGCAGAGATAATACCTATCCTTCTCAAGCTATTCCAAGAAATAGAAAGGGAAGGAGAACTTCCAGACTCATTCTATGAAGCCAGTATTACTTTGATTCCTAAACCAGACAGAGACCCAGTAAAAAAAGAGAACTACCGGCCAATATCCCTGATGAATATGGATGCAAAAATTCTCAATAAGATACTAGCAAATCGAATTCAACGGCATGTAAAAAGAATTATTCACCATGATCAAGTGGGATTCATTCCTGGGATGCAGGGCTGGTTCAACATTCGCAAATCAATCAACGTGATACATCACATTAACAAAAAAAAAGAGAAGAACCATATGATCCTGTCCATCGATGCAGAAAAGGCCTTTGACAAAATCCAGCACCCTTTCTTAATAAAAACCCTTGAGAAAGTCGGGATAGAAGGAACATACTTAAAGATCATAAAAGCCATTTATGAAAAGCCCACAGCTAACATCATCCTCAACGGGGAAAAACTGAGAGCTTTTTCCCTGAGATCAGGAACACGACAGGGATGCCCACTCTCACCGCTGTTGTTTAACATAGTGCTGGAAGTGCTAGCATCAGCAATCAGACAACAAAAGGAAATCAAAAGCATCAAAATTGGCAAAGATGAAGTCAAGCTTTCGCTTTTTGCAGATGACATGATATTATACATGGAAAATCCAATAAGCTCCACCAAAAGTCTGCTAGAATTGATACATGAATTCAGCAAAGTCGCAGGATACAAAATCAATGTACAGAAATCAGTTGCATTCTTATACACTAACAATGAAGCAACAGAAAGACAAATAAAGAAACTGATCCCATTCACAATTGCACCAAGAAGCATAAAATACCTAGGAATAAATCTAACCAAAGATGTAAAGGATCTGTATGCTGAAAACTATAGAAAGCTAATGAAGGAAATTGAAGAAGATTTAAAGAAATGGAAAGACATTCCCTGCTCATGGATTGGAAAAATAAATATTGTCAAAATGTCAATACTACCCAAAGCTATCTACACATTCAATGCAATCCCAATCAAAATTGCACCAGCATTCTTCTCGAAACTAGAACAAGCCATTCTAAAATTCATATGGAACCACAAAAGGCCCCGAATAGCCAAAGGAATTTTGAAGAAGAAGACCAAAGCAGGAGGCATCACAATCCCAGACTTTAGCCTCTGCTACAAAGCTGTCATCATCAAGACAGCATGGTATTGGCACAAAAACAGACACATAGACCAATGGAATAGAATAGAAACCCCAGAACTAGACCCACAAACGTATGGTCAACTCATCTTCGACAAAGCAGGAAAGAACATCCAATGGAAAAAAGACAGCCTCTTTAACAAATGGTGCTGGGAGAACTGGACAGCAACATGCAGAAGGTTGAAACTAGACCACTTTCTCACACCATTCACAAAAATAAACTCAAAATGGATAAAGGACCTGAATGTGAGACAGGAAACCATCAAAACCCTAGAGGAGAAAGCAGGAAAAGACCTCTCTGACCTCAGCCGTAGCAATCTCTTACTCGACACATCCCCAAAGGCAAGGGAATTAAAAGCAAAAGTGAATTACTGGGACCTTATGAAGATAAAAAGCTTCTGCACAGCAAAGGAAACAACCAACAAAACTAAAAGGCAACCAACGGAATGGGAAAAGATATTTGCAAATGACATATCGGACAAAGGGCTAGTATCCAGAATCTATAAAGAGCTCACCAAACTCCACACCTGAAAAACAAATAACCCAGTGAAGAAATGGGCAGAAAACATGAATAGACACTTCTCTAAAGAAGACATCCGGATGGCCAACAGGCACATGAAAAGATGTTCAACGTCGCTCCTTATCAGGGAAATACAAATCAAAACCACACTCAGGTATCACCTCACACCAGTCAGAGTGGCCAAAATGAACAAATCAGGAGACTCTAGATGCTGGCGAGGATGTGGAGAAATGGGAACCCTCTTGCACTGTTGGTGGGAATGCAAATTGGTGCAGCCGCTCTGGAAAGCAGTGTGGAGGTTCCTCAGAAAATTAAAAATAGACCTACCCTATGACCCAGCAATAGCACTGCTAGGAATTTATCCAAGGGATACAGGAGTACTGATGCATAGGGGCACCTGTACCCCAATGTTCATAGCAGCACTCTCAACAATAGCCAAATTATGGAAAGAGCCTAAATGTCCATCAACTGATGAATGGATAAAGAAATTGTGGTTTATATACACAATGGAATACTACGTGGCAATGAGAAAAAATGAAATATGGCCTTTTGTAGCAACGTGGATGGAACTGGAGAGTGTGATGCTAAGTGAAATAAGCCATACAGAGAAAGACAGATACCATATGGTTTCACTCTTATGTGGATCCTGAGAAACTTAACAGGAACCCATGGGGGAGGGGGAGGAAAAAAGAAAAAAAAAAAAAAAAAAAGAGGTTAGAGTGGGAGAGAGCCAAAGCATAAGAGACTGTTAAAAACTGAGAACAAACTGAGGGTTGATGGGGGGTGGGAGGGAGGAGAGGGTGGGTGATGGATATTGAGGAGGGCACCTTTTGGGATGAGCACTGGGTGTTTTATGGAAACCAATTTGACAATAAATTTCATATATTATAAAAAAAAAAAAAAAAAAAAAAAGAAAATTTGCCTAAAGGCTATGGGTGGACCTTTCATTAACAAGTGGTCTACAGGGCAAGCTAAAATATAGATTTTTAGGAAACATTTTCAGTGTGTGCATTAAAACAAATCTAACATTTTGAGAATGCAGTTATGATAAAAATGCACACTTGAAAATCAAGAAGTCATAATCAAGGTACCAGGAATGCAAAATAAAAAATATATCGATTCACTTAAAGTCACTGTATATTAATACTTTTGAGTAGAAAGTACAACTTTTGAGTAGAAAATACAACTTTAGTGGGAAAGAGACAGCATTGTTAATCAGAACCAAGAAAAATTGATTAATTAATTAGTGTTCACTGTAGGTAATTTTTATCAATAACTTTACCAAGTCGAACAACTGAAGTGATGAAACATTCTGTTTTATAATACACTGTTCTTTGAAATGTTGATATTAAAACTTGGAAGTATAATTTATAGCAAACAGAATTTTTTAAAATGATGTAGCATATGCTTTGCTTTATCACAGAAAGATTAGGGCAGACAATTCACAAAATTAAAAAAAAAAGTGATATTAGTATGTCTTTTGCAAATCAAATCATTCTAAAACTAATGAAAAGCGATGCCTTACCAAATGTGGAATTACAAAAAGATATACAGTGTAATATTATGTACTTTCAAAAGGTGTTTTGATTTTTAAAGTCATTACTCTAAATTGAGGAAAAATAAGAAAAAGAGGGAAGGAAAGAAAGAAAACCACCAAAAGAGATCATTACTCTGAAAATTACAGGATTCCAGCTATGATTTTAAAGACATTTTCCAACATTTGCAAAATAGAAACGCAGCAGTATAATGGATGAGCATTAAACCAATTAAATAGATGCTCCTGTAGAAGAGAAAACTGAAGAACATTTTTAGCACGCTACAGCAGGATAACACAGCAGCCTAAAAATTATGGTACACAATACACTATAAAACACCACACACATATGAGTGCCTTATGTGAAATTAAAGGGTTGAGTTCAATCTAGCCTTTTCACAAGCCATTTGGTTTTAACTTTAAATATTCCACCCAAGCAGCTGCTCCCTTCACCAGGCAACATTCTCTTTCACAGACAAGAGCCATAACAGTTCTGCTATAGATAAGAAATTGCTTTTAGAGTTAAGACAAAGTGATAAAAAAAAAAATCCCAACAGAAGAGCAAGAATACTCTCCTACAGTGACCAAAGAGGGAAAGTAAAACAAAGCAACAGGAAGACGATTTCTAAGCAAGAACTTTTCTGAGGTTCAAGGAAATAAAACTGATCTAGTCTGAGAAGCATTCAATCTACTTCTACTGTAATGGCATTATATTGGAACAGAAGAAAACCCGTATGGAAGAATGCCAGTTAATCAAAGGGCCAAATGGGCTGGTGATGTTGCCAGCCTCAGGAAATTTCCAAGTGTCTGGGATATTGGCCTCTGATAAGACAGGATTTCACAGGACTTATGTGTGTGTGTGTGTGTATATATATATATACACAATTGCGTTCAATTTGAAAGGAATCAGGATCAGCTAAGCGGCATTTCTTTTCTTTGATCCCTACAATGACACATACAACATGTTTTGTATTGAAAAATATGTATAAGAAGTTACAATAAAATACCATTGCTATCTCAAGCAAAACCCTGAGTCTAGAAGTTAATCATGATTGGTAACTGA